>NC_037532.1:14832225-14877442 GCF_001531365.2 Cynara cardunculus var. scolymus
AAATATGATATATTCTTTAAAAGATAAATATTTTTTTAGTAAAAAATGTAACATTTTTTATTTTTTTTTTTCAAAAAATACATATTCTTTGAAAATGTTGAGATAATTGTGTTTTACTATTTTTTTTCACATTGGGATATTAATAAATAATTTAGAAATATAATGTTATAATAAAAAATGTCACATCAACAAGATTTTACACTGGAACCCATGTGAACAATGACATAACATGTAAATATGGTAACTTGTATCATGTAATCTTAATTCAAATAAAAAAGTTATCCATTTCTACAATATTGATGTTGGGGGACTAAATTTTAATTAAATGTTTGGATTAAAAACAGATACTAAATTTAGTTAAACATGTTTGATTGAGTGTACAATGTTAAATAATAAAATATAAAACTAAAAGTAGAGATACTGGTGATACTATAATAAAATAATTTTAAAAGTACACTGTTATAATAAAAAATGTCACGTCAGCGGTATAGTATATGTGGACGGCCTACGTGGACAGTGAGGTGGCATGAAAACCTGGTATAATCGGTAAATTTAAATTAATAGGTTATCCAATATTATAATAGGTAAATTTTTCAAAGTACGGTGTCCAAATAAAAATAATTTGAAAGCACATTGATGTAATAAGAAAAACTGAAAGTACAATATTATAATAAGAAAATTTATGAAAAATAGATTATTATTTCATGCATTTTACCCTATTGCAAAATGATAACATTTTGAAACGCGAATGGTGGCTCATTGCAAAATCTACTATATCGACAACTTTCATCACTGTTTCTTTAACAACCGATGGTTGATAGTGTTATCATTGCTGACAATATTTTACAACAGTAACAAAATCATGGTAATTAACCATAAAAGTGGTGCCTGATTGGTTTGAGCTTGACTCCAAAGGTCAAAAGTATCAGGAGGTCCCAGGTTCAAATTTAAGAAGGAATAAAAATCCCCTTGTAGCCACGGAGGTTCAAATGCGGTGACTCCGGGCTATCTGCAAAGCAGGTGGTCGCCCTGGGATTAGTCGGCTCGCATAGCGAGTTGGATATCCAGGTTAATAAAAAAACAAAATCATGGTAATTCTTTTCTACATAAAAAACTATTACTGTAAAATTGAAAACAATATTTATCTGCTTTAATATATTGATAAATTACAAATAATATACAACTCAACGTTATATAAAGAGCAAAGTACATGAAAATAGAAGGTACGTTGTTCCACGCTATTTTGGTTCCTATCTATAACTTACTTTTAGTACATATATTTTGGTATCTAAGATGTAACATCTTAAATATTTAAGTATCTATTGTTTATCTAATGGCTTATAAATGCCGACTAGAATCAAAATTTGTTTAACATTCACACTGATGTTCTCAAATAAGCAAAACAATTCCACATCATCAACTAATTAAAAGTATTCTCTTGGAAATGTTCGTAAAATATGTAATAGCATAAGTAATTGATTAAATTTTATAAACTTGTTTTTATTAACCTGGATATATAACCCGCTATGCGAGCCGACTAATCACAGGATGACCACCTGTTTTGTAGGTAGCCTAGAGTCACTGCATTTGAACCTTTGTAGCCATAAGGGATTTTTATTACCCATTAAATTTGAACATGAGACATCCAGACACTTTTGATATTTGGAGTTTAAGCTCAAACCAATCAAACATCATCCTTATGGTTAAATATTATAAACTTTATAATACCTAAAAGGGATTAATAATGTAAAATACTTATTATTAGTTGGTATTTACAAAATAATATTATCAATGCCACGTCAATAAATAGGATCAAAGTTGGCATATAACTATAAGAAAATACATATGTTGCAACTAAGGGGTCGTTTACCAAACGCTTATCCGGGTAAGCGCTCACTAAGTCACATTACCTCAGTACATGAATATGATAATGACTAAAAATTTTACCCGTAAGAGCGAGACAAGAATCAAGAGTCTTACCCGACAAGTGAGAGCGACGACTCTTAACACGGTAAGCGCTTACCGGGTAAATTGTTGCATACAATGTCTTTTTTTGATGGACTAAAATCTTACCCGGTAAGTAAATAATAATGTTAAATTTTAGCGGTAAGCATTTATCGAGTAAGTGTTTGGTAAACGACCCCTAAATCTTTGTAGGTGATGACAAAGCGTTAGGTTACATAGTTACGTTCTGTTATGACATGTCTTCCAGTAGTTTGGAAACCCTTTTATTTTATTATTTTCGAGCTTATTGCAACGAAATGTCTCATAACAGATATAAAGGTTGGGTTGAAAAAATTATTGCGTTAATCTGTAAAAATATTTAACCCTACGAAGACAACATGTATACAAATATTTTGCCTCTAATGTGACAACGCATCGTAACTAAAGGTTCTAAAAAGAAAGATGAAGAGATTATTTTTATCAGTTATTAGATCTTCTCCAAATGAAGAATTGCCCCAATTCACCATTTTCTCTCGCCCCCATTGCTTCTCACACATCAATTAAGAATGTGAGGATCAGTATACGAACAAAAAAGAAATGCACAAACAACACTTTTCATTATGGTTGTTGGCAGGTCTGACGACGTTGAAAAGGCCAAAAAAAGTTCAACGCTACATTAAACCATATAACATGGGGCAAGACTATTGAAAAATTTCTTTATTCATTATACATGCACTAAATAATAAAACAGAAAATAGGTCACATGCCATATGCTCGATCTTTCATGGACCGACACCATATTTATGGTTTCATAATTCTACTAATGACACCGGAAATCCAAGTTATGGATGGGTGAGCGATACAAAGGATTGTCAATAAATTGAATTCAAGTTTTCAGCTAGAACCCACGACCTCGGCTATAAACTCACTCAAACAACTTTACCAATCATCTATTGATGGATTTGTGAAAAACATTGTGATAAATACTTTGAAAACTTTTTATTTTTCTATTTCGTTAGTCGAGTCAAATTTTAGGGTAAAAACTAGATTTGATTATGATAAGAATGATTTAAAGCAAATAAGCTAAATATATCAAATAAAAAATCAATATAATAGTTAAATATTTAAATTTTAAGATTTTGGGGATGCAAATTATTTTTTTAGTGTGATATGATTTTGTTATGAAATGCTTCTCTTGAATCTTGTTTGAGAATTGACTTCAAAGAGCAACTACTTAAATACATCAACCTATGATACAAATAATCAATATAGATTCTTGTTGTTTTTGCACTATTTTGGTGTCCAATTTTCGTTAATTTTGTCGTTAAAAAATTGGGGAAGATGTTTTTAATTATTTAAAAAGGAAACATCATGCATCTTTTTAACCATATCTGTTGGATCATCTCAATCAACGATTTCGATTCTTTTTCTTAAGGTTCTCCAAATAATCAAATAAGAAACAATCATGAAAACCGATAATTTATGTATTGTTCCATAATACGAAACAAAAAATACATATTAAAAATAATCACATTACGTATCAATGCATGTCAAACAAAAAATATACAAAAGATTCACATTAAAATAATAATCACATTGTAAAACAATGTTACATATTTCGCTATAACTATTTATTTTCACAATTTTCAACTTTTCTTTGTGTTTCTTTTTTATTATTATTAAACCTATATATGTATATGTATATGTATATGTATATGTATATGTATATGTATATGTATATGTATATGTATATGTATATGTTTGTGTTAGAATGGAAAGGATTTCAGGATCAGAACAATACCATCATTTCCTTGAATACAACCGAGAATTAGGGACCAAGAAATCACGAGAATTATGGACCAAGAAATGAGCAATCAAAGGCCTCCAAGGAAATCATTTCTTTTTTAGATCTTCTTAATCCCTGTATAAATGGGGACCTTTGTAACTCAATGTAAATTATCACAATATCAATAAACAAATACTTACAACCCTTTATGATTAAGATGGTATCAAAGCCTTCTTATTCGATCTCATCATCTACCTTTTAAACCCACCATACGAATCAATAACCAGCAGCCACCATGTCCGGAGACGGCGGYGCTGGTTCCGAATTAGCCATCCAAATTGCCAACCTGCTGAAAAACAACCAACAACCATCACAGCCACCAAAATTATCCGACAACCTACAAATAAACCTTAAACTCAATAACCACAATTATCCCTTATGGACTCGCATGATCCGAGTCGCAATTGGGGGAAAGTCAAAAACGTTACTCRCCCATTTAGCAAAAGAGCCACCAGAATCCACCCATGAATCTTTCGAAACATGGGAACAGGAAGATTTAATCGTGTTTTCATGGCTTATTCAAAACATAGAACCCGAAATTGCCGGAAACCTCACCGAATACCCAACCGCAAAAACRCTTTGGGATGTCCTCGCAACCACATATAGTAGTGGTAAGGACAAGTTGCAAATATTCAACCTCCATGTTAAAGCCAATGAACTCAAGCAAGATGAAAAAACCCTCGAAGAATTCTGGATCGCACTTCAAGGGGTATGGGGGGAAATCGACAGAATCGATCCCAACCCCATGACGTGTGCCGATGACATTAAAGTTTATGCCAAGGTAAGATCTGAACAGAAACTCTTTCAGTTTCTTCATGGATTGGATCGAAGGTTTGACCCAATTAAACGGGAAATACTTCGACTCGATACGCTCCCCACCGCCGAAACGGCATACGCAACAGTTCGAAARGAAGCCGCTCACCAGAATATTCTGGGAGCAACTACCACCGAAAGCCACGGCATAGCCACCGGACTTGTTGCCGGTTCCGGCGAGAAGGATGGAGTCGGGCTGTCGGKTCGAGGATACCGCCGGAATGATGGAAAAAAACCATTCATTAAAGAAGATAAATCTCATCTAACCTGTGAAGAATGTGGGATGTCAAGACACACCAAAGAGCAATGTTTTCGGATCGTGGGCTATCCGGATTGGTGGACCGATGAMCACAAGAAAGGGGGGAAAAACCCTAAATCGGAGAAGAAGACTCCCACCAACCAGCCGAACACCAGYAAAGGACCCGGTGGGCTAGCGGCGGCGGCGGCCGGAGGTCCGGAAGGCAGCGGCGGCTCTTCATTTTCTGTGGCAGGTACAGCCCAAACTTATGGAGACAGGCCCAGTGATTCTTGGATTTTCGATTGTGGTGCTACCGACACAATGACTTACGACGTCTCGGATTTTGTTAAAATGACCCGGCCCATGAAAACTCACATCGAAACTGCAAACGGAGGAMAAATGGGTGTGAAAAATGGAGGAACCATCAAATTTAATCGGGATATTAAACTTCATAATTGCCTTTATGTCCCTTCATTATCGCATAAATTGTTATCCATTAGYCATGTAACAAAGGAATTAAACTGTTCAGCGCTCATGCATCCGACCTTTTGTCTYTTACAGGATATCAAGACGGGGAGGATCATTGGRCGTGGCACTGAGAAACATGGGCTCTATTATGTCGACGAAGTAACTCAAAGTGGTACTGTGATGCTTGCTCATGGAACGATGGAGAGAAAAGCTTGGTTATGGCATAGAAGATTGGGGCACCCATCTGGTAGTTATTTACATACTTTATTTCCGRAACTTTTTCCCTTGAATAAGTCAATCTCATRTGAGACGTGCATTTTAGCTAAAAGTCATAGGCAATCTTTTAAACACAAAAACACTCGTGTTGACACACCATTCCAGTTAATTCATTCTGATGTTTGGGGTCCTGCTCCAGTTATTGGAGGACAGAATTTTAGATTTTATGTAATTTTTGTTGATGATTGTACGAGAATGACATGGATTTATTTCTTGAAAAATAAAAGTGAAGTTTTTGACAAATTCACCTYWTTTTTTACCATGATTCAAACCCAATTCAAAAAACCCATCCAAATCGTCCGGTCAGACAACGGTGGAGAATACGTCAACTCACAAATGAAATCGTTTTTCCAATCMAAAGGAATTGTCCATCAAACCACTTGCCCCCACACTCCTGAACAAAATGGAGTCRCAGAAAGAAAAAATCGCATTCTCCTAGAAATGACTAGGGCACTCATAATCGAGTCACATGTCCCAAAGATGTTTTGGCCAGAAGCCCTAGCAACCTCAACATACCTCCTAAACAGACTTCCGACAAAAATTCTTGACTTGAAAACCCCTCTGGACACACTTGAAAAWTTCAYTGAAATTCCTCCGACTCTCACCCTTCAACCAAAGGTGTTTGGGTGCACTGTTTTTATTCATATACCCAAAACCTATCGAGATAAACTTGACCCGTGTGCGGAAAAATGTGTGTTTGTGGGATATGGGGTAAATCAAAAAGGGTATCGATGCTACAACCCAAAGACCCGTCGCATGTTCACCTCCATGAACTGTGACTTCTTGGAAACCCAGTATTTTTACCAACACAGCGGTCAAGGGGGGGAGGTATCTTCAGACTCACTGAGTTGGTTGACACATGATGGAGAAAGCTGTGCAGTTCACAGTACCACACCACTTGGAATCAATGACACTAGTGCCACCCAAGATGATCTTCCCCATCTGATATCTGAGGTAAACAATTCTGAGGTAAACAATTCTGAACCTAGTGAGCCTCAAACTGTTATTCCACCTCTTGAATMTGTTGAAAGTGTTGAATCTATAGAACCAKAACAGCAGGAGACTGAAGAAGCAGGGAATCAAGAACCTCTTGATCAAGAGCAGCCTACTCAATATACTCTTCCTGCAAGAGCAAACAGGGGGGTTCCAGCAAAGCGGTATTCTCCAGAGCAGTTCTCCAGAGGATCCAGATACCCTATGGCCAACATAGCAAACGGATGTCTGACCACAGAAGCTAAAGCCTTTAGTGCTAGTCTCTACTCAGAGAAGATTCCTTCAAGCACAGAAGAAGCCTTAGATTCAGAAAATTGGAAAGGAGCTATGGATGAAGAGATGGATGCACTAAGAAAAAATGAAACATGGGAGAAATGCTATCTACCTACTGGAAAGAAACCCGTAGGATGTCGTTGGATCTTCACAGTGAAATACAAGCCAGATGGGAAGATCGACAGATACAAGGCCCGATTAGTTGCTAAAGGATATACTCAGACCTACGGGATTGATTATTCAGAAACATTTTCCCCAGTAGCAAAAATTGATACAATAAGGGTACTATTCTCAATAGCATCAAATCAAGGATGGCCTCTACACCAATTCGATGTGAAAAATGCCTTTCTCCATGGGGATCTAAAGGAAGAAGTGTATATGGAAGCTCCTCCAGGTTTCTCAGATAGTTTCAAGACCGGAGAAGTTTGTCGTTTGAAGAAATCATTATATGGTTTGAAACAATCCCCCAGAGCATGGTTTGGAAGGTTTACATTAGCTATGAAGAAATACAGATTCAAACAGAGCAACTCGGATCACACCCTGTTTCTAAAACATAGGCAAGGATACGTAACGTGTCTTATAATCTATGTCGATGATATGATTATTACAGGAAACGATGAACAGGAAATCAAGAAGCTGAAAGAAGGGCTGTTTACAGAGTTTGAGATGAAAGATTTGGGGAGATTAAAATACTTCCTCGGAATTGAAGTCTTGAGGTTGCAACATGGTATTTTTATCTGCCAGAAAAAATACATTTTAGATCTTCTTGCAGAAACAGGGATGCTTGATTGTAAGCCTGCTAAGACACCGATGATTGCCAATCAAAAGTTATACATAGAACCAGAAGGTGAACCAACAGACAAAGGCAGATATCAACGAATGGTCGGCAAGCTGATATATCTCTCACATACACGCCCAGACATAGCATACGCTGTGGGAGTTGTGAGTCAATTCATGCATCAACCTCAAAAGGCCCACATGGATGCAGTTGAAAGAATCATTGAATATCTCAAAGGGACTCCAGGATACGGAGTTCTGTTCAAATCAAATGGACATCTGAATGTTCAAATATACACAGATGCTGATTGGGCAGGCGACAAAGGAAATAGAAGATCAACGTCAGGATACTTCTCCCTGGTAGGAGGTAACTTAGTCACCTGGAGAAGTAAGAAGCAGAGGGTGGTGTCATTATCCAGTGCTGAAGCAGAATACAGAGGGATATCCAGAGGAGTTGYGGAAGTATTATGGATCCGAAAACTTCTAACTGAAGTAGGATTCCGTCCAAAAAGAGCAACTCAAGTCTTCTGTGATAATGAAGCGGCAATTCAAATTTCGGAGAATCCTGTACAACATGACAGAACAAAACACGTGGAAATCGACAGACATTTCATCAAAGAAAAACTTGAAGCTGGAATCATTGAACTGCCATTCGTCAGGTCTGAAGATCAACTAGCTGATATCCTGACAAAAGCTGTGAGAACAGGAATAATRCAAGATTGTCTAGGCAAGTTGAATTTTGGAGATCCCACCATTTCAACTTGAGGGGGAGTGTTAGAATGGAAAGGATTTCAGGATCAGAACAATACCATCATTTCCTTGAATACAACCGAGAATTAGGGACCAAGAAATCACGAGAATTATGGACCAAGAAATGAGCAATCAAAGGCCTCCAAGGAAATCATTTCTTTTTTAGATCTTCTTAATCCCTGTATAAATGGGGACCTTTGTAACTCAATGTAAATTATCACAATATCAATAAACAAATACTTACAACCCTTTATGATTAAGAGTTTGTATCTATAAGATTTATTCAATTGGGTAGTCGAAGAAAGAGGAAAACAAGTACGTATAGATGGTTGGTTCGTGTGGTTGACACGTTCGTGTATGTATCAATAATTACCCTTATCAACTTTTATTCTTCACTAATAATTCAAATTTTCTATGTCTTATTTTAATAAGTTATAATATTGTATTATGCAACACCATACAACCTAAATTTTTTATTTTGTTAAATATCACCATTCTTTAACGGAAATACTTCAAAATGGATGAAAATACGGAGATCCGTTTTTACACTTCTCATCATAACTTCTCTTTTCACTGGAACTCAACCCTAGGGAGAGTTTAACTTGAGAAGTGATATGTATTTGAGAAGTAAAAAAGTGATCATAACCCTTCATCCAGTCAAAAATTGCGGCTTTGATTGGTTAAGCGAAAACTAAAGGAGCAATTTCATAGTTTTTACAAATAGACGGCAAACGTGAACCCATGGTTCATATATAAATGAGTTAATTAGTTCATATGCGAACAAGTTAAATAGTTCATGTTTGAATTATACGGGTTCACATATGAACATATAGTTCATATGTGAATCACACGAGTTCAAATATGCATTTGTTTTTGCTACCTATTTATAAAAGTTACGAAACTATCCCTCTATATTTCACATACCATGTGTAGAATTATCCGGTGATTCACAGTTAAAGCCGCAAATCTTGATCAAATGAAGGCTAGAGTCGCTTTTCTACTTCTCAAATACTAACCACTTCTCAAATGAACATATGACTATATAATATAGGTAAATTATATGAAATAAAATATATTTTGTCCCCGATTTTTATTTTAGGCAATATACTTTCACAAGTTTAATTACCTTTTTAGTGTGTTAAACTTTAGTTTTTAGTATAATAACATGATTTACAACCATTAATTCATTGGGTAATAGTAAAAATATGTGTATATATTACTGTATATAAGATATATTGATTTTTCGTCATAAATCATGCCTTGGAAAACATTGTGACATTGTTATAGCTCTTAAAGTTTTAGTTTTGTACTTATCGTTATATCATGTCTCGTGCTATTTCAAATCTTACTCGAAGAGTTAGGATAAATTTCATTTTGTTTACAAAATTTTAGTAATATATTTTTACTAATCGCATTAAAAATCACACGACATCCTTCAAAATTTTATTACCCATAACATTTTATCGTCATTTAATTTACTTGATATAAATTACTAATAAATAATTAAAAAACTGATATAAGAAGATAAAAAAGGAAGGAAGAAGGAAATTGAGTGGAAGTAATAATAAATTAACTATTATTGAGAGGAAAGGAGGAAGTCAAGATGGATAATATATAGAGTTATTATGTTTTTTATTCTTTATATTTATATAACTAATACAATTCAATCTTAACTGTTTATTTAATTTAATAAATATGTGATTTCATAAAAGTTTTGGTTGTTTTTTAATATAAAGTATTGATCATAATTAATGAACATTGGTCATCTTCCATAAATATTCAAATAATAATAAATGAACATATCATCATTTCCATAAATAACTCAATTAATTGATTGTACAAATATGATGAATTGTATTTTAAACGTAATATATATATATATATATATATATGTATATAATAATGGAGGAACATGTGGGTTGGTTTATTGTTAAAGGAAGGAAAGAAGGAAGGAGGGGCCAATCAATCAAATTATACCATTATTCATTTTCATGTCGGATTGAATACCCACATGCCCTTCCCTTTTATCCACCTGTTTCACTATAACATTAATCATTCTTTTTAAGTACAAATTCTATTTTAAAATACATAATCTACTTTTATTTAACAACCACTAGCTTACACACAATTCAACGAAACTATATTACAATTTTCCAAGGAAATACTTTACTATTACACATGTATCAAATATTAAGATAATAAACCATTAAGAATATATAACTGAATGCTTGATGATATATGATGTGGTCTTAAACAAACACAATGAAGTTACAATATGTTGTGCCATATTATCAGTATCAACCGAAGATTTTGATATCATTGTTACCCTCAAAATTATTAGTATCAACCGAAGATTTTGATATCATTGTTACCCTCAAAAAGAGATTGAATAGGAAAGGAAAATATGCACAATGATTGTAGTGAGTTGTGTATCTAATATAGACATAAGTAGGAGAAATAACACTTGTAAGTTCTAAGATGAATAGAATATTCAAAAGATTTGGCAAAATCTTGAGGATTTTATGGAACCAAGAAAGATTTGATATTGTACATCAATACTCCTATATGCAAAATGAGATGGAGGTATACATTGAGCTTCAAAATTAGAGAATTTGAAGCCGATTGGTGATTTGACAACTAGGGTTGTGGCACACATAATTTCAATGGAGATTACAATGAAATCAAATATACAAATGAACATGATATATATATATATATATATATATATATATATATATATATATAGTCAAATGAAGACATTACTTATTCAATGGAATAAGAAAGTGATTGAATCATATGAGATTTTACATTACCATCACATTTAAAATCACATGTGATTTACGCGACCTTGCCCCGCGATCTGAAGGCCAAAGTCACCTACACACATGTTTTTAACCATTAATGTAAAATCATATGTGATTTTGCACAAGATTTGGTCGTTTTCGTATTTTCTTAAATAGTTAGCATTTCTTGTTTGATTCTACACACACACATACACACACACACACACACACATATATATATATATATATATTGTTGGTCTCAACTATCGAATTTACAAATAATACAACTAGCATTCGATTCAACACTTAGGTAGAAATTCTTGTTACTTGTCTTGTAACACACATATCAGATGTACAACATGAAATTGAATGACTCTTGTGGATTGATATTGAAGCTTAGGGAGATCAAAGGTTCAGATCTTGGTCATCATTGGATCCATAGCTTAAATAAAATATGATATCAAATCTTAGATTTGATTATTCCCTATCTGAATAGGAGAATCCGATTGACTTATCCTCTTGGGCATTTCATCTTAATTTTCAAGAACCCACATTTTATTCTAAGTTATTTTAGAATCCGATGTTCTTACTTCATAATAATTTTATAGCTGGAATATGATCTATAACTTTTATTTTATAATAGAAAAGATATGATTTTTCTTTATAAAAGTCTTGTAATTATCTGTATTGATCCAAGAACAAAAGCCTTCAACAAAATCAAAAACTAGTTGAAGTGAGATCAAGATAGTCTTCAAAGAGGATCGGTTTGTCATTAAACCGAAAGAAGATCAATACAAGATAAAGTCCAATAACAGTCTGACAATTATTACTACTGACAAGCCGAATTGGGAGTGCAAACTTGTCCAACAAGTTTGGGTTACCAACTCTCCTAACACTCATCTTGGTATAGGAACATGCTTACCATGACAGCTAAAGTAAGTTCAAAGCACTATGTTACTAGTGTAATACTTTCTTTATTGTTCCATATGCATACAAAATGATGAGATATGATAAGAAGTGTCTACATCAACCACAAAGGTTGAAATGAAGAGTATAAACAAGCATGGATCAACAAATCAGATGAATACACGCATTAAATTTGGATAGTAGCATTTAATTCAGTGGTGGCTATAAAGGGCAACCTTCTCATATATTGTTACTCACCCGTTTTGATAGAATTTATAAGTGATAGTTTCTTAGGAAATCGACGTCACTTTCTGGAGAACTATCTTAGTCCTCCAGATCTAAAAGAGTACCCTTCTTTCATACTCTTTCAAATGTTAGCTAATTTGTCACTAGTCAGATTGTTTAGGATCACATGTCCAACATTCCTAACTTCTTAGGATCACATGTCCAACATTCCTAACTTCTTAGGATCACATGTCCAACATTCCTAACTTCCGCAACAAATATGTAATTATTTGGTTTAATACAAAATATAGAATTAAAAGTGAAAAATTATTGTGTTTGTATTCAACCCCATTCAATAAACACATTATGTGTAAATCATTATATCCTAGGACCAACAAGTGGTATCAGAGAAGTTTCTTTAATCTCACAGGTATGATCTAAAATTACTTCCATAGCCAATGATAATGGCTCTCTATTCAAACTTCCTCGTTTTCAAAAGGATAATTTTTCTCTTCAGAAAAATCGGATGACACTCTTTCTAAAAGGAGTTGACAACCAAATCCTACACGTTCTAAAAAATGGCACATATATTTCTTATACCTTTCTACCTGGTGATAGAGATGAAAATGACAAAGTCCTTGGACTAGGAAGGCAAATAGTCAAGACTCCTGACCTATGGACAGAAGAAGACAAGTTGCAGTTGATAACAAAGCTAGAACCATCATCCTTCCAAATGATGTCTATCACTCTATCATGAATCTTACTACTGCAAGAGATATGTGGAAAACCCTTACAGTTTTGTATGAGGAAACTTCTGAAGTGAAACAGAGCAAAAGGATTAGTCTCATCAAACAGTACGAACTTTTTGTACATCACAAGGAAGAAAAGTCTACAATAGGTTCAGTTATCTTCTAAATGATCTTAAAGTGCATGATGAAGTTTTTGATAATACTGAAGTACTATGAAAATCTATGGGTTGTTTACCTGACATGTAGGAAAATATAATTATGTGTTTGAAAACTTCTATAGGTCTTTTTCATATGCCATTAACTGTTCCTTATGGAACTTTATATAATTTTGTTAGGTCAAATATTATTGTATCTGAGATCCTCGAGCTTAATGATTGAAGAGGTCAAAGCTTAAAGTCAACAAAACTTAACATTGTGCTCAATTGTAGTTTGACTTGTATGTTTAGTCAATCATATAAATAACTTGTTAATGGTAGTTTGTAAGAAAAATATATCCGTACATTGAGAATCAAACTTTGAGATAAAAATTGTAGAGAGATAAGCATGTATTGAGAGAGTTTCAATATACATGATGATTTGATCTCTAGATTGTTGTTTTTGTTGTATAATGCATTGTTACATGATTGAAATATGGGTTTAACATCCAGAACTCAGATTTCAATGTTTTAACTTCTGAACATATCAGTTCAGGACTCGTACTTTAGATTTTTTTTTGAACAATTTTCAAAGTATAATATCTTTGAATTTTTTCGATGGATTTCATAAAATTAATGTGTGAGATTAATTGTGCTTCAATGAGCTACCAGAACCGGTAGTTCTACCTAAGAGGTAATCCTTGAGTGATTGAGAGCGTGGGATCTTAAATAAAAGAGTGTGGGAGATAAATCATACGGTTGAGAAATCTCATTGTGCTTAGCAGAAAAATATAATTGAGAGTTCGGTTAGAAGTGAGGATTTTTATTAAAATAGAGGGTGAGAGAACAGAGTTAAAAGAAAAGAAAACTTTGTCCTAACCACTTCAAGCTGGACAACCACATTACTGCTAATTCATAAATCTTTCATGACCATCATTGAAACAGGCAGTAAGCCTATGCCAACTCTTGATTTAACCCCCTCAGCTACTCATTTCTTCTTAACAAAGAAATGTTTCAATTTTTTCACGAGGAAGCAACATATAATCTATCTAGTTTTCATTTGGAAAACTTGGATATTGAAAAAGAAGGAAGTTTGCCCCACCTTCACACCTCAATCATGCATATTAAGTCTATCTTGAGCTTTAATTATTTTCTTTTAGACATTCATATTCACGAGTATTAGTGGTTCATATTGCATATCTTTGTGATATTTCCGGAATAGTTTGAGAAGTTAGTTCCATAACTTTTCTTCAATGATAACTTGAATTCTTATTAGAGACAAATCAATGCCAACTTTGAACATAAGCCACACAATTATTTAAATTGTTGTGATAATAGTTGTTAAATGTGCTTCTATGTTAGACGAATACCTAGTTTCCAAGGGGGGGGGGGGGAGATTGCTTGTGATGGAAAAGATCTATTTTTAAAGGGGAGAGAATTTTGTTATGACGAAGAAAATATTATTCATATACATGGGGAAATTATTTGAAGATCCTTGATAAAATCTGATTCATTTGTATAGGGGGAGTATATCTAAAGAAATTTTTGTTTATTGTTTGGTATTGTTCATAGGTGGAGAAATTTCAGTCTTTGATTGTTCATGATGTTCATGATTCTTCTAATCATCATGAGGGGAAGAAATAGTATCAAAGATATATCAAAGAAGAGAAGAGAAAAGATTATCAAAGATATTTGTATCATGTGTTGTTGTTCAGGGAGAACTAATAAGAGAAGGTTTTAATCTAAATCTTTTGAATCTAAGGTTAAAAATCCATAAAATTTAAGATTGTAGAACTTGATGAAAAGGTTGGTGCTCTTTTGAAAAAGTATTGACATTGACTTGTTGAGACATATTGTTGACATATTTGTTAATATTTTTTGAAGATATTTGTTCATAGAACTGAATTCTTTCATGATATATGGGTGTTGATCTTATTACACGTAGTGTCAAAGCATCAAGCTTAAATGCCTAAAGCTTATCTGTTCACTGATTTTTTTTTCTTTAAGATCTGTTAATTGCTGATTACTGAAGACTATCTCAAAATGATTTCAAGTTGAAGATTTTGATCTGAAGATTCTGTTTGTTTAAAAATAGGAAGATTATTATTTTTCAGGTTCATTTTTCAAAGAGTGACAAAGTCTGATTGTCTTCATTCGGGAGATTGTTTAAATCAAAGATCTATTGAAATGAATACAAAGGTATTTGTTCTTGAAGAAAGTGACCTCGAATACAGAGGGCGATATTTTTGAGTCAAATATTATTGTATCTGATATCACCGAGCTTAATGATTGAAGAGGTCAAAGCTTAAAGTCAACATTGTGCTAAATTGTAGTTTGACTTGTATGTTTAGTCAATCATACAAATTGCTTGTTAATCGTAGTTTATAAGAAGAATAGATGTGTACATTAAGAATCTAGCTTAGAGAGAGAGAGAGAGAGAGAGAGATTGTAGAGAGAGAAAAATGTATTGAGAGAGTTTATCAATATACATGATGATTTGATCTATAGATTATTGTTCTTATTATATAATTCATTGTTACTTGATTGAAATCTGGGTTTAACAAATTTTGAGTGTTGATCCAAACTCTCTCAGTGATTTGATGATAACCCTCTATACTTAGTAAAATATATTTGTTCTGTTTTTTGTTCAGTTGCGCAATCATCTCTGAGTATGTTCAATGATTGCTGAATGTGTATTGTAAACTTTTCAAAGAAAAAATATTCTACAAAGACAAAACTCACACCAAATGAACCTTTAACAATGTCGAAGAAGTAGTTGAAGATAGAGACATTACAATTCATGATTTGAAATGGACTCAGTGATAACAAGAATGTCTAAATCAAAGTGTGAAATCTGACCAGGACTCGACGAACACTGAAGAACCCTCTAGATGAATCAATGTCAACGATCAAATGAATCTTGCTCTACAAGATTAGTATTTGTCTTATCCTATATGCAGAAAAGGAAAACACCATACCTCACACAGAAAAGTACAGGTACGGAGTTACTTTATTGTCTACAAACGTGCTTACCAACTTTGTGAAACTCTACTGTTCATATGCAGTCAAAAGCCTGCATATCTAAAAACAAATGACAAGCTTTTCATTAGAAGTTTTCCACGTGGCTTGTACCCTCTCACCTGCATTAAATTTAATGGGTATAAATAGCTGAGAAGACTCCTCTTCTAAGCAACGCCTTCTTCTTCCTAAAACTCTCCTATCTCTTGTTCTTATCTTCTTTTGTGCATCTTCTGTGTGCTTCTTAGATTGTTTAGATTAGGTCTTAACCTTATCTTTTTCTACAACAATCTGTAAATTCTAAATTGATCTTCTTCTATCAATAAACAAATTTAAAAAGTGAAAATTTGTGTGTTTGTATTCAACCCCCCCCCCCCAATACAAACTGTTACCTTTAAAACTCTTATAGATCCGATTGGCATCAACAAGTGGTATCAGATGAATGTTTATTATTTCTTTCTTAAGAATACTTTACTTACCATTTATTTCTAAATGGCTTTGCAAAACAAAAACACCAACCATCACGCTAATGACTCTCTTGCCAAACTTCTCAAATTTAGTAGGGACGAGTTCAGTCTCTGGAAAAATCGAATGTATTTATATCTAGAAGGTGTGGATCCTGAGATCAGTTACTGTGTTAAAAATGGACCATATGTTGCATTTGCAATGTCACCCGCAGTTCTTGCCGCTTCTTAAGCATATGTCTAGTATAATCAGAAGATGTTATGCCACAAGCCAAATAATTTGCTATATCATCAAACCATGGTGATTTTGATTATAACACAAGGATTCTTTCATCAGGGATGGTTTTTAATAATGTCTCTTTATTGTTTGTCCTCACTAGGATTCTCTAGTCTAGACAAATGATCTGCAACCTGATTGTCCACTCCTTTTTTATCCACTATCTCTAGGTCAAATTATCACATTCTATATCACCTGCATAATTCGATGAACCTATACTTAACATTGCAAGGGAGGATAACACATATCTAAGGGATCTCTTGCAATAAATTCGTGGTTTATAGGTTACAATGGAATCTGATGATATTGGTACTTCGGCTCAATCAACCATTGACATGTTTGTCATATCTTCTGATATCATTACACTATCATCCTCATTACATGAAAAAGAGGAACAAGCTACAACTTCCCTCCTTCAAGTAGTACGCCACTGACATCTGAAGCTTAGATACCTGTAAGCTCTATTCCACCTCTTCAGACTACTTCTGGCTCTCAACCAATTTTCACCTCATCCGATGTGATCACTTAGGCCCGATTCACCATCAACCTCAACCATTGGTTGAAACTCATCGAGGATGTGATCTTATACATCAAGTTCATAATTCAGGCTGTTGACGAACTTTGTGAATTCAATATTCAAACTCACATAACAGGTTCTCAGTTGGCCACTCTCACTCGATAACTTATAGAACAAAACTGAGTGTTAGATGGAAGATGCAAACAAAAGAAGTAAGCTCTAAAGAAACATATTGAGATTCATAATAAGTGCATGGATAAAGTGTTGAAGAAGATTCAAAATCCTGAAGGATCACATGATTAGACTCATAGAGAAATGAATGAGGGAATCAAGCTTAAAAAGGCATTAGTAATTATTTGGGTCTCGTACCGGAATCCCTAGAGGCAATCAAATCAAAGATTGATTCACATCTATCCAGCACGACGTCTATTGCTCAGGATTTAGGAACTTCCATCGAAATGGTTGTTGGTGAACTCAAGAAATTATCAAAGAAATCGGATACGGATGCAATCAAGGAATCTAAATAGTTGGATGTGCAAATTGAAATATGTCAAGTCATCATTCAAAAGTTCAATCAACCAACTGCGGTTATTGGACCAAGCTCTTCACTCCCTGAAATTAATAGAGTTGTTCTACATTACTTAAAGGCGTACCAAAAAACTTGAGGTACTTTTAACAATGATGTTCTTCAATTGAAGGCTTTGATTGATCTGTCTTCCAGTGCTAGTGAGGGGGAGAACATTCAACAGTCCGCTAGTATATGAATAGATGATAATAAATTGAGGATGATGATGATAATTCTTACAAGCCATCAAATGAAGACTCATCAGATGAAGGCTCCTCCAGTAAAGACTTTCTTGCTATCGTTCCAGAATATTACCAAGAAAAGGAAGCAGATAAGCACCTTGTTGATGGGGCGTAATATCAAGGTGGCCTTGAAGATAATCATCTAGTTGAGGGAGAGAAATCTCCAATCATTAAACAAACTCTTGTGGAAGAGGTCCATCAAGAATTCGATGATGTTATTAAAAAATTTGATGCAACTGCTAAATCTGATACTGGTCAATATTGTTAAAGCATTTCAATAATTCAATCAGATGTTATTGTTACTACATCCAAACCTACTCCTCCTCCCTTCATAACCTATTTTAATTTCATCTCAACCAGTCACGTCTGTAAAATTAGTAGATAAAGGAAAAAAGATTATGATGGCTGAAAAAGAAGAAGAGTCAAGGAAAAAGAAGAAAGCTAAAAAGATCATCCAAAAAAATTCTTCTTCAGATACTCTTTGTACATCTCCTCCTCCTCCTCGATATAATCTGGAAGATACAAATCCTCTGGATGAAGAGTTGGTTGTAGCCAAAGCTCTTCGAATATAAAGAAATGAAAAGCTTGAAGAATTTAACAACATTTTCTCTAGGAAAAGCCTAAAAGCCAAAATAATCAAATATATAGTGATTGGTTGTAAGAAAAGGATCACAAGGACCCACTTATCAAAGTTAGTTGGTTCGTGATGATTGGAGCAATAAAGATAAAGACATTCACTAGCTAGTCATTTAGGACTACACAAAATGGCTAGAGATTATTGATGCTACCTGAACAACACGAGTATATACAAGCCTATAGTAATGCAAATAATTCAAACACTTATAGAAAAAGTGAACAAAACCAAAAGGAAATTCAGATTTCCTACTCCTCAAATCTTTGAAAGGTCATTCCAATCTTATGTCAAATCAACCCCTTCAGCCCCTCAGCACCATCAAATGTTTCTCATGTTCCTCTCAAGATTCAAACCAGTCAAAAGATAATTCAATCTATTGCCATATTTGGTAATCTCCCTATAACTACTAACTTTGATCTTTTATTGCCTCTTGGAGATCCGATGCCACATGGAACTGTATTGTTCCTTCCAATTGCATGGATGTACTTCTATGATCTCTTTGATGATATTAGATTTTAACGATCAACTGAGTTACCTGTAGCGGGTACATGGAATCTCCATGCTCTTCTCAAAATTTCCCCAAATGATGAGTTTGGAAAAGGCATTTGCAAATGGTGTAAGATCGTTATTGCAAATTTGGATTAACCAACCAGGCAGATGAATTGGAGATATAAAATTTGAAGATATGATCTTTGTAAAATGAGTGTCTTGACTCAATGTAAACTTTCACTATAACTACTCGATATATGTTTAGTATAAATGAAAGTTTACATTTTTGTAGTAGTTTACTTATGTCTATATAAAATTTAAAAGCTTTATTTACTTTATATGTCCTATATGTATCTTAATCACTATGTCTTGTAATCCGAAAGGAAAAAAAAGGATGGAAGAAAACAAAACAAAAGAAAATAATAGAGAAAGAACTTTAGAAAAAGAAAAGATCAAAAAGAGAAAAGACAAAAAGGATCCAAAAATGGTTCACTGAATTTATGAGTTCGGATTTTATTTTTCTCTTATAAGTTTCGGTACCATTTTCTTGTAAGTGTTTTATTCATGGATATCTAGTTGTATTATTAACAAATAGGTGGAGATTGTTGGTCTCAACTATCGGATTTGTAATAATAAAACTAGCATCCGACTCAACACTTAAGTAGAAATTCTTATTACTTGTCTTGTAACACTCATATCTGATATCAAAGGGTCTTTGGCCTAGCGGTATCTGAGCCTCTTGCCTCCTAGGAGGTACATCCATGTCGGTTTATTTGTTGCATTTGTCGTATATAAACTATATTATCTACTTCAAAAGAAAAACACTCATGTCTGATGTACAATATTAAATCAGATATGAGTTTTAATGGATTGATATCCAAACCTTAGGGAGATCAAGTGTTCAGATCTTAGTCAATGTCGGTTCCATAACTTAAATAAAATGTGAGATCAAATTAGATTTGATTATTCTCCATCCAAATAGCAGAACCCAATTGACCTATCCTCTTGGTCATTCCATCTTGATTTTCAAGAACCTACATTTTATTCTAATTTTTAGAATCTGATATTCTTACTTCATAATAATTGTATAGTTGGAATCTGGTCTATAACTTATATATCGGGATAGAAAAACTAAGATTTTTACTTGTAAAAGTCTTGTAACTATCTGTATTGATCCAAGAATAAAAAGTCTTCAACAAAATCGAAGATTAATTGAAGTGAGGTCAAGATCGTTATCAAATCGGATTGATTTTTCATTTAGCCGAAAGAAGATCAATTAAAGATAAAGTTAAATAGTAGGCTGACAAATATTACTACTAGCAAGCTAGATTTTGGAGTGCAAGCTTGTCCAACAAGTTTGGCTCATCAATTCTCCTAACACTCATCCTAGTATGGAAACACGCTCAGCATGTCAACGGAAGTAAGTTCAAAACACTATTTTATTACTGCCATACTTTCTTTACTCTACATACAAAAGAATTGAATAGAATAACAAATGTCCACATCAACCACAAAGACTGAAATGAAGAGTACAATCATGCATGGATCAACAAAT
This sequence comes from Cynara cardunculus var. scolymus, assembly GCF_001531365.2. Classification (NCBI taxonomy): domain Eukaryota; kingdom Viridiplantae; phylum Streptophyta; class Magnoliopsida; order Asterales; family Asteraceae; genus Cynara; species Cynara cardunculus. The sequence goes on from NC_037532.1 coordinate 14,853,162, forward strand.
CAGATGAATACACTCATTATATTTGGATAGTAGCACTTAATTCAGTGGTGGCTATAAAGGGCACCTTGTCATGCATTGTTACTCACCTGGTTTGATAGAATTTGTAAGTGATAGTTTCTTAGGCAAAATCGACGTCACTATCTGAAGAACTATTTTAGTCCTTCAGATATGAAAGAGTACCCTTATTTCTTCCTCTTTCAAACATTAGCAAATTTGTCACCAGTCAAATTGTTTAGAATCTCAGGTCTTACCTTCCAAGATTCTGCAAGAAATTTGTAATTCTTTGTTTTAATATAAAATATAGAACTAAGGGGGTGTTTGGGATTGCTTATTTAAAACAACTTATGCTTTTTTTGTAAAAGTGCTTATTAACTTATGTGGTATCAAACTGGAGTTTTGTAAAAAGTGTTTGGATTAGCTTATAACGGTACCAAAAAGCAATAAGTTGATAAGTTGGTTTTTAGTGTTTGGCAAATTTGGCTTATAGATGTAAAATTACCAAAAAGGTCCTCCAATCAACCTCCTGTTCATCGTCTCCATCCTCACTCCAAACCCTATTTTCTCTAGATTCTCTCCATCCTCATCACTCCAACCCTATTTTCTCCAGATTCCTCTTTAGTGTTCATCCGTGGAAGAGGTTGTCATCGCCGTGGAAGAGGTTATCATCGCGATCTCCTGTCAGTGGTTTCTCCCCGAGAACCTCTGCATCGGCGAGTTTCTTGGCACCGATTTCCGTCTCCAAGACGACATCCGTCTCCAAGATGACATTCGATTCGATTTCACAGGCTTCACTGCGATTTCTCTGGTTTGAGATTTCTCTGGTTTGGTACTGGTTTGAGGCTTTGGTGAGAGGAAGGTAAGGGTTAAAATGGTAAATTGTTAATAAGTTGATTTTGATAAGTCAGGGAGGATTGACTTATCAAAAACGACTTATTACCGGTTTGGTACCGGTATAAGCACTTTTTTTTTTTACCCAAACACTCCAAAATGACTTATCTCCGGTACCGAACTGAAATAAGTTAATAAGTCAGTTTGAAAAGCTTACCCAAACACCCAATAAAAGTGAAAATTTATTGTGTTTGTATTCAACCCCCATTCTACAAACATATTATGTGTAAGTCATTATATCCCAGGACCAACATATACATTAACAAGGAAATACACACACAAATTCCACGTAGAGGTAGGGTATGTAAATTGAATGTACGTAGGCATTTCATTCACCCAAATAGGGAGAGAGGTTGTGTTTGTGAAAATTTACTACTTGTAAATCAAATTCAAAAGGAATAACAGAGTAAGCGACATATGAGAAAAGAAGAGCAACAATTGCATGGATCGGAATCTAGAACCAACCAAACAAAATAATAGAATAAGACATGACACATAATCAGTTTTTGTAAAACAACAAGAGAAAATATCAATAAAATCTTGTTGTAAGACAACTTGTTCAGTGCAAAAGATCAAACTTGCAAAGATAGTGCAGAAGAAGAGCGTAATACATATTTAAAAGACACATATGTACAAAAAATCTTCAAACCATTCACCGTAGGAGCTATGTTTTTGTACCAAGATCTTGAATGATAGTGCCATTTTAATTACTTATATGCTCTATATTTTAATGGTTCGGTGTTCTTTTCAATTATTACATATGATGCAGGCTTTGAACGTACATGATCACTTCATTTTCCATTTTAGACCAAATCACACATTTGTATGAATCAAAAAGAATGAAAAGAAAAGGCGCAATGAATGAATTTACTTTCATCACTCACAAGTTACAATCATTCCCATTTTGGATATTTGATTCAAAAATGATTTCGAATGTCTTTCATGTTTACCATAATTATACGTTTGATGATATATAAATCATTTCAATTAATTTACCGCTTACCAAAGAAATATGATGTCGTTTGATGTGAAACAGATTGAATAAATGGTCGAGACATTTACAAAAACCCAAGAGCATAACAAACACATTAAGAAAACACATAAACATGAAATGCGCTTAACTTTAGTGGGCTCCATGTCCAACCCACGACATGATCTTGTCGAGCGAGTACTTGCCACCCTAAAAGAATTTGACATTTTGCTATGATCATCATACCCAAATTTCTTCGTTTGCGGTTTCAACTTTGACTTCAATTCCCCAAAATTGAGAGCTTTTGGTAATTTTCTGTTATATAAGTATTATGTAACTTGTATGTACTCGAAGACATTCTTCAATCACATGCAATTTTAAGTAGTTTCAACGTTTTAGATATAATTTTGATTTTAATATTTGACCAAACTTATTAAAAATAGCAATGTCTAAAACTTATTGTAGGCCTAGAAAACCATTCTAAAATATTATTTTTCCTTAAAATGTGTATTTCTTTATGGTTTGCAAGAGTACATCTTGCTTAGTTTCGCCCTACGTTTGCCTTACTGTATATAGAAATTTCCAAACAAGAAAGAAAAGATGATTGATTTGTTATTAATATGATGGTTAAATGATCCCCTCTCTCTCTCTCTCTATAGAGAGACGTTCAAATGAAAACCGTGCAATTCTTGGAAACCGTGTAAACTAATTTCGACCAATAGAAAAATTCCATTTTTTTCTAATTAAATTTAATCATTAAGGGTATATTGGTCATTTGCATTGTTTTCTATTAAATATGGAAGTTATTAATAAATCTTAATTAAGGTAGCATAATAAAAGAAATTTTATAAATGTTAACATTTAAATATTTAATTAAATTATAATATTAAAAATTGGATTTTGTTATATTGTGTCTCGGTTTATTATTGCCAAAATTCATGAAAATCGTAAGTTATTAGATTAATAAATCTATGAAATCAGTAATAGAAAAAAAAAATATTCATGAAACCGGTTTCGTACATGGTGAAATTGGTGTATGAAATAAGTGAAAAATGATTATGAAATGGGTGTATGATGAAACCGGTTTCATACATGGTGAAATTTGTGCATGGAGTAAGTAAAAAATGATTATGAAATGGATGCATGATGAAACCGGTTTCATATATGGTGAAATTGGTGCATGGAGTAAGTGAAAAATGATTATGATATGTGTGCATGATGAAATCGGTTTCATACATGGTGAAATTGGTGCATGGAGTAAGTGAAAATGATTATTGAATGGGTGCATGATGAAACCGGTTTCATACATGGTGAAATTGGTGCATGGAGTAAGTGAAAATGATTATGAAATTGGTGCATGATGAAATGGGTACAGCATGAAATGGGTACAACATGAAATGGATGCATGATGATATGAGTGATTGAACAATCTTATTGGACAAGTGAAACAGGATGCATGATGAATAGGGAGAGGAATTTACCATAATAGGGTGCATGATGAAAATGTGGTTGGGTTTACCATTTTCCCCTTCTCGTTATTATAAAATAAAGTTTTTAATATATATATTTTTTAATTTTTAAAATAAACTAAACTAATCTTGACCATTGATCAAAAAAAATGGATGAATAAGATTGGTTTACATGGTTTACACAAATGGAGGCGGTTTTCATTTGATCGCTCATATCTCTCTCTATGTATATATATAATTTGAAAAATTGAGAGGATATTAAGATGATGGGATGAAAAGTAAAAAAGAATAGAAAAGAAGAAAAGGGATGCATAAAGTTGGGAGTTGTAATGAGTTAAAAGTGAGTGGTTCCAACAACACAACTAATAACTTCAAATATCTAACTAATCATACCTTCTTTATTAACCCCCCAAACCCACCTCACCATTACCAACTATGCTCTGCTTCCTTTTTGGTCTTTATATCCACCATGCCACTTTCTTTCTTTTTTTATTTTTATTTTTATTTTTATTTTTTATTCTTCCACGCATTTCTATTTAAAATTAACATGCTTATACATACATACAATTTCAATTTTCAAGATCCAACACACATTTATTCCATTTTATTTGATACACATTCAAACCAAACTAACACATTTTCATATAACTGGATTAAAATCGATATCCAACTATTCTTGATTAAAGCATTCAAGATTCATTATCGTACATGTTATAAAGTTTTGGCCCTCTTGGATGTCGTTCACGAAAGGCAATGAGTTGTTCTAGATCAAGGGGACCCTACCCTTTGAAAATTTAAACACAATGACTCGGGTTTGATAGGTTTTGGTCTTTTTAAGCTCGACACAAGCTGTAGTACCATAATGCTAACAAGTTGACTCGATATCATGTAGGATATAGGCTTACTTTTGCCTCCATTATCCGATACTCAACCCTTTCCAAGATTTCTTTTCGCACGATACAAGATATATAGATATAACATAATAGTCCAATCATTTTGTTTTCACTTTTTTAGTACTTTTTTTTGTGTTAATAACAATTTTATTTTAAAATAATGAATTTAATTGATTTATTCTACTGATAACAAAGTTTTAAATGACATAAGACATGACATGACATGACAGCAAGATCAAATCTTAAAAGTCATGACGGGACTATAGCGTTTTTCAAGATGTGATTTATAACAGCAAATTTACGTATATGTTTTTTACTATCACTCGATGAATCAATGATATTAAACTACGATACAACTTAAAGCATGAGGATACGATAATGATGGAAGAAGAAGGATTATTAAACGACCAAGTCACATGAAACGAAAAGCAAAAAGGGGAAAGTGTGGGGAAAGAGTCGTTCTCAAAAGGGCATGTTACAAACAAGATAAGTTGCCTACGCAATGGGGTTGTAATTGTATGGCAGACCCCAATCCCTCCATGTTACTACCTACCNCCCACCCCACCTCCATTGTTTCAATATATCCACCTCCCTTCCCCACAATACACACACATATACATATACTTTATATATATATATATACACACACGGAAGGATTCAAACGAGTAAAAAAAGAAGTTTTTGATCCAGGTCCGTAATTACATGGACGAAATATATAAATTAGTTATAGGTACGCAAAAATATGTCTGTAATTGCGAATGTGTTTTTCTAAATTTACATATTTGGTCTCCACAATTGGAGGCTTGGTTCAAAAAAAAAATTCCTTACAAGGACTTATAGTTATTTTTATTATTTGAGAGAGAAATGACTAAAAAGTGAAATCATGCGATCAAAATGACTATTTTAATTAATTTTGATATTAATGTCATGCACTTCTTTTGATTAGTTAACATTTTTAATAAAATAATGATATCCATGCCACGTTCATAATTATACACCGTAATAAAATTGGATTTTAAGACGTTAAAAATGTCTAAATGTTTCAATAGATTATTTTATAAAACTTAAATTTATAGAATCAAATAATAAAGCGTTTTATCTAAGAGTGTTGCAATAAGCTCATATGTTGCTTTTGGATATCTTAACAAACTTTTTATGACATTTCTAAAATAAAACTTCATATTAGTTATTTTGTATGATGCTATTTGAAAAAGTATCCTATAAAAATAAGTGTCATATAAAATGATAAGTCTATAAGACACTTCTCAAAGTGTCATATAAAATAACTAGTACGACGTTTTGTCTTAAAAATGTCCTAGAAAACTTATTTAGGCGTCCAAAAGCGTTTTATGAACTTATTACATTTTTTTAGATAAGACGCTTTATTGTTTGGTTATATAAACTTAAAACTATAAAGCGAACTATTAGGACATTTGGGTGGCATTTGTTTTTTAAGAAATGCTTAAGTCTGTAATTTTATTTTACTTCTAATTTATAAGATATAATGTTGAACTCCGAAATCTGAAATCGATAAGATTGTTTGTTTTTGTGAACTACAAACGTCTGAAATCTGAATCAATGAGACTGTTTGTTTTTGTAAACTACAAACTTCTGAAATTTGAATCAATGTGACTGTTTGTGACTGTTTGTTTTTGTAAACTTACAAACACATGAATTCTGAAATCTGAATCAATAGTTTGTTTTTAACTACCTTTTTTTATAAAATTGTGAACCGTAAAACATACCGGACAAAATATCATTGACCACCCATGCCTTTAACTTTGAGTTTCCATACCTTAAATTATGTGCTTTAACTTTTCTTCAATTCTCAAAACACACTCACTCTTTAAGGCAAAAACATATACGAAAAGGCAAAGATCAAATTGAGTTTAACAGATTATACCATGTATGTATGAACGATTTGGGTTTAAAATCGAGAGATCGACATACCATTTGGAGCTCGACAGACAGAGATCGATTTGGGTTTACAAGTCTGGAGAGATCGACAGGTTGAGAGATTGATAGGGTTTAGGTTATCAGCTTGAGAGGCGAGATAAGATTGAGAACATTTACGAATAAGAGTCGGTTAAGGGTTTAGGGTATCACTTGAAATTCCATAGGACCGTTAGAGCTATTCAACTCTTATTTTAAAAAAAATCAAACAATTTGAAAAAGAAAACATCTGATCGATTCAAAGTTTAGAGGATTTTTTTTATACAATCAAAAATATAATATTAATGTCAGCGAGGCAATTAAAACCTTAACGTATTAAACTTTATAAACAAAAAAAGTAACATGCTCTAATTTTAGAAACAGAAAGTCAAATTTAAATAAAAATAAAAATTAAATAAAAAAGAATTTAGTAAATAGTATTTATTAGAATTTACAATTTCTTTTAATAAACCACCCACTTTTCCTTGTATATTGGTTTTAGTATAAATAAACACCCATTCATCCTCTTCCCAAAACCCTTGCCTCTTTCCCACCAAAACTCAATACCATCAATCAATATTCAATCATGTGCTCTTCAAACTCCAAATCAAACCATGCCACTACTCCGGCCACCACCACCGTCTCCGACATCAACGGCCGTCCGGTGCTTCAGCCGGCCACCTCCAACACAGTACCACTTAACTCTCCGCTCTTGGAAAGACGTTCACTTAAAAAGACCCTCTCCCTTCCAAAATCCATCTCCATGACTCCATCTCCGACGCCTCCTCACACCACCGCCAAAACTCCCATATCCCCAAAGCTCAAATCACCACGGCAGCCGGCCGTCAAGCGTAGCGATATGACTTCCAGCTCCGACAAGCTTGTTCTACCACTACCCACCAAATGTACAACAGCAAGATCCATGATTCCGGTGAAGAAGTCCAAGAAGTGTACTACTACCGGTGATCATCATTTGCATAATTCTGTGGAAACCACTACTAATTCGTTGGTGGTGAAGTATTCATCGGCGGCAATCGTGGATTCCCCGGGGAGTATAGCGGCAGCACGGCGAGAACAGGTGGCGGTGATGCAGGTTCAGAGAAAAATGAGGATCGCTCACTATGGAAGATCTAAATCTGCTAAGTATGATAGTTGCAGCAAGCTTACATCTTACTTTGATCCCAACTCACTTCCTTCCGCCAATATCAGAGAAGAGAAAAGATGCAGCTTCATCACTCCCAACTCAGGTGTATATCCATTTAAATCCATTTTTAAATCTTAACTACATATATATATATGTGTGTGTTTCATCAAAATTAACCAATTATGTGTGTTCAATTGTTATACAGACCCCATATATGTTGCTTACCATGATCACGAATGGGGAGTTCCTGCTCATGATGACAAGTAAGCATCCGAAACTCGGAAATTTTACATTTTTCGGTTGCATAAATGATCGATTGTTAACGAATTCTGTTTCGGTTATGAAGGGTGTTGTTCGAACTATTGGTGCTAACGGGTGCTCAGGTCGGATCGGATTGGACTTCGGTTCTAAAGAAAAGACAACAATTCAGGTCAGTTTTACGCTTTGAAAATCACTTAGAATAATTATGTTACGGAATACTAAATATGAATTTGTATTTGTGTTTGATAGGGAAGCGTTTTCGGGATTTGATGCGGAAATTGTGTCAAAGTATTCTGAGAAAAAAATAACATCAATCGGTAGTGATTATGGGATTGAAGTTAGTCTTGTCCGAGGGGTCGTTGACAACTCTAAATCTATTATTAAGGTTCAATAATTAACTCCACCCTCTTTTTCTTCGCACTCATTATTGAATATTTTAAGTTAATATTGTTTAATCAACTAATGACAGATCAATGATGCGTTCGGGTCATTCGACAACTACGTCTGGGGATTCGTGAATCATAAGCCAATCGCAACGCAGTATAAATCAAGTCACAAGATGCCTGTTAAGACATCGAAATCCGAAGCCATAAGCAAAGACATGGTGCGCAGAGGATTCCGACAAGTGGGACCCACTGTCGTCCACTCGTTCATGCAGGCCGCCGGTCTCACTAATGATCATCTCACCACTTGTCCTCGCCACCACCAATGCGTCTCCGTCTCCCTATCAGACACGACGCCGTCCAAATCTCTAATTTCCGTTGACTAAATCAACCGTTTCTAGTCAGTATCCAGTAAATTAACACGTTTATTTGATATCTAACATGACATACCACCGGGTTTTTTTTTCCTTTTGATTTGCCGTTTGTATTTGTTGATGTCAATTCTCGTTCTTATGTCTCGAAAAAGTTTAGTTTGTCGAGATAAACGTAGAAGCCTACTAATATTCTGTATTTATATGTGTGGTTTGATTGGGTGTAAAATGGATTGAGTTGAAATAAAGAGATGTGGATCACGTGACAAGCATGTGCAAGTGTGGGCAAGGGATGGAATCTGGTGCATGTGCTTGGTGACCACTTGTCTGCCAATTAATCATGTTGCTTTACTTTTATATGGCAGCCTAGCAGTGGGGACCACCATGCTCCAATTATATAATGCCACCTCGTCTACCATAAAAGATACCTTCTCTTTGGGTTATTTTCCCTTTTTTTTTATTTATAATTTTCAACTTAAAAATTCTAATCAAGACTAACGATATAAATTAAAACATAGTTTATTGTGATAATTGTAAGGAGTTGTTTGTTTACCTTTTAATAGTTTTATTAAAAGATAACATTTGAATCGTTAAAAGATGAATCTTGTCTGGTAAAAAAAAAATTTGGCTCTTAATAGTTCTAAAACCTTCTAAATTATTTTGTATCTTGGGTCTCCCTTAACCATTAAGTGCCCTAATTTCATTGTAGACAATTATCAAACAATTATATTTCATTTTACATTATATCATGATAGACTCTTAATCATTCTGATTACTTAATCATTCTACATCAAACCATTTAACAATTGACAAACAACCTCTTAGAATGGTCTTTTATATTGTTTTTCTTTTTATTTGGTATTGATGTGTGTAAAATTGGTGATTGTAATATATAATCGTCATAAAATTGTAAATGTTTTGAAATTTCACTCATTTTTTCTGTTTTGATTTCTTTAAATAATATTATGTTATTGTATAAAGAATTTATAATGAATAGTCTCTCTCTCTCTCTCTCTATATATATATATATACATATATATATATATATATGGTGTTACGTTAACCCTAGTTATGAATACTGAGGTCACAAGAGCTCGAAAAGATCTGTTTTGTAGTTTGGTTATTTCCCCGCAAGCAAGATCAATTATGTAGAAAGCAAACATTGTTTAATGACGGCACGAATAAGTGATTAAGTGAAAGAACAAACATAACTTTTGAGAATTTTTCTTGCATTGCACTTGAAACCAACACCCAAAAATGCCGAACTAAGTCCTTCATTAAATGCAAATAATCAAAGAAATGTCCTGTCAATTCGGGAACCTACAACTTTGACTTGATTGTCGACTCGTCTCAAGAACTCGAATTAAAGGCCATTTATGTATCCAAGCCATTGTTGGTCTCATCCTTCAGCGTGTTGAATCATCTATTTGATTCTCCATATCATATGATAATTTGAAAGATTACTAATCTTTATATTTTTTATGAATATCGATTTAAGATTATGTAGTCTGTGAATTGAATTGCACTTTCAACTTCTACATGTCCTCGGTCACATATATCTTCTTCCCTTTCATAGTCACTTCAAATCAACCATTGACCTTGGTTGCGTTATCTTTTAAAGAATTGGGTAAGGAGTTGTTTACCCGAACGTTTATGCAGTAAGTGCTTACCTGTAAGAGTCAACACTCTAACTTATTTATCCGTAGCTAAGATTGTAGTCTACTAAAACATTATCGTATGCAACAATTTACCAGGTAAGAGTCATCATCCTCACTTACAGTGCAAGACTTTCCATCCTTATTTGTCATTCTTACCTAGTAAGATCATCAGTCTTTGTCATGTTTATCGGTAAGGTAAATGACTCAGTAAGCGCTTACCAACTCTACCAAGGCAAACTTGTATCTTTCTTGTAGTTTCAAAATATATACGGTGATACACAACAAATTGATATGGTGACACTTTTCACAACCTTGTAATATTTTACACTACAACAGAGGAACGAAGAGATGGCACCAGTTATAAACCATTACCATCCATTCTCAAAATAAATCATCATATACTTGTATGGATCAAATTTCCAACATCATTTGATATGGTATGATCCAGGCCCGTCCCTTGGGCTATTAAAACTGCTATTTAGAACAGGGCCCCCAAAATTTTGGGGCCCAAATTTCACAGCCCTTCCTTCTTCTCCATGAATGACGTTTCGAATTTCAATCTTCCTTAATCGTCGTCATCTGCCCCCTTCCTTCTCCATGAACCCGAATCTATCTCTCATTTGCTCCTTCCTTCTTCATGAACCTGAATCCAAAGTCTTCCTTTTGTTGACAAGAAAGATTATCAACCTACATCACCTTGTTCCCGTCTGGTGTTCGGTGGCATTGGTTTTAGTTTAGGTTACCAATTTTGTTACTGGTTTTGATTTGGGTTACCAATTTTTTTTTTGGTTTTGGTTTTGGTTTTGGTTTTGATTTCAATTACTGATTTCGCTTTAGGTTTTGGTTTGGATTCTCGATTTCGTTCCTAGTTTTGATTTGGGTTACCGATTTTGTTTTTGGTTTTGCTTTGAGTTACCGATTTTGTTTCTGGTTTGATTTGGGCTACCAACTGCTTACTTCCCTTTTCTACTCTTATCAGAAAGTTATCATTTTATGGGATCCTTTTTGATTTTGTGATCCAACTTGTTTTGGAAGTTGAATCAAGATTCAAGCAGGCTAAGAACGTACATGGGTATCACTTGCATCGCTTATGTCAATGCAATTTTGTTAAGGATTCAATTGGTAGCTAACTTCAACAATTTGTTTATTCTTCTTGATCTCTGCATCATTTCGCTTACAATTAACACTTCTGACTTCACTATCCATTCATGCCCACAATCTGTTTGTTTTTATTCCTCTTCATTAAAATTGATTATGTAAAGTAGTTTTCCATCTGTTTTTTTAACTTTTAAGTCGATGGGTTTGCCTATAGCTCGATTTGGTCGACAAGCGAAAAGGTCATATGGGTTTTTTATAAAGTTCGCATCAGTGGCAAACTTAGGATTGTGATTTGTGTCTGTTTGGTATATATTTTGTCCTTTAGCTGCTTCTCTCACATCTCGAAGAAGCACTTTTGGTGAAATGGCAGATCCATTTCAAAAAGGGGTCAAATAAGAAGCAGAAGTTTACAAGTCCAATATTTGATCCGAAGGCCGAGTATGGCTGAAAATTGTGTAGGACAAGAAGTAAGCATAACTATATTCCTTGTACCGACATTGAAGCCACTTCAAAACGAATGAAAAGTTATTGTCATCATGAGAGGAGTTGTCCCAAGAATCCTTTAATGTGCCTTGTTATTGAATTGTAATAGTAGTATGTGATAACAGGTGTAAGAGGGCCTCCAAAAAGATTAGGACGACCCTGGTATGAACATACCATAATCTCAAAATTAAACATTTATCTCATCATAATTCATTCGGCATCATTCGAAAACTTAGATAATTCGATTTATAACTAATATGTTAATTGTTTTAACATATTTTGATATTCAATAAATTCGAAAGCTTTTTACTTTGAAACATAATAAGCGTGTGTGTTAAAACGTTGTCAGGTTAGCCCACTCGCAATAAGACTCAAGTCTTTAGTATTCTTTTTCAAAGGTTACTGTTTCGAGTCCCTTCAAGATCATTGAGAATTTTCCTGTCTGTTTTATAGGATCCCATGAAATTAATCGAGAGGACAAACAAAATAACTATGCATGGCTTATAACAGTATTATAAAAGCAGGAAGTGTATTACTATTAAATTATTAATTATTATAGTCCATATATCGAAAGGATAAAAGAAATGGTTTAAACAAGCCCAATCCAATAACAGCAAACTTGGGCTGCTTCGGCCCAATACATTCAAATAAAAGGGCCCAACCACAATAAATGGATCCCAGAATTATTTAATCGGACTTCATATATAGCGGAGGGTGTTAGTCATGTCGTGCGACCAGATAAACCCCATACCCTAAATCATGCATCCAACATAATTTTGATGAACCCGTTCTTCTTCGCTTGAAAACAACGTCTATGTCGTTAACAAATGATTCGGTTACAATTTCTTGGTAATTCTTATTACTTATATGAGGGTTTTAACACGTACTGTTATACCAAGAACATTCCATCATCAAATGATCGTTTATAGCTGTCGGGTCGAACTTAAATTGATTCTAGCAATAAGTTTCTAATACAAGGAACATTAGATGTCTCAAACGAATTTAAGAGCATCTACAACAAATTCTCCAGTATTAAGATTTTGGGATTATGAGTTAATTTTTTGCTTATCAAATTCTTAAAGTGAAAAGTAAAAGAGAGATGATAAATTCCACATTTGAAGAACTCTGTAAGTTATTATATGCCCATGACACATGTCACATAGAAATACTGTCAATAAGTATTTAAACCTATAGGGTTGCATATAAAGAATATGTCTGCTTCTATTTTCATATTCCTGAATTAAATCATGTTGACTGATAAAAATAATTATTCTTGTAGAATATATATAGGAATGCATTAAAATGCAATTATGATAATTACAGGTATTATCTGTGACATGTATATATTTATTTTAAAGTTTAATATAATTGCATATATATATTACAAATAACTACATAACCTTATTAAAATTATAGTCTATCTATAATCCAATGCATATAAATATGGTGATAAGCAAAAGATGCATGATGATTCAATCTTTCAAGCTAAAAACACATATCATATCTAGGGTTTTGGGCTAGCACCGAGTAGGGATGGTGATTTACCCCGACCCGATGGGAAACCCGGTTCACCTGACCCGAACAGGGACGGAGATTCCCTACAAACCCCATAAATTGATTCTTTTGATCATGTCCAACAGATTCTCCAAAATGGAGAGAAATGACGGATTTTGGAAATTTTGGGCTCCAATAGATTTTCTAAAACATTTTTCAAGATGAAGAAAGTAGGAGAGAGAGAGTAAATTTCTTCAAATTTAAAGAATTCTTTAAAAGCGATTGCTAATAAGAGAAAAGAGTTCTTTTTTATCATTACAACTAACAGAAGTCATGGAAACCAAACGTTTATGAAGAAAAATAATATTTTCTCAAATGTATTAGATGTTTTAATAACATAATTAATATTTTTTATCTTTAAAACAAAAAAATGTATAAAAATTGAATATAATTATTTCAAATATGTTTGTTCTTGTTCTCCAATTAAAACATAAATTGCATGATGTTGGGGGATTGGGTGGAGGATTCGCATATATCAGTCTTGCAGGAGATTCTAACTATGGTCATGATCTCTGATCAAGAAGATAGATGATTTTGGTCCCTTGATGGTTCCGATGAGTTCTCGGTGGCTTCTGCTCGTAATTACATAGACTCTAAAATTTTGGTGATAGACCGTTCTCCTACTAGATGGAATCGGCTTGTTCCTATCACGATTAATATCTTCGCTTGGAGGTTAGGCTTGAAGAAAATTCCAACTCGAGACAATCTTGATAATAGAGAAATTGATGTGCATTCCCTCTTATGTCCGGTTTGCGATTTGAAGATCGAATCGGTGGGTCATTTGTTCTTCTCTTGTCAAATGGCGTGGTATGTTTGGAAGCAAATTGGTCGATGGTGGGGTTTGGATATTCCGGAGTTCAATTCCAATTTGGATCGGATTGGTGGATTATCATCTTTGCGGTTGAAGAAAGTGGAGTTGGCTTGTTTAGAGGCGGTCGTTTTAAGGGCTTTATGGGCTATTTGGTCTTATCAGAATGACACTCTTTTTAGGTTTCCTAAACATAAGAAAACGGCGTTGTGGGATAGCATTAGATATGTGTGGATAATTTATTGCAGTTTCAACATAACCTTGCACCCTATTATTCTCATTATTCCTCAATCCTTTTGTTTTGAAATAAAAAAATCTCGATATTCTTCAATATCGTCATATAAAGTTACCTTTTCATCTCGAGATTTTATAACATAACAAACCTATCCCTGTAAAACACAATACATGGTTTTTATTATTTTATTACTGGATAAAAACTATATTGTTGATACATGTATACTTGAATAGATTTTCACTTATTTCTTATCCATACGATATCTTGTTACATATAACATTTCACTCATGCTGTTATTAGTATTGTATACAAATCATAATCCGTTAGTGTCAATAAGAATGTAATGAAACATAAAGCAGGTCGATATTGTTTTTATAGCGAAACTAATAATATATATTGAAATTCAGTGTGATGGTTAGATAGAAAACGAACATTACAAGTGAAGATTTTGATGAACCAAATGCTTTGTCCTTACGGTGACTCTAAACGACCACGTTAGATGCCAAAGCCAAATCGAGACTTGAAAGTGCTCCATCGCTTACATTGTTTATTGTTTCTTGCTTCAAACTGAATTATAACCATTTTTCCTTTTTAAAACTTGAAGACATTAAATGGGACATCTCACAAGACACATTTATTGAGATACCACATCTCTCATGTGAAGATATGCAAAAGCCAAAGGATCTCAACCTATTTATGGTTTGCTTCTCTTCAACAATTTTTTTTTTTCTTTTTATACATAAAACTAATAAACTAATCCCATATTAATGAAGTAATATATCTTTTTAATAAAATGTAGCAAGTATTTGAGGACCAATTTAACTGGTTTATATATTTAAATATATACATTTTGTCAGTTTAAATTAATTTCTTTCATCATAATTATTTGAAGTTATTAAAGATAAAAACGTTGACATTACTACCAATGTTTGTTTTTGCTTAATGACTAATCCGTTCAGCCATTAATCATTATCTATTTTTGCTTCATTATTAAATAATAATTCAATTACTTAAGTTATTTATGTATCTGTTGTTTATATTAATAAAGAGTAAATTACATATTTGGTCCTTGTAGTCATATCAAGATTATGGATTGGGTTTAAATTTTGTTTTGGATTCGGTCCCTCAACCTACTTCGGTTAAGATCTACTTCGCTAAATGAGGGGTGTTTTCGTCTTTCCACCTTTTTTCTAATATGTACTTAAAATTGTATTTAATATGTTTTATTATTAATAGATATATATTATATTATTAACCCTCCATAATCCCACCATGGCCCTAACTCTTCCTCAACAACAATGTTTGAGTACTCTCCCTTCTCCCCTTGGAAAAATGAATCCCATTTGGTGCATTCACCGTCCAAGAATGATGTAGCTCTCGATGGATTTGCTGGATTTTGTCAAAAACAAAAGCCTCTAAGATTTGGAGAGATTCCAACCAACTCTTTCGGATGTTGAAGCACCACCTCATTTTCAAAAACCATAGTTTGATTATGATTTAAGCTCGTTTCGTTCATCTAGCTCTATGGTGGATTCATCAGTGTAGACAGAGTTTGAGATTGACTCATAAATTTGATATGCCATCATCCTTATCCCTCCCGCTAACACCCCTACTGCCTGCATATTTCCCCATTTTTTTCATCATCATAGTGTTAAAAGAAGCACAAATCTAGCAAACACCGAAGCTAAAACCAAAGTATTGTCTTTCATCGATCTGTACATCCTCGTTGATGTATTTTATTGTTTGTTTTCCAAATTTTTTAATTTAGAACTAGGTATTAGGTTAGATTTAAGGTTTTTTTTTTTAATTCAGATGAGGTTTGTATTTTTTTTATGTTCTTGAAGTTTCTAGTGTTAATTCTTGATGTTAATGTTTATGTTAGGTTTGATTTGGAGTTTGATTTCGATTTTGACTGGTTTGGTTTGATTTAATTTAGTTTTATGATTAGGGTATGAAGATTTGGGCTTATTTGGTGGTTATGGTGTGAGATGACTGGAGAAGGGGTGTGATGGTCTTGGAGGTGATGAGCGGAGAAGGGGTGTGGTGGTCTTGGAGAAGATGAGCGGAGAACGGGTGGTGGCTAGAGAGGTGTGGTGAACGAAGAAGGGTGGTGGTCTAAAAAGATAATCTAAGGAGGGGTATATACTATCTATTATAGAAATATAAAAATTATATATTTTTTAAAAGAAAAAGGCAAAAAACCAAAACAACCTCAAATAACGAAGCTCTGATTAACGGTATTAAGGACAGGGAACATAATTTATAATAAAAATGAAGACACAGTAACTATACATATAATTATTTTGTTTAGAAACCTAATTTAAATTTTCATAAAACCATAGGGACGAAATTTGTAATTAACTCTATATTAAATCATCTTATTTTAAATAAGATTTGATTTCGTTACAAAAGTCGTGAAAATAATTGGCTTTAAGCATTCATGTCGGTTTGAAAATGGAATATTATGGATACTATCAATTTCTAAATTATTTTTAAATACATTCCTAAA
This sequence comes from Cynara cardunculus var. scolymus, assembly GCF_001531365.2. Lineage (NCBI taxonomy): Eukaryota > Viridiplantae > Streptophyta > Magnoliopsida > Asterales > Asteraceae > Cynara > Cynara cardunculus. The sequence continues at coordinate 14,869,818 of NC_037532.1, forward strand.
AAAAATTATTCTTTATCAATTTTACATTTATATATACATACATATATTTATATAGAGAGTCAGGTTTAAGAGAAAATTACAAAAAAATGAAAACTGAATAACATTTTGGTAATTATTTATCTAAACGGTATGCATATGTACATAAAAATCAAGAAACAACTTAATTTTTTATTTCCTTTTTTAAAGTTTTCCACTTACCTTACTCTCTCTCTCTCTCTCTCTATATATATATATATATATGAAGCTGTTTTTTTTAAATATGTAGTTACCCCTGGTCCCTGGATTAGTCTTATAAGAAATTCATTTTACAACACACATATTTTAATTTTCTATTTTTTGTTAAAGAGTAATATTTAATGATGTGTTAGGCTGGTGTAGTGCTGGAAGGGCGGGATCATATGCACCGCACCTCCGTCATTTGTCGTGTTGCCCCACCTCCACGACACGCTAATTCTCTGACAACCATATTGTACCTTATCATATTGTTTTACATTGATTTTTCCCTATTTTTTTAAAAGTCAAATTAAAAATCTACTATTCTTGTTTTCTTTTATTTAAAAAAAACAGCAAGTTTTGTAAAAGATTTACAAAAAACCCCAAATAACTGTTATGAGACCGTTTATCAAATACTTACCAGGGTAAGTGCTTTTCAAGTTGCGTTATCTTACCAAATGAATATGGTAAGAACCAAGAATCTTACCCGGTAAGAGTGAGACAATGACCATGAGTCTTACCCGGTAAGTAAGGACGACGACTCTTACCACAATAAGAGCTTACCAAGTAAATTGTTGCATAAGATGTTGTTTTATGGACTAAAATCTTACCCGATAAGTAAATAATAGTGTTAAATTTTACCAATAAACACTTACCAGATAAATATTTGATAAACGGTCCATAAACCTTCTTTAATAGGATGTTTGTAATAGACGGCTTAATCCTTCAAGTATAAGTTGTTATTGCCCTAAAAAGGTGGTTTGGTTTAATAAAGTCAGGCCATAAAAAGATGGTTTGATTTGACCTGTAGGCGGTTTAGGTTTATTACTAGTTTTAAACTAACTAAACATAACATTTATTTTTAAAATGAAATTTCAATCAATAATATATTTATTAAAAAATGTTATATTCAATTATAAAAAGTACATCTATTTTCAAAATATAAACAAAAAAATTGAGTAAGTTGAAAAAAAAGTTAAATAAGTTCATCAACAATAGTTGAAATTTTGGACGAACATTAAGCAAGTAGAAAGACGATTAGTAATTTTTGGATTTTGATTCTTTTGACGGATTTCAAATCCTATTTAGGGAATGCGGAGAATTGAGAAGTGAAAACTACAAATTTAATTTTTTGGACGAACTTTTTGTAATTGTTGAGCATACAACATATAAACTAGTATAATCATACATATGTATTTTGGCGGTTGATTCGGTCCAAACAGCTTAAAAAAAGTTCAAACCATAAACCAGACCGGACAACCGTTTGACTATTTTTCAGACGATACCAGATCGTCAAGACCACTCAAACCGCCAAAAACGGTCTGGTTTTACTTGGTTCGACTGTTTTGAGGGTCCGGTGGTTTTTTTAACACCCCGAATATTTAAGTTCCTACTAATATCCATGCCTTTGCAGTCCAACATATTCAAACCGAAAAGTTGATGACTTTGAGAAGTTTACTAATGGTCTCGATGCTCACTCAAAACGATCTAATATCTCCTTAACTATGTCAGCCTCTCCTTGTTTATGAGAGTCTTTCTGCCACAATGATGCATAGCAACGATGAGAGCGAGTCGTCTTTTCTAATAGCCCTTGTTGGGATAATAGGCTCCATAAACGGGCCTAAATAGTAGAAATGCATAATCGATCTTGGGATCAACCCTAGAAAGTATAAAGTATAGACTTGGGTCAATTGGTATAAGAGTTTCCAGAGGTATGTTCATATGTTTATGACCTTTTAAATTGGACTATTCAAAATTATCGGATCAATAGCTTAGTTTGATATATAATTTGTGTCGGTTTATACTTTAAATATTTTTTGAACTCAAAAAAATAATAATTTTGGTTAACCCAACCAAACCTTTGAACCCAGACTTATTTTGATGTGTTATCTTACTCTTCCGACCAACCCATTTTGCATTTATGATGTAATACCCTCTTTTGCGCCATGAGATGTTACATCTTTCTCAATATCAAACTCCGAATTTTCAGTGTATGCACCAAAAGATAATAAAAACTCCGCAAAATATCAAATTACAACTCAGAGCGGAAGCATTTTACATTAAAATACCAAATGTCCATCCTCTCCACTTCGTTCCATACGGAACTAAGACACTACATGAAGATAATAATAAAAAATATTCTTACTGAAATTATGTACAATGTAACTGGCCTAGTGATAGCGGAAATCATATAGGTCCATAGAAGTGACCAACTGTTTTGCCATAATGGCGATACAACTGCACACCGGACATTATGATCGCTACAAGCAATAAAGTGGTAGTAATACCGAGATCATATCCACAGGGATCGGACTTCAAAGTTTTGAGTACTCATTCGAACATACAATCATTCCAATTAGAGAAGAAGAAAGAATATTTGAACGAGCTTGGTGCTGTTAACAATTAAGCAAGGACAATTAATTTAAAGAAAATGATATGGGTGTAAGTATTATCTAAGACAAGTGTACTAACCCCATGGTCAGAAACAAGTCACAAAAACCATATATAAGAGTCCTTTTCTCTCGAAATTGAACTTTCACAGAGAATGGCCACTTGTCCCCATAAGGTCACCACTTTTGCCAACTCAAGATTTACCGAGTTAACTAATTCGACCTTTAAGGATCATAGCTTGACCAGTATGGAGATAAATGCCCAAATCTCTTTGTAACACCAATATCGACCGACATTTGAACCTTAGTTAAAATCATGCAAAAACCCAAATCTCTACATGGTTATGAAAGACCCTCACAAATCTTTTTGCATCACTAAGGCCGTATTTCTAGATCCGCCCATCTCTTACTCTAAGATCTAATATTAACACTTATAGGTGATCAACTTGGCCTCATTAAGTTAAAAGTCCCGACTCAAGTCACCAAGTATAAGAGTTAGTAAGAATGTGAACACCCAAGAGATTCTTTCTCTACTTTTTCATGAAACCTCAAACTTTATTTTCCATCATTTAAGCTTTTAGGTGGGCAGTTTTGGGTGAACAGATCCTTTCACCAAGATATGCATTGGCTTTACTTCATTTTGTCATTTAGCTTTTGTCTTCTTTTCATCTTCCTTGATATATAGAGTTTGACCTTCAAGAATGTCATAATACAACTAAAACAGGTAGAAGAATATATGCAAAAAATGATCATTTTCAATTGTCCTCGGATTTACGTAGCTCGCCATAGTGGCGAACAAAGTGGCCACTTTTCATAGTCCAACATTTAACCCAAAAATGATGCGTCCAACCATCAAAACACAAATTTTTATCATCAACAGCTGCAAATGAAAATAATTAAATAAAAAAGAGAAACACGAACACATACATGTGAGACACATACTAAAGGAAAGAAAAACACACACAAATGACGTGTAAATAACACTCAAAATGAGAGTTATCACCTTGCATATCTCTTGCTTGTGTCTACTCAATATACTTCAACCCCTGAGATATATATGACTAGTCAACTAATAAGCTCATTGAGCTCATGGTTTCATGCATCATATAAACACATACTAAAAATCAATTTCTCCCGACCTAATGGCGTACTTTTAAATTAGAGACATGTTCATACTTTTACATAAAAGACTCCTTGAAAATCGTACTTTAGATCTAAAAAAACATTTTGTTATGGTTCATCATTATGCCACGTGGTTCAAGCATGTGCTACCCAACCCTAACCGTTCTGATCCTATTAGCTCACTCAAATCCCACCGTCCCAATAGTGAAATCGTATATACTTTGAAATCATTTCTTTAAAAAAAATCGTTTAATCCTTATATTAGTTAATTGAAAGCGATATAAATCACATAACATGCATATTTCTGTATCCACCTCATACATGTAACATATCATATATGTAACTATACTATTGTTTTAGTGAAAACATATAACATACACTTAATGCATATAATGTTATTTTACAAATAACACATATCATATAACACTCCAAGATAAAATATCATTTATACATAGACATGCATCTCATTTAAAGCACATAAAATTCACATGAATGTTTGCTACCAAAAACCCGACATGCATTTCGAGGCGAACACCAACATGTCATATCAGAACCACTAGATCAATCACTAATCATTACATTTTCACATGCATCCCTAAAATGCAGACTAATATGTTCCAAGTTGCCTAACTGCTACATTATTATTTCAACACTTGTCATGTTACAAAAGTAAAACCAAAATATTTCTCTTACTTTCGAGGATTTCGATAACTCAATATCTAACCAAACGTTTTAGATAAATCTATTATGATTCCATATTTTAAAGAATCGCCTTGATTGGAGTTAGAATTAGTTTCATAAGAGTTTTATAAAATCGGTGCATTATTTTTGTCCAAAATCCATCGAGTTTCAAAGATTGGTGATTTTGACCCGTGTCACACAGATCTGTACTACACATAACAAGCTTTCCAAATATGTATTGCACTCCTTTTGAAACGAACGAGCTATTTGTCATTTTATAAACATCAAGCAATTTTCTGATTTTTTTCTTTATTTTCCAAACAACACCTATAATTTTATCCATGAAATATGTAAGACATGATTATATGTACATGATAATGGCTTAATATTTTATTCAAACATATGCATTATTCACCTGATTCAATTAGGTGAGATTCACAAGGATGGTCATGCAGAATTCTATCTTTGTATTGATATCTTTGTATTGATAGTAAAAGTAGTAGTATAAGTGTCAGTTACCGAAAAGGAATAATAAGGAAATATATGCATAATGACAAGAAAGAACCATGATTATATACATATGTACAAATACAACCAACACGCATCCCTCAAACTCAAGGTGGATCACAAGAAACGAACTTGAGTTTGTGAATGAGACTCAAGAAAAAGGGCCTTAGTGAAGACGTTCGTGGTCTAATCAATAGAAGATACTAGAAGGAGATGAATGGTCTTGTTGAATATATGTTGGTGATAGAAATGACAATTGATCTTAGTGTGCTCATGAAATACATCGTTGTGAGCAGTGTAATAGCACTACGGTTGTTTCATCATACAGTTACAGGAGATGACTAGGTTGCCCCATATCAAATAGAAACCATCATAACCATAATAGTTCCTAAGTAGTGTCATTGAGGGAGCAATATCTACTTTGTATAAGATTGAGCAATGAGAAACTATTTTTGTAACGTCAAGATATGAGATAATCACCAAGAAAGAAATAGTAGCCTATGGTGAACTGAGAATCAGTAACATCACCATCCTAGTTTGTATCATAGAAGGATGAAGTTTGAGTGATGATAAGGATTGAAAGTCAAGCCATGAAACATGATGCCACTAACATAACTTAGAAACTTCAARGGATTAGTAACMGTGAGATATTCGAATAAGTATTAGATAAATAAGACATCCTACCAAATGTAGTTAGAACGTGGGATCGATAAGACATGAGCCATCACTGGGAGAGAGTAAAAAATTGTTGAGAGGTGTTGAAGAGGTATTTATATCATACATGTACGAGAAAGAAGATATGAGGCATGTTGGATTGACACAAATATATACTAGAGTCATTGATAACTCTTATTTTTAAGAGTTATTTCCTTTTTATTTCCTCCCTTTTTGCTATTTTTAAATACCCAATTTTCTTGTTTTTATCTTTTATTCCAAAAAGTTTTAAAAAGATGATGAAACACAAAGGAAGAGGTATTATTCCAAAAATCTGTATTTTTCTGACAGCTCTGCCCACTGTAGCACCACTGTGGGAAGTCTTCCAGCCTTGCTAATGCTTCTTGGGAAACATGCAGCTTAAAGATTCCTCCAGATATTTTCCTCCAGCTGTTATGAGTTGTCTTCCTTCTTCTATTTTATTTTCTTTCGTATTTTCTTAAGCTAGTACTAATTACCCTTGGGTAATGATTGGGTGTCCTTGCCCCCTTTCCTCTCCCTTATATAAAGAGGCTTGGGAGAGCCATTTTGAGGTGTGCAAAACACCATCTTGTGTGCCCAACACCATCTAAGACATTACTCTCTAGTGTCTCTCTTCTCCCTTTTCTTTCTTAATTATTATTATGCTTTTTAATTTAATGTCTTTAATTTATTGTCTTTAATTTTATGTCTTTAATTTCTGGTATTTTACTTCGTTGTACTTGTAATTTAGTTTTACATTAATGCAATTTATATTTCAGTATTATTTTATGTCTTTAATTACTTTTATTATGTCTAGCTAAATTATTTGTATGGGTGTGGGTGTGAGTTTAACTTAGGATGTTTTCATATTATTTGGGTGTTCTTATCTTTTATCACTTCGTAACTTGGTCAGCTAAGACGATGCTTAAAATGCGGATAAGCTGATTACTTTGAAGTGTTAATATTAGATCTTAGACCCAGAGATGGGCGGATCCGAAATACGGCTTAAGTGATTCACAATGAACTCGAGAGGGTCTTTGAATAATTACGCGGAGACGCGGATTTTGCATGCATCTAGCTAGGGGTTAAGCAATAGGTATTTTTATCACAAAGAGATTTGGGTAAAAATCGCATTCCTTTTACTTTTTAGCTAGATCGGCAAGTTCTGAAGTGGTAAACGTAAAAACCTTATGGACTTTTTATAAGGCCCGGTTATAAAAGTTCACTTTCGAGAGATCGGAACTTTTATAAACAACTTGTAAAAGTCTAACCATTTTATTATTAATGTTATCTTAGGCAACACTTGCACCCATGCCCATCATTTAATATTAGAAGTTTATTGTGTTAATTAGCTAGTCGGTCCTATTTCAGTCTTTTTATAAACAAAAATCCAAAGTTATTTTACATCTCGAAACTCGTGCAAGAAGTTCATGAAAAATATCTAAATCTCAATCATACTTTCTCTGTGGGAACGATCTCGGTACTTTGTACCATTTTACTACTTGCAAGCGATCATAGTGTCGGCGTGCACTTGCACCGTCATTGTGGGGACATTCTGCCCACTAGGAAAACACGAACGATCCTAGCCTGTCAAGTTTTTGGCGCCGCTGCCGGGGAAAGGTAACGTGATTTTTATCCTGAGATATTGATTTTTCATTTGAGCCTTGTTCTTTTGTTTCACTCGTACTTCCCGTGTTGTATGCCAAGGCTATAATACGGTGAACTTTTACCTCTTGATCTTGAATTAGAAAGAACCATTAGGAGACGTAAAAGAGGTAGATATTAATCGTAACCAAACCATGGGGGATAATCTGTTAGTGAATGCCCAAAAACCAATCATACGATGATTGTAACTTTGAGTTTGTTTCATGAAATTGATAAATATAAAGGCATTGCCCATTTTATTATGTATATATTATATTTTGTGTTTTAATTATTCATAATAAATAACCTTAGAATAATGTATTCTAAATGTCCCTAGTTAAATATTATTTCGGGTTTAAGGTTGAAGTAATATGATAATGACTAGCATATGTA
>NC_037532.1:14877617-14879091 GCF_001531365.2 Cynara cardunculus var. scolymus
TTCTCATATGGTCAATGTACATGTAATTCTTTGACTTGAGAACATGGAGTTTGTTATGTGTGAGTAATGTATTTTGACATTTATTCTAATCATTCYGTAACTGGGTGACAGAATGATAGTTGGGTATTTTGCATATCACATGATAGAATTAGCATGTATCGAGATAGGATTTGTCCCTCCTTTATGACGGGAGTGATGTCTCTGGGCCCCTTGATAAATATATACTAAAGAAATACATGCATGCTTAGATAATTGATATGAGATATCATTATCTATTTTTTATTAGTATGTTAAGGAATCAAGAAACTAGAGATTGGACATAACAAGAATGACACATTCAATGTCTCGTGTTCAACCTAGATATCAAGGACAAAAGAATTAAATATGTAAAACTAAATTGACTACAAACCGATAATTTGTTGTATCACTAATTCTCGTCATTTGGGTAACGGTGATGTATTGCTAGATACCGCTCATCGTTTATAACTATAAATAAGAGATTTATATTTATTGCCAACATGTCGAGAACCCATTGGGTCACACGCTTTGAACATATTCGAATAAGGAGTTTCAATAATTAAAATGTTTAATTATCATATCTGATTTGTATCGATTTAATTTGATTAAATAAAATCAGATATTATTTATGTTGGACATAAATAAAATTGACTAGGTATGGCTTTGTAAGAGAGTGATGGTGCATGAAAGGTCTTACACTCAAGCATGGTGGAGGCACGGTGGAGGTATGGTGATGGTTAGGCCATACATCCCATGTCCATATAAAATGTATGACATTTTGTTATGCAAGAGAGTTTTTTTTGGTCTTGCATTTTTCTCTCCTAAAACCACCTACAACAATATGCTCCCTTTCCTTTCTAAGTTTTGAAACCGTGACTAGCATCACGAGAAGGCAAAGGATTCAGATTGTTCGCGTGGATACCGTGGAGGCATCAAACTTTGTTTGTTGCTGTGATCCAGAGTTTTGCTAACTGTGAGGTATAATTTCGAAACACCCGATTTATTCCGGTTCGTATGGGTCCTTGGAGGGTTACGGTTTTATTTTCCGCTGTGCTTGAGATCCCGTAACCCAACAGTGGTATCAGAGCTACTTACGAACCTCTAGATCGGTTTTTGTGACATACATGCTATATTTAAAAATTGTTTTTGCTGCTGTATGTTTTTGATTCGTAAATGTTTTGATTTTTTCGTCCAAGAAATGTTCTGAATCTCGAAAATCTTTAAACATGAAAAACCTAGATATTCCTGTGATCTTTCTATAGTTTTTTGAATCGTATCATTTCGACTTCGTATGAATTTTTTATGAATTGTTTACGACTGTGTCGCAATACTGTTCGAAAATCGAACCCACTACGAGTTTGACTTGGTTTTCGACCCATAATGGTTCTAGATCTTTAAAATCCTAAAACATAAAAGATGTAGATCTTTTTGTTAGTTTTTCAAAGAACTTGGAATC
>NC_037532.1:14879191-14883453 GCF_001531365.2 Cynara cardunculus var. scolymus
AAGAAGCTTGAAGTAAGAATGAGGGAGGAGAGTGATGCGCGCACTCTGGATGGAGAAGAAAACACTTCTATATATACCCAGTGCATTAAATGTCCATTTAATGCAGTATGGTAGGTTATAKAGTGCGTGTCAAGCCTTAACAGGAAGGCTTGTCCTTTGTTACAGTRAATAGTACAAAAGCACTATTCTTGAACAGACATCCTTACGTAAAGGTGGTGGACAAAGAGTCAACTAATCGGCTCCGTACCGTACTATCTTTGGTAAGGGTGGGTTTGTCCTTTTGTGTGTGCAAGGACAAAACAACAACAATCGTGCTAAGCAAGCTTCTTTTGATTGCTGAATGCTGGAACGACCTGAAAGTCTCATCATCATTCGCTGAAGCTAGAGCAGTCTTCACACATAGTTAGACAGACTTGTAATCACTGAATACCGCTTCAGATCACGTACGCGCCAGTCTCTAATCTTCAGTTTCAGTCTTCGACATTTGCTGAAGGATCTTTGGTGTGAGTGTTGTTTTCTTGAAGTATCGTTGTCTCTGAATGATTTACAAAGCGAGTTCTTCTGCGATCACTGAACATGCTCAGTGTATTGATCGCTGGAACTGAAAATACAGAAACTAAAATACATCGAAAAGAAAAAGGGATTATCATCAAATCACTGAGAGAGAAGATCAACAAACACTCATCTATTTATACACATTGCATGAAATGCACATTTAATGTAACGCAGTAGGGTTTGAACACGCATCAAGCTTTTAAAGAAAGTTTGTCCTTTGCTACAGTGAATAGTACAAATGCCTATTCATGAGCTGACATCCTTTCGTGAAGTTGGTGGGTAATAGAGTCAACTAGTCGGCTCTGTACCGTACTATACTCTAGAAAGGGTATGGATTTGTCCTTTGTGTGTGGAGGGACAAGGCAAAAATAATTTTGCACAACAAGCTTAATTTGATCGCTGAATGCTGGAATAACAATGAAAGTCTCTTCAGTATTTATTGAGGCTTGGGTAGTCTTCCCACATATGTTGACTAGGTTGTAATCACTGATTGCCGCTTCAGATCATGAACACGCCAATCTCTAATCTTTAGTCTTAGTCTTCGACTTTCACTGAAGGTTCTTTGGTATGAGTTTTGTCTTTTTGAAGTATTGCTGTCGTTGTAGGATTTACAATACATGTTTCAGCGATCACTGAACAGACTCAGTGATGATCGGTAGAATTGAAAGAACAGAAACATAATACTTCGTAATAGGTAAAAAGGATTATCATCAAATCAATGAGAGAGGATCAACATTTACTATAAATATAATGTCTAATAGTTCTCCTATTATGTGCACGTCGACTAGTCTTTTCACAGTCTTTGAGTGTTCGATTTTGGGTGAAAGGGTTTTAGAATTGTCCTTGTGGAAACACCTATAATGGAAGAAGAAACAATAAGATAATGTGTGAAATAAAACAATTAAAAAAATCCAATATCATAGCACCTAACCGAACAGTGATATCACTGCTGCTAAGTTATACAATGATGGCAGGAAAACTTGATAGGGGTGCACACACCACCTAAATCTATATGTAAGTATATGGTGTCAAATCAAGTAATTCATAGTAAATACAAGTATAGAATCCAAGGAACTAAGAGATTAAGTACCATTAACATGATTGCTATTAAGGGAACTATCAAAAAGGTGATTAGGTTTTAATTAACTACTAATGAATTATCTGAATTGAGGGGCAAAACCCAAGGAGCAAAACAAAGCTTGGACTTTTACTGAATAAGAAAGTGGTTTTGAGTTGGACTTCAGTTGGTTCTCACAAAAATTCCCTTCATTTGCGACAACTATCAGTAAAACAACTAAGTGAATGCATAATCGGATTTTTACTTATTCTCTCTCTCTCTCTCTCTCTCTCATTTTAAGAAGCTTACTCCCTAAATACGTGAGTTATATCTCTCGATTAACACATAGATAAAAGCTCTATTTGGTTCAAGATTGTTAAATTGCATAGAAGTTTAGTTGGTATTCTATCTGATTCTCAATTCATAATTACAAATCTTCAGTTCTAAGACACTTTTCTCTAAGACACTTTTCTCTAAAACACTTTTCAATAATAATACTTGAAAGTCAGTGGCTACCTTAAGGCATGCCTTGACTCCAAGAGCTAACTCGATGATGCAAGGTGATCAGTCAAGCAATGACATTAAACACAGGATTCATATGTTTCATAATTAATTAGTCTAGCAATTAAAAACCGCAATTTGAAGTGTTCATATGCTCCAAACCCAACATTTAACCAATCCCCATCCATAAATGCTTAGTTCATGTTTTGGTTGAAATAAATAACAAGAAAGAAAAATGTTAGAAAGGAAAGCTTTTCTTGGTATCTTTTTCCTAAGTGTCAGTATTAATTCCATATCAATATAGATCGGAAAATATTGATTGTCTAGGTTGTGTTTCCTAATTATGTGATTGTGTATAGTTTTAGCTTTTGTATATATATTTCATAGCTTTCAATAAAGAAATCAATTTCAGCCTTGGAATCATATTATCCATATTCACTACTGTGATTATATGGTATTAGAGCAGGAATGGTTCATGGATATTTTTCCTTTTCGTTCTCTACTTTATTCATCTCGTATAGTCTTTTTAAATCCTTCCAGCTTTCACGGCGAAAGATGACAAACAACCAAAACCTGATTCACCCAAATCAGAAGCCAACTCTGTTTCCGATCTGTACTTCACTCATCGTTCTGATCATCCCGGTTTGGTTCTAGTTTCCAAATCCTTGAATTGTTACATGGCTTTGAAAAGGGCTATGACCTTAGCCTTGAATTCAAAGGACAACCTAGGATTGATTGATGATTCTATTGAACCTCCAGTCAAGGAAGTGGATTCGAAGACCTATGCAACATGGTCAAGATGCAATGACAATTCTTGGATCATTAACACTATAAGTCAAGAAATTGTTGATAGCATCATCACAATTCAACAACTTTTGATGTTTGGGAAGATCTCACTAAGAGGTTTCACAAGGTAATGCACCTCGGGTTTTTGAGATTCAACGCGATATTATGCCATTACGCCAAGAGCAGATGTCAATCTCATCCTACTAGACTAAGTTGAAAGGTTTATGGGATGAACTAGCCTCTTATTATATTGTAGTACTAAATCAATGTAAGTTGATGCAGTTCTTAATGGGTTTGAACGAGTCGTTCAATGCAATTAGAGGGCAGATTCTGTTGATGAGCCCTTTGCATACTATAGAGAAGGCATGTGACATTATCTCTAAAGAGGAAAAGCAACGGCCTATCTCCATTGTTCATAATCCCAGCGAGATTGGAGAAGCTACATTCATGGCAGTACAAAATACTTCCAACAAAATAGATTCGAGAAGTGTTAGGTCACAGCAAGAACGTCGCCAGTCATAGAAAGAACGACATGATGGATCAAAGAAAGGGCGGCCAATTTGTACCCATTGGGTGCAAACCTATAGAAAATTGATTGAGTACCCACCTAGTCACCCAAAGGCAAAACAACACCCACAAAGGCAGTGGCAAGGGAATGGATCCAATTCAAACAATACTAAAGATTTCAGAGTAGTTGCTAATCAGGTGGAGGATTTAAAAGGTGAGAGCAAGCCAAACATTACTCTGACAGAGGCTTAACTTAATAAATTCATGGCTACTGTTGAAAAAGGCTAACCGGAATTGAGCTTCTACTGCTAAGGCCAATATTGTAACAAATTAGCTCAACCAAGTTTGGTTTGTATTGATTTTCACAAGTGGATCATTGATATTGGTGCAACGGACCACATTACTTCTTCATCTCAGTTGTTAAATAAATCGAATCATGGTGCATTCGTTTTATTACTAAACGGGTAGTAGATCAAGATTGATGTATAGGGGTCTTCACCATTTAATATGGCCTATTATCTTCATGATGTCTTATCTTTCTTCGCTTTAAAGTTAATTTGATGTTTGTTAGCCATTTAACACGGGACTTAAGTTGCTCAATAACATTCTTTCCTTATTAGTGTGTTTTGCAAGATCTAGCTAGGAAGAAGACGGTTGGTTTATGTTAAAACCAGATCTAACAATAGAACAATTTAACAAGGAAATTCGAAAGAGATTTGTAGAAGAAGATGAATAGAAATCGATGGCGCTTTCTTTATTGAATTGAAAATTACAAACTCTCAAGAACCCTAATCGACTGTCATAAGACGTGATTGAATCTATGTGTTTTACAATGAATTTTCTATTTTTCTCTCTT
>NC_037532.1:14885050-14894496 GCF_001531365.2 Cynara cardunculus var. scolymus
AGGCTCTGGTTCTTCTTACAGAGGCTCTGGTCGTCCATACTTGATCGATTTAGCACAGCGGCTGGTCTTCTTCCAGACTTAGACGTTTTGGAACAATAGCATCTTCAGATGTTTCATCCTTAGCCCCGATTGCTTAATAAAACTTTTTGAGATAATTATTAGGATCAATTTGATGCTAACAGTTTAGGTAAAGAAAAGAATGGATTATATTATTTGGTGGCTTTAGCGATGAAGAAACCTACCCTACCATTACCAAGACCACATCAAACTAACCAATCCCATATAACCTTGCTCTTACCACATGTAACCTAGCCATTTCATCTACCGATTTGTGGCAGTATAGATTGGGTCATGTTTTCCCTCGTTTACATATTATTGCTCATAATTTCTTAAAATTTTCAATTGAATCGAATAAAGTTTGTCATGTGTGTCCTTTGGCGAAACAAAGTCGTCTTCCCTTTGGTACTAGTACATTTCATCAACTAGGCCATTTGAACTTATTCATTGTGATATATGGGGTGATTATCGACACGCTTCTCTTGATGGTGCACATTGCTTTCTTACTATTGTAGATGATTTTCTCGTTTTATTTGCATTTTTCTAATGCAACATAAAGATGAAACACAACAAGTCATCAAGCAACTCTTCACTTACGTTCTTACACAATTTGAGTCTAACAACAAAACCTTTAGATGTGATAACAATATTGAATTCATTTCACTTCGTTCTTTTTTTTCAAGATAATGGAGTCATCTTCCAAACCTCATGCATTTACATACCCCAACAAACGGAGTCATTGAACAAAAACACCGTCACATTATTTGAGTTGCATGTGCTTTGAAATCCCATGCTCATCTACCTTCTACCATTTGGGGAGAATGTGCTTTGACTACGGTGCATATCATTAACCGTTTGCCAACACCTATTCTTTGTCATAAAAATCCATTTGAACTCTTATACTCTAAACCTTCTTAATATATTCTCATCTTTGAGTCTTTAGATGCTTAGAATATGCTACTAATGTACATCCCTCACACAACTTCGATCATCGTGCCATTTCTTCCACCATCCTTGGCCATTCTATTGGTCAGAAGGCTTATAAATTCTTTAACCTATCAACGAAAAAGATTTTCACCGGTTGAGATTAAAAAAAATTTTGAACATGTTTTTCCTTATGTTGTTGTAAAACCCGATTTTGATCCCGATTATTCTTATAATCACCTAAACCGTAATCCAAAGCCCAATCCCTTACCTCATCCACCTGTTGACTTTACCCCAGAACCTGACCATTCTTTCCCATCGGTTTTGAACGGAGACCAATCACCCACCATCACTCATCCCCAACCAGTCATTTTGGTAAATACCTTTTCATCTAATCCACAACCTACTCTCGTCGCCCCAAGCCTGTTGCTCCTACTTTTGTCCCTTTTACCCATTATGTTCCCATCCTCCCTACTTAGGCAGCAGAGGAATCTTCATTGCCTTGTTTGTCTGAGTCGGTTCAATTCATTACACCTTCCTTTGACCACCTCCCTGGACCAGATCCAACCCTTAACCCACAACCAGTTCCCCATCACAGCCATGGTGTTTCTAGACCACCGACAAAACTGCAGGATTACGATTGCAAACTAAATGCAGTTTTACCCACTCAATCGTGTTCTATCTTGTTGGGTCCGAACAAAGATACACGCGATCCTCTCAGTGACTGGTCGGGTATATTCTTACACCTTTAGACTAATAAAATTGGGCCACAAAGCAAGTATACAATATGGCTCAATATCGTCTTTCCAAGTAATAAAGTGGTACAAGTACCGGATTATCATCCACGAAGATTGTAGCAAAATTTAAACAAGAGTCCAATAAAAGAAAAGATTTCAGATGACGAAAATGAAGACTTCAGGTTGATTCTGAGTTAACACAGATAATATAACAGATTAATAAAGGTAGCACAGGTGTAAGACTTGGGGTGAAACGTAAACACAAAATCAAGCAGACAATGTTGTAGAAGAACTAGTTCCATCATCTATCTTGAAGGTATTCCTCTCAGACTTCACCCTTGCACTATATTATAGCTTTGCACCCATATCTCTATGTGGTGTTCGGACCAGGGATAGTGACAAAATGGTGTCTTCAAGATATATGGCTAAATAAATCTCTTTGTTAAAAATTACTCTTTCGAGCCGATTCCCATATCATTCAAGTTGGCGTGTTCTTGATAGTTCATCTCTGAATCTATCACACTTTGACACTTTTAGAGGGTGACCAACCCGTCGGGAGTTAAGTTTGAAAAACATAAATGACAAGTCTCATTGTCGGTAACTTTCTCAAGTCTACCTCTCATATCATTCAAGCTGACGTGCTTATCCATGGCTTATCTCTAAGTCCATGGTACTTTAACACTTTCAAAGTGATCAACTCATCAAGAAGTGTGCTTGGTTTTATAAAACTTTAATGAAATAGTGGAACATTGTTATTGCGAAACAATGTCCACTTTCATTCGGTTTAACATTTCACCCTTTACTCGACACCCGAGCTAAAGGAATTAGCTATTCATTACGGAAAGTAAATGACATAAATAAATAACATAAAGTAAAGACATGAATGTAAATGACTAAATGGAAATGACAGAAAGTAAAGACGAAAAGTAAATGACGATAAAAGTAAATAAATAAAAGACTGATAATGCTAYAGCACCTCAAGACGAAGAACAATATTTAAATAAAAACTTAAAAGCTTGCATAATCATAAAACTAAGAAGAAGTTGAGAGTGTTTTTGGAACAAAAGATAGAAATTCTGATGTTCAAGGATGATCTAAAGAGGCACCCATGGCCCTCTTTTATACACACAAGATAAACTAAAGACAAAAGTAAAGAAAAGGACAAGGTACACATGAAAGGACTTGAAAGGAGGCATCATCTCCATCACAAAAGGTCATCCACAAAGTCTTCTCATGTCCTTTTCACCAACTGTTTGAGAGCAAAAATCGACGGTTCCTTCAGCAAAGACTTCCTTCTTGACAATGGCTGAACTATTAAGCACTTCTTCAAAAAGCCAAACCGGGTCAGGTCAATGTTGCTGGAATGCTGCAGCATCATAGTGCAGTATTTGTGAGTCAAAAATGTCATCTACCCCTAAATTGTAGTAAAAACAAATCCATCACCACATTTAGCTCCAAACAAAATAAATGAAAAATAAGAAAGTAAAAATGACTCAAGGTTGGGATAAACTAGGAAAATCTACCTATTAAACAAAGGAAAAGGGTACTTTAGGCATGTAATAAAAGATGCTTATCAGTGACTATGTCTCTTACCATCATTATGCTCCAAATTACCGGTCTTTTATGGCTCACTTAAATGTTGTTAATGAACCAAAATCATATTATGAGGTTGTTGCCATTTCAAAATGGAGAAAGGCTATGAAGTCTGAATTGGAAGCTCTACAGGCTAACGGTACTTGGTCTCTTACCACTCTTCTTATAGGAAAAGTCCCTATCGGTTGTCATTAGGTGAATAAAGTGAAATTAAAGTCTGATGGTTCGATTGAGAGGTATAAAGATCGGTTGGTGGACAAAGGCTATACTGAACTAGAGGGTGTAGATTATGCAGACACTTTTTCTCCTACTGCTCATATAATTACAGTTTGTTGTGTGATTGCTCTAACTGCTTCTCATGGTTGGGCATTGCTTCAATTGGATGTCAATAAATCGTTTCTTCATGGTGATCTCGTGAGGACATTTATATGTCTCTGCCGCCAGGCCTTTGGAGAGAGGGGAACTCTTATCGACAGAGTTGTTTGGCACTTTCTTTTGTCCACGAGGACAAGATTGATCATTTGGTTTGTCATTTGGACCAAATTCCTCTACAATTTAAAGTAAGCTTCTTACCAATGGTTTTCCAAATTATCAGACTGCATTCATTCAGTGGGTTTGAGCAATCGAAGACAAATTACTCACTTTTCGTTTGCAAAAAAGGCAAGTCTTTTATCATATTATTGGTATATGTTAATGACATCCTGATGTAATGATTTAGTGAGCATTGCTAATGTTAAGAAGTTTCTGCATAGAAAATTTACCCTTAAGGATCTTGGCAATCTGAAATACTTCGTTGGCATTGAGATTTCTGCATCAAAAAGAGGCAAATTTATTTCTCAACGTAAGTATGCATTGGAGAATATTACGGATGCAGGACTGTTAGGGGTTGCCCCAGCTGATACGCCAATGGAACGTAATTTACGATTGTCGGATAAAACAAAATTACTCAAGGATCCAGGGAAGTATAGGTGCTTGGTTGGTAGGTTAATATAATTCACTGTGTCAAGGACATGTATTACTTATTCAATACATGTATTGTGTAGATTTATGCATCAACCTATAAATGCACATTGGGAGGCAGCTTTATGTGTTGTGCATTACTTGAATCTGCTCCTTCCCAAGGATTGTTCTTGTCTGCCAATAGTGACTTGAAGCTTAGGGATTTCTATGATTCGGATTAGTTAGGATGTCCTCTTACGAGGAGATCTACCACAAGGTACTGTGTGTTTTTGGGACCAGCCTTGATCTCATGGAGATTAAAGAGACAAAAAACAATATCTCTTTCTTCAGCCGAGGCAGAATATCATGCAATGGCCGGAAAGTTTTGTGAACTAACATGGTTACATAGTTTTCTTAAGGATTTAGGCATCTTACATCGTAAGGCAACTCTATATTATGATAAAAAGCGGCTATACACATAGCCGACGCCAATCTAGTGTTCCATGAATGTACGACACATATAGATATTGACTGCCGTTACATAAGATCACAAGATAGAAGATGGCTCGGTGGAGACAAAGTTTGTGATGTTTGCAAATCAGTTAGCTGATGTGTTAACTAAGCCTCTTGGCAAAGAGATTTTTATTCTTATGATTCACAAGTTGGGAATGCAACACATCCACTATCCAACTTGAAGGGCAGTGTTAGAAAGGAAAGCTTTTTTGGTATCTTTTTCCTACCTGTCAGTATTAATCCCATATCAATCTATATAGGGAAGTATTGTTTGTCTAGGTCATGTCTCCTAATTTTCTAATTATGTATTGCTATAGCTTTTGTATCTATATTGTATAGCTTTCAATACAGAAAAATTACAGCCTTGAATCATGTTCTCCATATTTCACTACTGTGATTATAAAAAAGAACTGTAAATAAAAGATATGGTTTCTAAATCAAATTTATCATGAAGTATATAAAACTTCATCTTTTATGATGAATTTCCTCGAACCAAGTTTAGTTCCGCTTTATATCCTCTGTGTGAACGATTCTCTAGGAACTTCTTTGCCTCCAAGATTGCCCAAATCGCAGAGGATAGTATATTGTTGTATGGTTAATTGTTGAGTGCTCCAGACCTAGCTTGCATTCTAACTTCATGTAGCAGTGAGTTACGTGACTTCCCATGCGTGTTAGGGTTCGTGGAAGGTCGTGCATCCTCTTTGTTGGTTGCGACTTGATTGGCATTTTGGACAACATATCTCACTATTTTGGGTTGTCATTTGAGTGCAGTATTTAACTCAAAATTTTCTCTAAAACCTGAGTATATCTATGTTCCATGAATGCTTTGAAAAAAAAATCTGAAATCACTTGATTAGCTTAGATACTCTCGACTCTATCGGTAAAAGGGTCCATGTAATACTTCCACAAATTTGTCAAAACAACACTACATTTACTCAAGAATTAGGCAAAAACTCTTTGATCATGGTTCATGCTTCAAAATCAACGTTATGAATAACCAAAGTACTAGAACACGAAGTTGACGAGATAGTTCATAACTCAAGTTCGATCAATAAAGGTACAGTTCACCAGATGGCGGCAATGTATAAGATTTGATGCGTGACAGAGCTTATAGAGTCCACAGAAGGCAAACCCTACTATGTTGACACCAAGAACACAAATGACAACACCTAAGAATAATGTGATCTATGATGCTGGATTGGCTTATTATACTCAAAGAACATTTAGAAGAACATCTCAAGGAGCTACGATAGATAAAGAATCAATTTACAAGCGACGGACTATTCTTTAGCATCACTCGGAGCCGTCAGAACCTTTTTGGTCTTATTCAAGAAATAGGGAGAGTGTCAAACACAAGGTTCACAATACCGTAGATTTTATGAATGCCATAATCTACCAAAGATTCTTTCCAAGTCTTTGCTCTCCAAAAACATATTTCAGGACTCCAGCTCGACCTCCAACAACAACTGAATAAGCATCAATACAGTCACCACCACAGAAAGTGGTGCATAAGTTTGAGGTTGGTAAAGGACTTTGTGGATTTCATCACATTGCCCTTCCATTCTGAACAATTTAACTTTCACTTTATGTCTTTCTTTTGGACATGCGTGGGTGACTGTAATTCTTTCTTTCCAAAATGATGAACGAATTTGTTGCATTACCACCTTTAATTACTGTTGGAGATTTTGGGGAGTATCAAGTTTAATTCCGTTCCAATGCCGTTTGGTTTTGAAGTCAATCTTTTTTTTTCTTTTCAGCTCATCATTCAAAGTACAACCCACTTGAAAGTTGCAAATACGAGTCGAGTTTAAAAGGAATTAAGGACGTAGGTCATCCTTATTTTCAATGACCAATATGAACGTCCCTTTGCTACCTTTCCTAAAACTATCTTTCTTTACGGTTTTCCCCTCCACCATGAGGGCATAGTTCACTTCARGTTTGAGAGAGAGCCCGAGGCACTATTCAGAAAAGTGGAAGGACCAAAAGATGACAATAAATGARAACTATCTGTTCACTATTCAGATACAAATTAAAAGAGTATGTCAAGTAGCCATTTAACAGTTGGSTAACCACATGATGGTGGAATTTCTGAAGAATATATCAAATTCCAAAAAGAAAAATTATGTGTGACTCCACAAGACAAGTTTGGGGAAAGAAAAACGAGATATGTAAGGAGAGTTTAAGCCAAAAACACTAACCCAAAAAAGTCTTGCCGATTAAATCCAACGCTATGTGAAATAAGAAGGGAGGTTGTAGAACGATCATTTGAGCTAAGGAGCAAATGAATTTAAGATATTGACTCGAAACATTCAAAATCCTATTTGTAAGAACCTTAAAATAATGGTTTGTATGTATTTGTAAGTATTCATGATATATGAACCTAAAAATAATGGCTTGTATGTATTTGTAAGCATTCAATTAGGAACCTTAAAATATTTTAGATGCAAACGAGAACACCTCCATTTTACGAGAACACGAGAACACCCTTATCACATGTGATAATACGCATGAGGGAACCCTGTGATGCGGACGACATGTTCTACGACTTAGGTTGCGCCAAAGGTTGTCTGCGTCTATGATTTAGCATCACAAGTGATGGTCTTCATCGATTATAAAATCATATCAACAACAACCTTATCACATGTGATGATACTTGTGAGGATCTTAGTGGTGTAAGTGCGACTTGGCCCGCAACCAATATCGCATTGAAAATCGTCAGTGTCTCTGATTTAGTATCACATGTGTATCATATGTGATAGTTTATAGTAAAAGGGTGTTCTCACGCTCTCATAAAATTGAATCATTCCCTAGATATATATATATATATAGGGGCACGTTGAAATGAAAACCGTGCATTTCTAAGAAACCGTGTAAACCAATTTCGACCAATAGGAAAATTTATTTTTTTCTTAATTAAATTTAATCAATAAGGGTATTTCGGTCATTTACAATATTTTCTATTAAATATGGAAGTTATTAATAAATTTTAATTAAGGAAACGTAAGAAAGAAATTATATAAATGATAACATTTAAATATTTAATTATATTAAAATATTAAAAATGGATTTCATATATTATCATGAGTTATAATCATGAAACGTGTCTTGATGAAACAATTGAATTATAGAATGCAATCATCAAAACGTAGATGAACAAAAAAAATCCACAAAATGAAACAGGTTTCATGAACGTGAAACCAGTTCATGTTGCAGAGAAATTAGGTGAACCGAAACATTTTTATGGTGAACCCGTTGCGTTGATGGTGTAGTTAATCTTTTTTTTATGAGAAGCAAAATGAAACCGGTGCATTTTGAAAAAAAAATTATGAAAAGAAAAATGAAACAGGTTTCATGAACGTGAAACCGGTTCATGTTGCAAATAAATTAGGTGAACCAAAACATTTTTATGGTGAAACCGTTGCATTGATGGTATAGTTGATCCATTTTGTTGATGAAAAGGAAAATGAAACGGGTGCATTTTGAAAATAAATTATGAAAAGGAAAATGAAACAGATTTCATGAACGTGAAACCGGATCTTGTTGCAAATAAATTATGTGAACCGAAACATTTTCATGTTGAAACCAATTTCGTTCATATAATGTAATTCAAAATTTAAAACGATTCACTCCATATAATTGAATATGGTGTGTTATATTCGTTTTTTTATATGTTTTATTGATGGATGTGATTTAAAGTTAAAAATAATAGTGCTTTAAAAAATGAAAATAGTGTCATTAATATCTAGAAGGATATGATGTTACCAAATATTAAATTTTGTTTACTATTTTTGCCCTTACTGTTGAAATAAAATAAAATTTTAATATATATATATTTTTTAATGTCCTAAAATAAAGTAAACTAATCTTGGTTATTGATCAATAAAATGGATGGATGATATTGGTTTACACGGTTTATACAAATGTGGCAGGTTTTTATTTGAACGCTCCGATATATATATATATATATATATATATATATATATATATTCACACTGTGGGTTGGGTTCACGTGAGACCAGCCTGTTTTCATGAGACCCGTGAGACCACATTTTTACACATAAACTTCACAGCAAAAACGCTGTGAAGGTTTAAAAAAAGTCGAACCTTCACAGCAAAAACACTGTGAAGGTTTTAAAAAGTTACCTTCACAGCATTTTTCTGTGAAGTTTCAAGTGTAAAATGTTGGTCTCACGGGTCTCACGAAAACAGGCTGGTCTCACATGATCCCAAGTCTTCACACTGTCGTGAATTCACTATTGAAAAACTTCTTAACAAATCACTAGTAGACCTGAAATTACGTCAATATCAACCAGAAAGAATAAATTCTCGAAGTGTCATGGCTTGACGATGTTGAAAAAACTTAACTTTTGGTAAGTTTTTTACCAAAGTGAGGGTACAAGTGGTCAATGGATGGACTAAAATTAGTATTAACCACATGCTAATGGAATCTGAAGTTGCCAACTTACATGAAGGTGTCGCCCGCCCTACGTTTGCCTTATGTATGCCGCCTAAGCTATTTTGAAGTCACATGGATGAAATCATCACCATGCATGCAACTTGCAAATTTACCATATGCATGCAAAGGGGCTTGGCACCCATTTTTCTTATATATATATATATATGGGAGCGATCAAATGCAAACCACTCAATTTGTACAAATCGTGCAAACCGTATTCAACCAAT
>NC_037532.1:14894766-14902640 GCF_001531365.2 Cynara cardunculus var. scolymus
GAAACAATTTCACAAGATTAAACAATTTCATGAAAAAATTTCATAAGATTAAACAATGAAATCGACAGATGAATGTGGTTTGCACGGTTTACACAAATGWRKGCGGTTTTCATATGATCACTCCTCTATATATATATATATATATATATATATATATATATATATATATGGGATGAAAAATCCAATGATATAACATCACCAAGTTTCGTTCTTCCATTTGTTTTTCCTCTCGTCATATTTTTGTTATATATATATATATATATAACTTTATTTTGGAGAAACTTTGGGTAGCTGATTCATTGATCCAGGGATCTCGTAAACATATTGTAAATTCTCTTGGTTAGTAATAAATCAATCTCTCTCTCTCCTAGTGAATGTACACTATCACCTCGATAGTGGAACCACGTTAAATCTCGTTATCTCGATTTACGTGCCTCTTTAATATTTGATCTTATACTTGATATAACTGCTAATTTTGCATTTGTGGATCAGTATGAATTGTTAGACCGTAATATAGAATATTTAGATCTCGTTAATCCGCATTTGTTGTATTGGGTCAGTTTGCACTATGTTTTATTGTTATCATTTTGGGAACATAAATCACTTTGGGACTGTAAATCACTATATAGTACGATATTCTAACTGCGACCGACCCAACAGACGAATCAACGGCACTTCTTATGAGTGGTGATCAATACACACTACAACAACATTGGTCTTTAAGTACTCCTAATTAACTGTCCTCGAGCGTCCCAATGTAGTACTTAATAAGCCAATAAATTTATAGTACCAAAAATTATGTGTATTATTTAAAGGTGTTACAATGAGTTATTAAATCTAATTAAGCAACTTACCAAGTTATGTTGATGAAATTTGACAAGAAGATATGATACAGTAAATCGTTATATTAACCTTTTAATTTATAGAATGATTTTGAAAAAGGTCTTTTTGGTCTTCCATATATAAAGGACATTTTCAGAGTGTTACATATATATATACAGACTATATGATTATTTAATTTTTTTAGGTCTCCGCCTTCATTGATAGAATTTGTTAGATCACATAATTTTGTGCTCACAACTTATTAACGTCTTTAGATGGTATGATGGTTTTTGGTAGTATACATTTACGTTCTATTATGACACGTATAAGGTTCTAAAAAACCTATTTTGTTGTCCCCGAAAACTAAAAGTTACTCACTTGAGAGAGCTACCATTTCATTAGCAGTAAAACCTAGGTATGAAAAAGAAGAGATGAGAACGCTAAGACTTGAAATTGGTGAAAGGGGATTAGAATTTGCGGCACTTAAGGTCGCTGTTGTCGAGTCTCGTCTACCAAAATGTGGTTGCAACTTGGCCCACCGAGCTGAAAATCGACAAAATCACTGTAAACAACGTAGATTTCAACTTGCTTTCGCAAGTTATATAATAAGTAGGATTTGGAAGTTTCTACTTACAGCAACCATCGAATCTCATGTAGCAGCAGAACGAATGTCAGCACAAGAAACAATACCACGACATTATCTCTCCAATTGGGTTTTAATGGTATCAATGACCTCAAATCCTCTCAATAATTTGCTATTTGGACACACTGTTTTTTTATTGGTTATAAGCCAAACATCTTATATAAGCAATTATGTTTGGGTATAATCATCAAAATTAAAGACAAAGAGAAAAAGATCTCCAATGTCTTTTATGTACAAGGTTTAAAACATAATTTGTTAAGTATTGGTCAATTCATCCTCCAAGGCTTCTCTCTCATTTTTTAAAATGAATGTCGTGAGATACAAGATCTCACTGATGTTTTAATTGGGAGAATAATCATGACACCTAATAAAATGTTTCCTATAAGATTTGATGATGATAGGTTCTCCTCTCTTAGTATGAGTTCTAAGGATGTATCCTTGCTGTGGCATAACAGGTTTGGACATGTTAGTCTAAACCCCCTTAATCATATGTATAAAAATGAGATGGTAAAAGGTTTGCCTGCTATAAATAATTCAGATCAGGTTTGTGAAGGTTGTGCCTTAGGTAAACATGCTAGAGATTCCTTCCCACATGATAAGACTTGGAGGGCATCAAAACCTTTGGAACTAATTCATTCTGATATACATGGTCCCATGAATTAGTGGAAGCAGAAACTTTCTCATATTCATAGATGATTATAGTAGAGAAGTTTTGATATTCTAAAAAATAAATTCCTCGCTAATTAGCGATCGATAGACTAAAAAAACCCCATCCTTCGCTAATATGTCGCTAATTAGCAAGGGATTGGTTCTGTGGCTAATAACCAGCTTTCTAATAGTGATTGCATGGCTTTGTTTATGGTGATATGTGTACATATGCCTAAAAGAAGATGGCAGTCTCATTTAGGGGACTATGAAAGGATGGTTAGATTAACGATCTCATCAAAAAGAGGTCAGTCTCCTTTGTGGATCTACAAATGGGTGCTTGGGACGCTGCAAAAGCACTAATAAGATGACGATCTCTTTGWAGTGGACACACACTTCTTAGAGCTTTATACCATATATTGCATGCATATTCATATAGAGAGAAACAAGTATAGAAATCTCAATACAAATTCTCTTTGTTTTCAATACCTTGTCCGAAACAAAATCTTATATAGGATGAACTTTTTAATCGGTTTGAATTTAGAAGCACAAAGTGGTAGGTTTGTTAACTGAAACAATTTAGAATCCGTTTCACGAAGTTTCTGAAAGAATCTCTTACATGGATTCATACATTTATCGATTTACAAAAACAATCAGGGGATGTTTGGTTCATGGAATTGGAAGGAATTGGAATGTCCAAATATTTGGCCAAATTCCAAATACCATGTTTGGTTCACATAATAGATGTGAAGGAATCCTTCCAATTCCAACAAATTCTTTAAGTCATTGAATTCACAATTCCACCACATATACCACGGATTTCAAATTCCAATCCGACAAATTCCTTGGCCCTCATCCAAATTCATCAACGTTGTATCTCGATTTGCTCTGCTCTGCAATGCTCGATCTCCTTTGCTCGATCTTGTTTAGAACTAAGAATGGCAACGGGCCATGGTCGGGCCGGTTATTGGTATCCCCATCCCCGAAACCGATAACTAAAACCGTCCCCATGACCGCCTCGATCTCCATCAGGGATCCCCATCAGGTCCCCGTGGTTTCCCCGATCCCCGTTAGGGAACCCGTTAAGTTAAAAATCCTCTTTTTTCGTTCACCGTTGGTTATAACCGAAACCGGAACTCGAAACATATCTAAAAAAATTACAATTTTTTTGAAGATGCAAGTTCAAATGTCTCAAACCTAATCGAATCAATTACAAAAAATGTATTGTATTACAATATAAAACAAAACAAAACCTCAAACATCATACAACTAAAATCACGATTTCACAATTAAACAAATAAACTAGACTTTTTCGTGAGCCTAATTTAGGTTGTTGAAGTAAAGTGGATAAAAGTTTTTAAAATTTTAATGATATTATATATATATATAAATATATATATATATATATATATCACTACAAGAGATGGGGTTTTTAGAGAAGAAAGTTTTAGAGAAGAATTCAGAAGCGTAACTAAAGGTGATTTTTAGAGAAGGAATTATACGACAGATGTGAGAAGTGTAACTGAATATAAGATGATTTTCAGATAAGGATTTGAAATCAAATTATTCGCAACAAAAACTGTCCCTAAAGTTTTTAGAGACATTTTCTAAGAAAATCGTCTCTAAAAGTCTAGCAGAATTTTTAGAAACGCTCTTCAAAATGTCTCTAAAAAAATAAAAATATTGTTTATTTTTATTTTTAAATTAATAAAAAGTTTCAGATGCGTTTTTATAGATTTTAAAGTGTCTCTAAAAATATTTTTTAAATAAATAAAAAATAAAAAATATGTAATAAAAATAGTCCATGTTCAATCCACGCTCAATCGCTCGCTCTCGCTCTCGCAACAGAAATCGACGCTCCCTCGCTCTCCCTCACTCCTCCCTCGCTCTCGCTCGACGCTCTCTCTCCGGTCTCTACCTCTCTCGACTATCGACGGCCGGCGTCTGCCGTCTGCGGCTGCATCTCGTCGCCGGTCGCCGGTCGCTCTCGCCTCTCGCTCTCCAGCCTCCGCTACTGTTGACTTGTTGAGCCATTGACACTGAGGTTAGGGATTTATTGATTTAACATTTAAGTCTTTACAGTTTACTTACTTTATTTTTAAAATTTTCAATTTTGTTTGAATGTTTGATTGAAAACCTAATAAAGAAACTAGGGGATTTATTGACAACCATTTGTCCAGGTTGCTTAACATTGAGGTTAGGGTTAAGGATTTATTGACAACCATTTGTCCAGGTTGCTTAACATTGAGGTTAGGGTTAAGGATTTATTGACAACCATTTGTCCAGGTTGCTTAACATTGAGGTTAGGGTTAGGGATTTATTGACAACCATTTGTTAATGTTTTAAAGATGCTTAATCTTATGTTTAACACTTTAACGTAGGGGTTAGGGCTGTTTTACTGTTTTACAGATGCTTATGCTTATGTTTTACCTTCTCTTGTCATKTTTAAAGCTTCTAGATTTCTTAATCATTTTAAAATGTAAAAAATTGGTATCCTTCATTGTGAACTATCCCGACTTTCTTATCGTGAACTTGCTTCAAATGTATATTTGATGATTATGAAAGAAAAGCTTGTTGATTTTTGATTCTGATCATGTTTCCATATGCAGATTTGATGATTATATAAATGAAGAGCTTATTGCTTGATTCCATAACAAGTTTGATCTATGGATCTCAGCTGTGAACATTTACCTATTCACAGGTATTAACACTTACCCTCTAATAATATGGTTGTTTATGCTCTTTAGAGTGAAGGGGCATCCTTCAAATACTTGAGCACTGAATTTTGACAGTAGTTCTGAATGCGTTAAATTCCGTACTAGTTTCGGACATTTTATGCATAATAGGTTAATTGAAGAACCAAATATTCCAAGTATAAATATATATGGCAGTGTTTATTGCCGGTGAACTCTGAATAGTTGCCTTGTTTCATCTTGATTACTTACTATGTAAAAACAATCCTTTAACCTTCTTCACAGGGAGCTAGATTGCTTGAAAGTAATTTCATCAACAACACTTCTATGGTGTTTGGATTATGTTTAAGGGTATGTATCACAACTATGGTTATAAAATATAATTTTTTTGTTTACTTTGCTTAATTTATTCTATATTTTTTCCTTCTCTCCCTTTCTATGTATATACACACAACATATACTTATCATTTCTGTTGGTTGACATACAATAGTTATAATTTGTTTTTGCCTAACTATTTTATTTTTATGTTCAGTCCTTGTTGGAGCACCAGAAGAACCCCAAGAAACCTTTTCACAAGCACTTCCAAAATTCATTGGTAATGCCCACGACACATGTTGTTTATAAGATTTTTAGAAACCGCTGCCATCCTCATTTTGTTTTTGATTTCATCTAATAGACACACACACACACACACACACATCTGGCCACTCATTTTGTTTTTGATTTCATTTTGTTGTTGTGTGCATACACTGTGTGTTTAGATGCAACAACTGTTACATGTTCATGTAATAATACTCTAACATGGTGAGATACTCTAATCATACTRTCTCTGTTTGGCTTGTGTTCTTGAATCGTTTTGTAGGTTCTCGGATATAATCCATCTCAATCCATCGCTTGCATCCATCTTCCTTCAAACCTTCAATCCATTATCCAGGTAATTACTTCTATGGATGCATGTACTTCTTCATGTTCTTCTTCTTTGGTATCTTATATCTTAATCAATCTTTTATTTTTTAAAACCAAAATTTAAAATCTTTTCCATCTTATCATGAATTTAACCCTGCTGCCTGCTGTTGACATAACCCTGCTGTTTTGAAACAATAAACAGCATTGTACAAGACTTCATTATAGACATATCTTTTCATTCTGTGATCAGTTTGCTTTAGCTTCAAGACTTCATGTGTGGATGTGTAATCTGTTTCTATAAAATTACTTACACATATGTTGCCACTTAATAGGTCTTTGATGTAGCAAGTCATGAAATCCCCAATACAAGACTGTATCTATATTGTATAAATCAATAGCAGCATGAGAAGATACAAGTGCCTTTGCAATCTTTGGACCTCTATCACTCTAGCTTCAGGGTGCAGCAGATAGAAATGTAGTTTTGGGTTAATGAACATTATAGATCATATACCTACAGATATCAGTTACACATATGCAGCCACATAATAGTCATTGATGGATAAGTCATGAAATCCCCCTTATTATATAAATCAAGGGCAGCATGAGAAACACAAGTGCTTATGCAATTTATTGATCTCTATAACTCTAGCTTCATGAGTGCAAACAGCACCCCTGTACCTGCTGTTCATAAGTGCAAACAGCACCCCTGTACCTGCTGTTCTATTTATTCCTTGCGAGTTTTCTTGCTCAGGAAAGAAATGGAGTTGATGATTTGTATATGTGATTGTGGGTTTGTATGGAGTGTGGACTTTTGTGTATGTTGAAGGCTGTGCCTTAACTAATTGGTGTCGATGAAGGGTCAAGGTGAAGTTGTTATGATGAGTGTATGTTTGTAAATTTTAGTTCAAGGACATGGTTTATCTGGTGAGCATATAGTGTCTCATATATAATAATATTATGATGGAATTTTGTTGGATGCACTCAAGTTCCACCATTCTCACCTCCACCTTTTGAGGAATAAAGTATCATTTTTTATGGATGTTGTTGGATTATTAAAAGTGTAGAATAGAAAATTATATATCTATATATAATTTTTGAGTGGTTGTTATTTCTATTGGTACTTAATCATTCCAGTTGAGGTAGTTCCGGAAATTTGCCCAAAGTCTAAAAATTTAGGGCGAGAAAGCAATTGTTTAAAAATTTGAAGGATAAATACTTGATCAATGGAAAAGTTACAGCTTCAAGTGATAAGGCTGCTAATGTAGAATCAGAGGATGATGAAATATATACTTTGGTGCGTCTCTTAGCATTAACTATACGTAGGTAAACTTCCTCAAAGTATGTTTTTGGCTGAGATGCCTATCCGCATGTGCAGGCTGGTGCTCTTGAGAACATTATAAAACAGTCTCAGCTCGAGATTATTGAACTGCAGGCTGGTGCTCTTGAGAACATTAAATGGACTGTTTGCCAAAACAGCAACCTTTGGTGCACAGGACCATGACTTGTACATTTTCTTAATATGAACCTTTTGGTTCAAGGAGCTTTGGACGGTGGACTTGACATCCTGCTCAGTGAAAACATCCTCCAAAGGAGCACAAGAGGTAACCTCATTTTTTAAAATCTGTCCTTTTGATGGTAAAAAGATAATTTTGCAGAAGATTATGTTTATAAAAACATAGAGATGATTATGTGTGTTGATGTTGTTTTTGTGGGTTTAGGTTCAACCTGAAGAAGCTAACATATGATAAGAAAAAGCAGAAGCTTCCATTCAATTGCTCTAGAACTCTCGGTCTCGGTCTCGATCTCTTGATTCTTTACTTTTGGTGTAAATCGAACACATTTGTGGAGTCATTATAAATATGTTGGATTTTAAATTGTCATACAATTTTTTTCATCGATAGATTGTAGTTGGAATCATAACTCTTATTTATTCAAATTGTATTAATTGTTAAATCTTCTGTAATAAAACCAGTGAAACTTCAAAATCGTTAAAATTCACGGCTCCCGCCGCATTGTGCGAGTACGCAACTAGTATATATATATATATATATATATATATATATCTGAAATACGAACTATATATATGTATATATATAAATAATATCATATACCCTTTTAGAGAAGGTTTACAAAGAGTGTAACTAAAGCTTATACTTTTAGCAAA
>NC_037532.1:14902710-14939351 GCF_001531365.2 Cynara cardunculus var. scolymus
AGAGAAGCTTTTCTAAAAACCTTCTCTAAAGGTAACTTTTAGTGACGCTTAAAAACTGTCATTGATGCTAAAAAACGTCACTAATACATATTTTTAGGGAAGCTTTTCAAAAAAATTCGGCCAACCTTTAGATACGCTTTGAAAGTGTTTCCAAAGCCTAAAATAAGCTTCTCTAAATGTCAACATAAAAGTACCCTTCGAAAACCCTCCCTAAAACCTTCTCCTACCGTTATATAGGGAAGGTTGCTAACGGAAGTAAAAAGCTTCTCTAAAGGTTTTAGAGAAACTTTTCAAACTTTTAAATACAAAAGAAAAGCTTCTCTAAAGATCATTTTTCTTGTAGTGTATATATATAAATTAAAATTAATATATATACACATATGAGGCCGAGCCGGGCCAATGATCTCCGTCCTCGCCCCCGTCCCTGTTAAAATCCTCGAATTTGTCTCCGATCCCCGCCCCGTCCCCGAACCCGGACCGAAAGTTTCGATTTTCGGTTTTCACCATCGGTTTCGGTTTTTTTTGCCATCTCTATTCAAAATTGCTCGATCTCATTCACTCTGCTTGATCTGGTATGCTCGACCTCTTTCTCTCTCTCTCTCTCTCTTGTTCTTTCCATCCTAAAAAAGATTTTCTTGAAATGCCATCTATTTAATTTTCTTGTTGAATTCCGTGAACGAAACAAAAAAAATTCAATTCCGTTAAGAATTTCATTCCAATTCCATCCAACCAAACGCAATCAAAAGACATAGTCAAAGTCCATCAAATTCCATTTCATTCCTTTAAAGTCAAATTCATTTGATGAATTTCAATTCTATCGAATTCCATTCTACGAACCAAACGTCTCCTCAATTTTATTGATCCTGTTTTCATATTTTAACACCACCTCTTATCAATCTGAAATTAAATAAGACTTTTTGGCACCTTTTTAAAAAAACAGCAACATACTTAGTGAGTGTGATCACTGTGATGTACGATTTATAAAACGATTAAAACAACATTTTTTATGTACTCTTTCATGCACAACTATATGAACTACATTTCCCGACCACCCTATATTTAATAAAAGGACGACCAAATGATGTTTGAAATGATTGCGGAGTCTCTAACATAACACGGTCGCACCAGACACCTTCATGTCACTTTCTATGGATTATTTTTTAATTAAAATCACAAGAAAGTCTATGATTTTGTAAGAATAAAATCAAATAACTAAATAAATACGAAAAAGTCATTGTTGTAGACATTGATAGATACAGCCTAACATAAAATAATGAGGTTGATTGGTTATTCGCGTTGAAACTTTGAAACTATACTATATCTAATTCATTGAAATTGGATATATTTGAACAAGTAAAAGTTCTGTCTTGATTCGAGTGGACTTTTTAATACAATAACAGTTTTACGTTTCTGAAAGAATGACTTGTATATTTTGAATTATTGGTATGTGTATATAATACTGTAACAAAATTAGGTTTATAGTACGATTGAAATGTCCAAGTATTTTAATAGCATATTTTACAAAGCTTTAGTTTATAGAAACCAACTGTAAAGTGTCTTATCTACAAGTGTTAGAATACATTTATAAGACGCTTTTAGGGTTTTAACATGTTTTTACGATATTTTTGAAATAAAGTGTCATATGAGCTTTTCAAGATGTGCCTTCAGCAACGACCTTTGGGCTCGAACTATAGCGACAATATGTTTCAGCCTCGAACTATAGCAACGACTCGACAATATGTTAAAACATTCCCTATTTTAACCATGTCCTATTTGTTCTTAGTGGCTGATTTGGGTCTATGAATATACTGAAAGTATCTTATTGGGTTATTAACGATCATTTGGCACATTAGCATATATCTAATTATGTATGTTATAATAAATCTTATAAATTGATGATCTAAGCGGGTGATAATAAGGTTTACTTAGTTAATTCTTACTGGACTTAAAGGTCTAATTGTATAATTAATGGGGTTTAATACCTACTTAGGCCAAAAAGATCCATAGGACACATCTATACCCAAATGGGTCATATTGTCTCTATCTCTAAGGGTTGGGTTCACAAGAGAACATGTTGTTTTTGTGAGACCTGTGACAGCACATTTTTACACTTGAACTTCACAGCAAAAACACTGTGAAGATTTTAAAAAGTCGAACCTTCACAACAAAAACACTGTGAAGGTTACCTTCACAGCATTTTGCTGTGAAGTTTCAAGTGTAAAAAGCTGGTCTCACGGGTCTCACGAAAACATGCTGGTCTCACGTGATCCCAAGTCCTATCTCTTATATATATATATATATATATATATATATATATATATGAATCTTCTTTTGAGAACCTAAAAAATTGTGATAACATTAAGGATTAGTGCATCATGTACTATTTCGTATGATTTTTTTTCATCTATAGTTAGAATTTAATGTAGTGATTAATATAAATTTGTTTCATATGTATTATGTTCAGTTGTTCACAATGTGATCCTTTTTGGCGTGTTTATGAAACAAAAGTTACACGTAAATAAGTTTTACATTGTGAAATAAATACATATGAAACAAACACATTGTGAAACAAATATATATTAGTTAATACATTAAATACTATACTTAGATGAAAAAAAAATCATGTAAAACATAACTTTAAAGTAGAAGTTCTCACGAACCTCACAAATTTTAGAGTTCTCAAATAACTAAGTATATATATATATAAAAGACCATAATCAAATGAGAACTACAAATATTTTACAAACTGGTGAGAGCCAATATAAAAATATTTTTTACATGATTTTTTTCATCAAAACCTATGATTTAAGATAATATTTGACATATGATTGTGTTCACCTTTTGAAAAAATTATATCTAAAAAAAATTGACTCACCTATGGAAATGAAAAATACACGTAAAAAATGTTTACGTGGTGAAACAAATACATGTGAAATTATTATATTATGAAATTAATATATGTGAATCAACCTAGCATTTAATGAAAAAATATAATGTAAAAAATATTCTTATGTCGGTTGTTGAAGGTTTGTAACATAATTGTAGTTCTTATTTGATTTAATATATATATATATATATATAGAGAGAGAGAGAGAGAGAGAAAGAGAGAGAGGGGGGACGTTTTAAATATAACTCATCACATTTATACAATCAATACAAGTTAATCAATTGAGATATTTATGGAAATGATGAGAGTTAATTTATTATGATTTGAATATTTATGAAAAATGACTAGGGTTTATTAATTATGATCAATACTTTATATTATGAAACAATCAAAACTTTTATGAAATCACATATTCATCAAATGAAATGGACGATTAAGATTGAGTTGTATTGGTTGTACATATGTAAAGGGTTGCATAATAATTCACTTCTCTATCTATATATATGTATGTATGCATGTATTTATGTATGTGTTAAATCGAATAACAACCATAAAATTTTAAGAAACATAAGAACTGATCTAATTCACAAGTTGATTTAAATCAAGGGTCGTTAACTGAAATATTTGTTATATCAACAACTTGAAGGGGGAATTATGTCAATTTATAACCATTGAGAAGGACGTCCACATCATTTCACGAATTGCTTAAAAATCGAACCTTCTAAAATAATTTGATTTTAGTTAATTAGATGGATATTCGAGTAATGCAGCGAGATAAATCTTTATTTTAATGTTTAGTTTTTATTCTTCTCTATCGATATAATACGATTTTATGTGGTTTTGAGAAGACGATAATGTTTTTATTTTTGAATGAAATTTAAATTTGAAAAAAATAAATGGATATTAGAATCAAATTAATTATTTAATAATTCTCGTTTTTTTGGTGTAACTTATTTAATTCAATTTTTTATTATACGTTAATTTAGATTTAATAACAAAATAATTTGTTTTTGATTTAATAATATTTTTATAAAGATAATAATTAAAAATTCTGTTATAACTCAATAATTATCTTAATTATAATTTAGATTTTCTATATTTAAAATGAATGTTTATTATGTATTTGATTATGTTTATTCGTAGTTAGTTACACAAATTTAAAAATATAGCTTTAATAAGTTGAACTTATGCAAAATTACTTGTAGTTTTGAATTTTAAGTAATATGCATTAATAAACAGTACTTCAAGCATAAAAAATAGTTTTTAAGAGTTTTTGTCAAATGATTTATAATATGGTATAGATATTTAGATTCATAACCTATTTGTTCTATTCTTAATTGAAAAATCCAAATAGTTTTTTATATACTTTAAAACTAAGATAAAAAAGTATTTTTGAGAGATGTTTATCATTCCAATTTTATATGAAACATTACAAGTAATTTAACTTTTATCTTATTTGATTATATGAAACAAGATTTCAGTATTTCATGTCATGTTTCATGTTTGTGACATTTAAAATTTTCACATAGTGGAACAACACCATCTTCACTATGTGAAATAAAACTCCAATATATCACGTTAAACACATGTTTTTCATCATATATATTGTAACATATTCATCATGACTGTGTGATTTATGATGAATAACATGTTCATATTTATCATGAATGTCTTATTAACCATGACAAGGGACATGTGGCACATTATGGTGGTTCTTGAGTTCCTAACGAAATTTCCCCCTCTTTCTTTGTGTGTGCATGCATGTATCGTTAGTCCCGGATCGGCAGCAATAATCCAATAAGTAAGCACCTTAAACATTACATAATCAAGCGAAAGTTCTTGATGCTCTTCTTCATCAATCAATTACACACTACAAACCAAAGGAGTTTCACCGACCGGTTTTTCTGCCGGAACCAACAGCTACGTCCGCCAGTCATGGCTAATCCATTAGTGAATAAGTCGATAATCACGATCAATGGCCGTGAGATCCGCTGGTGATGGCTCTTTCTGGATTACTAAAGACTTTTTGGTTAGAAAAACTTTTTTAGTTTGTAGTGACAATGATTGTGCAAAGCCTTGTTAAATTACCGATTTTAAAATAAAAATAAATTTTTTAATAAAATATATTATTAAAAGTCTCACGAGACGACAAAAATGACATTAATACCAAATGTACAATGATTGTGCAAAGCCTTTTTTAGTATTTTTTTATTTTTTGATACGATCATAAATTGACGATTAACATCATGTTTTTATGCTTTTCGTTACGAATTTATGATGGTTCTTTAGAGGAGATATTTTATAAAACAATTCAAATGGATGGATAGAAT
This sequence comes from Cynara cardunculus var. scolymus, assembly GCF_001531365.2. NCBI lineage: Eukaryota > Viridiplantae > Streptophyta > Magnoliopsida > Asterales > Asteraceae > Cynara > Cynara cardunculus. The sequence continues at coordinate 14,907,928 of NC_037532.1, forward strand.
CATTAAATTTTAATTAGTCAAACGGGATTGATTTTTTATTAACCTGGATATTCAACCTGTTATGCGAGCCGACTAATTCTAGGACGACCACCTGCTTTGCAGATAATCTGGAGTTACCGCATTTGAACCTCCGTGGCCAAAAAAGAAATTTTATTCCTCCTTATGCTTCACTGTAATTCTTTTAAGAGACTTCAATTCCATCATACTTCATTTTATAAACTTAACTCCACCTTAATTAGTCTCTTCTTAATGCTCAAAATGCACACATCACTATTCCGTCGGAAAAACAACTTTCCGACGGATTTAGCCGTCGGAAAAACCCCCGCCGCTAAATGCAATTTCCAACGGAATTTCTGACGGATTTGTATTTTCCGACAAAAAAATCCGTCAGAAATTTGTCGAACAATTTTATAATATGTTATCTTTTTTCCGGGTTAATTAGAAGGTATATAAAATGTGATTAGAGTTACCAGCGGAATTTCCGTCGGAAATCCGTCGGTAAACTTTTTCCATTTTCTTCCAAAACAATAACTGGTTTTTATTTCAAAAATAAAAATAACATTTTTCCGACGAATTTCCAACGGAAATTCCGTCGGTACTTATATTTAAAAACTTTTTTCTGATTTAAAATAATCGAATAGTACCTGTTAAAGTCTACTAAGATCCATTAAAGTCCAGTTGAACCGAATAAAGCTCAATAATACCCGTTAAAGCCCAATTAATCAAAAAAAGAACCAATAGATCTATTAAAGACCAATGGATTCATTAAAGCCCAATTGAACCAAATAAGACCCAATTAGTACCCGTTAATGCCAAATTGAATCAAATAAGACCCAATAGCTCCATTAAAGCCTATTTGAACCGAATAAATTCCACTAAGATTCATTAAATTCCACCAAAATCCAATATAACCCAATAATATATATAAAAGCCCAATTGAACCGAATAAAACCAATAGATCCATTAAATGTAATTGAATATACGACTACTCCGTTGGTAATGTTTAAGAAAAAAGTTTTCAATAACTTAAACTTGGAAAAAATTAAAAATAAACCATTTTTCGAAGTTTAAAATTACCGACGGATTTTCCACGGAATTTAATTTTTTTTATTAAAAATTATATTCCGTCGGTAATGTTAAAAGAATTTTTTTTTCCTACCAAAAATATATATATAAAAAGGTTGAAAATTTCCGACTAATTTCCGACGGAATTTAATTTTTAACATAAAAAATTAATTCGTCGGAAATTTTATTGATTAACGCTAATTAATTTATTTAAATAAATTAGACAAATTTTTTGTGAAGGATTTCCGACGGATTTGTGATGGTTTTGAATAAGTAAAAATCCGTCACAAATCCGTTGAAAAACCGTTTTAAATATACTTATTTTTTCAAAAGTTCAGTGAGAGATTTGTGGCGGACATGGATAAAAGTTGATATTTTTTGACTTTTTTGAGATCCGTCGAAAATTTTTCCGACGGAAATTCCGCCAGAAAATTCAGTCAGTGATACTCTTTTTTTTAGTAGTGCATGGAATTCAATGAAAACCCAATAATTTATTTATGCAAATCTTATGGTTGAAGGGAAATGCAAAATACAATTGCAAATTGTCTCTTTTACAATAAAACAATCTCTCCACGTATAACAACTTCGACTTTGATAACAGCCATTAGAAAAGAAAACCATCAACAACACAAGAACTCAAAAAGATAATCGATTATTTCCCAATTGAAAGAGATATGACGTTAATTAGTTGGTTCTTCTACAATTGGTCCTAACTTGACCGTTGGAGCCCGTTAGAGGGCTAAGGTTGGCCATCTTCACCATTGCGCTTGCAAAGTCYYKAGAGAAAGTGGYCRGATTTGAAYCATAGSTCCTTACTTGTGCATCAGTCGAACCCCCATTGAATAATTCTTGGTCTGAATGCAATAACCCTCTTTGGATCTGTAAATCGTTGAAATACCTGTTGTCGAAAGATGCAGGTGAAGCATCTAGTGGTGCTAGATTATTATCGCCCCCACTTGTAGGACAATTTGCTCTCAATGATGTTGCGAATGTTGAATTTATATTGTTATCGTTGTTGAGACGGTTGCGAAATGTGGTGCACCTCGCTTGACCAATGGAATGAGATCCTATATCCAAACGGATTCATCAACATTTTGTGTATTCACAGGTCTAATTGTGTACCCGTGCGATTGCAAGGGGGACGTTAGATTTTATTACATAGGAAAACAAATACATGTGAAACTATCACAGTGTCAAACAAAATATATCTGAAACAATATCTTCAAACCCCATCATTTGATAAAAAATATGTAAAGAAATATTTTTATAAATCAGTTCTCATGTATTTCTATTTTTTTACGATTTTCATTTGATTTGTTCGTAGATATAATTCATAGAAGTAACTAACCTGAGAGGGCTACCATTTCATTAGTCGTAAAACCTTGGTTTGAAAATGAAGAAATGAGAGCACTAAGACTTGAATCTGGTGAAGGGAGGTTTGAATTTGCAGCACTTAAGCTTGCGGTTGTGGAATCTCTTCTACCAAAAACAACGTTCCAGCTTGGCCCACGAAGCTGAAAATCAAACAAAATCACTATAAACAAGGTAGCATATTGCAATAGAATCGGGTTTATATGATATTAAAAATATGTAAGAGTTTGTTTGTTAACAATTTAATGAGCTTAATGAGACTCACATCAGTCACCTATACGTGACTATTTGGTAATGACTTAATGGTATAGAAAGTGACTTATATTCTAAAGGGAGATTTATGCAGAAAACAAGTTTTTCAAAATTTGTTTCCCATTTAAAAAATACACTCATCAATTAATCCACAATTAGCTTTATCCATACAACTAGTACTTAATGGAAACCAACCAAATAGCCCCTCATAGACTACCCTATAAGATTACTCTATAAGTCTTATAGTAGATTACTCTCTACAACTTTAGTTTATAGAACCAAACGACTGTGCATCTTACCTAAAAGCATTGAAATAAGTTTACTGAGCAATTTTTTTGAGCGTCTTACAATTTTTTGTGTTATTTAAAGTAAGTGTCGTATTAATTTTTCATAGGATACTTTTGACAAAATGTCATATTTTTATATGAATAGATGTTTTTATGACACTTTTTCAAGTAATATTATATATAAAAAAAAATTGTTAAGACCTCCAAGAATGTTTTATAAACTTATTGCAATATTTTTACATAGGATGAACAATTTTTTGGCAAAATAAACTCAATATAAAATAGTCTGTCATATTTATGACAGCTAGACATTTTTGGCATCATATAAACCTGTGATCATAGTAAGGAGTAACTATAGAGAGTTTCTACTTACTGCAACAACCGCATCTCGTGCAGCAGCAGAAAGAATATCAGCACAAGAAACAACACCAGGGCACTGTTGCTCCAGTTGGGTTTTAATGGTATCAATGACGTTGAATCCTCTCAATGAATTGTTATTTGGACCCGCAGTTTTTTCACCAGTAAAATTTGCAGTATCGTCCAATAACACCGATGCATCACATCCCTGAAAGCAAATAAAAACAATAATTATTTTAGTTAATTTCAACTTGATAAAAATGCATAATATGGATTCAAAGTCAAAGATACGTAGAAAGTGTTTAACGTTTACATGAGTTTTATGGAATTTCGGAAACCAAATTCAACTAGAAAAGTTTTATTATGCATTCACCCAATTGATACATTTGTAATGAATCATAAATAATATTGTTGTCATCAGTAGAAATAGAAGTAGGACTTTTGCAAAAATACTTTCCTTCAAAAAGGAGTGATCTTCGTCAGAAAATAATTTCCATCAAACATGACTGATGGAATATAATGTTCCTACACGTCGGTAAGCTTTTACGTAAATCTTTTTTTAAATTTGAAGACCACGAATTGCTGACGATCAATCACCGACTGTGATGCAATTACCAACAGACGTAGAAAAACATGTTTTCAGAAAATCAAAAATGAAAATTTTCGAGAATCTGTCGGTAATTCATCAGTAATTTGACACATTACCCATGGATTACTGACAGATACGAGAATCATCATTTGAAAGTTGAAAGTTTAGTAAATAAACATTTCTATGATAAGTTGTTCTTAATTTCCGTGAAGAACTGATTTCTAATCTTGTTAGGTAACATGCATACATGTTTCCTTGGTCGTAAGGGAAAAGGTCTAAGGAAACTAAACCCTAATATATCAATGATAATACTGTGAGTTTGAAAAGAAAATCAAGGTGGTAACCAACGGATCATCAAACCCCACCACTTTTCTGAAGGTCAGGGGTTTAAATATCACCAAAAGTGAGAAATGTGTGTGACTTTAATTTACCATATATAAATATGATATACTTCAAAAATAAAATAAAGGTGATAACAAGTTGAAGACTTGCATTAACAAAGCAATCATGGAAATGGAGGCGAAGCAATGAAGCTCCCATTCGAGCTTCACTTGACACAGCCGAATTCACAGCTCTAGTTATAACTGAACGGAAATTAGGGCACGTTCTAGCATAGAAATTGGCCGATAGCTGACCAGAAGAACTCCCAAACAAAGCCCATAAGGATAAAGTGAAAGTGAAAAACTTGAACAAAAATGAAGTAGTTGATGAAGCCATGAGTATGACAGTTTCAACAATAAGCAAAGAGAAAGAAGGGTTTTGTTGTGCTTAAATGATGGCTTATTCATAGTCTATTTATAGAGGAGAAAGGGAGAGAGATTTCCCTGAAGCAAGTCAACTGTGCGTGTTTTTCCTCTAGAAAACATCAAAAAATTTGTATATTAAATAATGATACTTTTATAGCTTAGATGATTACAAGTATTATCCATGCCATATAATGACGTGTAATATTTGTTTTATTTTGGCATAGTGATAAATATCCATTTTCGGTGTCGAACATTGGTGCAGAATACCAAGAATGTGAGTTCAACTGCGTAGATTTCGATCGTTTAAGGGGTCAAATCGGCATTTTTCAGCTCTTTGGGAGGTTTCGTAACTTTTTCCCTGTTTCCAGGTTTATTGGTTTTTTCTATTTATTGTTGCCTGTTTTCATGGAATTTCTAGAATTTAAAGAAGATATTATGGCTAGGATTAGGGTTCAGATCTTGATTAAGAGAACATATTTAATTTTCTTAATTTCTAGAGATTCATTTTTTGGTATATGTCGAATCAATGAAAGCAGAACTCGAGCGTGCGTTTTCTTACATACGCTGCATCAGACCAACACCAATATGCCATCCCAGATGGAAACGACTTCCCGATGGAGCATCAAAACAAACCACAGGAGATCTAATTAATTCTAAATAAAAACTAAACCCAACGAGCCCATAAATCCCTTTCGGAGATGTGATCTAGAGCGTAAGACGTATGTAGATTTGACATCTACACCAAATAATAGAATTTCTGTTTTTTAGTGACGGAATGGGTTGAATAATTCTATACAAGTGTAATAAAGAAGTCACCCATCTATTCTCAAAATTGTCCGATTAGAAGCTTCCTTCGACCAATGAAACTAATTTTCCATAAAGTGATCGAGTCAAAAAATGATAGTTTAAGTCCCAGGCCACAACTAACGACTATTAAATGGTATGATTTATTATTCAATTTCATTATAAAAATATTTTCAAACACGTTTTTTCATGTTACCATACTTTTACGAGCCTTGCTAATTTCGTATATATAAAAACTTTGTTTGGCTCAAATTTACGTGATGATAGTTGTTTTAAGTTGATTTTGATATTATTTGGTAAACTTGTTGGTTTGACTTTTTTTGGTTGACTATGTGTGTTCGGTTAGTTTGCATACATCTCGAGTAAGTTCATGAAACACTAAAGATAATAGTCAGAAAAACATGTGGCTTTGAGGAGACTCAAACAAGAAACTTATAGAGGAGGCGGCCATCGGAGAGTATAAGTTGGCAGCCCATCATTGAGAAGTTCAAGTCGAGACTCTCGGTATGGAAAGCTAGGACTTTGTCCATCGGAGGAAGGTTATGCCTTTGTAAATCCGTGTTGGGCAGTTTGGGTACTTACTACTTCACGATGTTCAAAGCTCCTAAGAAGGTTATTAGTACTCTGGAAAGTATAAGACGGCGTTTTTTTTGGGGCGGTACGGAGGATGGGAAAAGAATTAGTTGGGTGGCATGGGATCGGGTTCTTAGCGATAAGAAGAGTGGCGGGTTGGGCATTGGGAGTTTACATGCCTTAAACCTTGCAATGCTTGCCAAATGGTGGTGGAGAGAGCGAACGGAAGATCAGGCATTCTGGAATGTGGTCGTGCGTCTCCGCAACTCGTCTCAGCCTGGAGCGTGCAGAGGCAAAATATCTGTCTGGAGAAATATCAAAAGTATTGAAAAAGACCTGGGGACATCGGGATCAACATCGATAGTCACCTAATTGATGTGCCGGATCGGAATGGGTGGTCTTGGTTGCTGGAGGCTAACAATATCTTTTCTGTTAGATCTCTGAGGAGATTGATTGACTGTGTTACGCTCCCTTCTGAGGAACGGGAAACAGATTGGCTTAAGTGGATCCCCAGCAAGGCCAATATTCACTTATGGAAAGCGCTTAACAATAGGTTAGCGACTAGGGACAACCTCTTGAAACGAGGAGTGGCATGCAGCTCTAAGGAGTGGCATGCAACTCTGATGAGTGTCTGACGTGCTTGGTTACGGTGGAGAACTTGAACCATGTCTTCATGAACTGTTCCACGGCTCAGGTTATCAATGCGCATATGGTTTCATGGGTAAATTGGTGGCCGGCAAATGCGACTTCGGTTTGGGACATGTGGTCGGTGGCCTGCGCGATTGGAGATAGTGGCAGAAGAGAGGTGGGCAAGGTGATTATGGCAGCGTTTTTTTGGACCGTCTGGACACTAAGGAATCTCAAGACGTTTAGGGGCAAGTGCAAGTCTGATAAGGATGTTTGTAGCGACATCCAATTCACTGCGTATGATTAGATTACATGTAGAGCGAAGTTTAGAAAGGCCTTTAGTTGGGAGAATTGGATTTGTAACCCGGTTAATGTTGTGTATTCTGCTACTAACTAGCCCCTCACTAGTCTTATTCCTTTCTCAATAAATAGCCTTTTTGCTGTCCAAAAAAAAAAATAGAGGAGGAGGACAGATTGCTTTAGGTTTATGACGTTACAAAATGGCATAATTGTCGATTTTTCTACCATCGGAATGATGGAGCAAACCTTATTGAGTATTATGAGTCCCTAAGGAGGAATATCTCTAACATCCTAGGATAATCTTACAACAATGATAAAAATAGGATGTCGGGAATGCCTGACAAAACATCAGGAATTTAAGATGCAGGTAAGTTTGTGACAAGTCGTTTGATATGGATAATACGACTTGTGAGCTTATTTAATTAAATATTTAATTACAATGGGAGACAAAGGCAGGCTCATAAAAATTTTCAGGACAAATATTAATTGGAGAAACAATGTTTTCATCAAAAATGCCGTGTAAGAGAATATTTGCAACATGCTATTAGCAAAAAATTAAAAAAATAATAAGGTCAAATGGATCTGAATTTGTGAGCTGTAAATATACTCCATTTAACGACGCTACATTTTTGTTAACTTAAAAAGTAGGCATCAATTTAACACTACTATAATATTGACTATTATCGATGGAATAAATCCGTTGTAATTACCAACAGTACACCGACAGCTTACGGATGGAATAGATTAAAAAAATATATATATTTACTAAAAATCCGTCAGTAGTTTACGATAGATTACAGATGGATTAGTAGTCCATCGCAAATTACTGATGGATTGAATAAAAAAGGAAAAATAAATTATTTAAAACATTCGTCGATAATCCGTCGGTAATTTGCGACAGATTAACGAAGGATATTTAATTTTTTTCTTTTTTTTTTCTAAATAGAAAAACATGTGGCCGTCAGTGATCCGGGTGATACCTTTTGCATTGTTTTTCACCGATGGATTTCCGACGAATCAGGCTTTTAGCAATGGATTACCAACAAAATTTTCCGTAGGGGATAGTCCTTGTTTTGTAGTGTTATAAAGTGGATGCACCTTTAAAACCCCTAAATATTATCTTTTACAACGAGTCGATTAACAGATAGCCCGCGCACCTAGGGACTTGTATATAGGTCCACCCCGCTTTGGGGAGGGGGGGTTGTGACCACCCAACAATAACAAAAAAGTGATATTTGTGAGTTTTTTATGAACCTTAACTTATGGGAAAAAATCAATTTCTACAATAAGGAATTAAATGTGCTTCTAGTTACTAATTTTCTCTCCATTCACGTCAACCTCAAAACTTATTTTTTACATTTTTCGTATATGATTTAATTTGATTCTAACATAATAATTAGTCGATAAATAAGTTAAATATTAATATGAATATAATTGGTTAAATATACTAATTGTACTTTATTAGGTAACATAAATGAATGTATATGGAATCTAACTTTATTTTTAAGTTTTCTAATTCCTATTACGTTGAACTGTCCACATATGTTGAGAGTTGAATCACTTATTTAAGTCGCAAGTGTCTCTGACTACGTCATTTAAGGATGTTTTATTTATATGAATATGTTTTAATCACTACTAAAAAGTTGGTTATCATCAAAACTTATTCAAGCGAAAAATTATTGACGGATTAACGAGAATACATTAATAAACCAAAAAGATGATCAGACATATATGATTGTCGGGGAAAGGATATTCGTCGGTAATTAATTTATTTATCATTGTGACAATATGTTAACCCGTCAATTAGCCATCATAACTGCTAGAAGTTTTTATTTTTGATGGATTCCTCGTCAGGTTAGTTTAGGGTGTGGACACACTTGCATCATCGACTTCTCTTAATTCTTCCCGAGCTTGCAAGTTAGAAATTCTCTTTTCCTTTTTATGACACCATCGATAATTCGCATGAATTACCGATGAACACCGACATCGCCATTTAAAACATAGTTATTTTTAATTTTAATTTTTTTTATAAAAATCCTCCTAACTCGAAAACCTTTGATTTTACTCTAAGTTATTATTTTATTTGGATTTTATGAACGAAGAAATAGCAAACAAAAGGAAAGAGAAATATCATAAATAAAAAAAAGAGAAAATAGTTGCTCAGCCGGTACGTAGGAAACCAAAGGTTAAATTAGGAAGAGAGAGAAAGGATATTTACCAAGAGATCCCTGCTTTATACTCTGACGTGTCTCTAAGCTCTTGGAATCGCTTCCGTTATTGACCAAAACAAAAATGGGTGAACTTATATCTTTAGATAGTTCTGCAAGATAATGGTTGTAAATCAAACATAATGGTTGTAAATCAAACATACTGAATGCTTATTTTTAACAAATAAAGCATTCTAATTACCAATGGTTGTCACATTTTCAACCAACCTATCTACTTAGCCTAACCTCTGCCAAACAATGGCACCCCAAACTAATAGCAGCACTACGTTTATTAAAACATATTACTTTAAACATATCAAACAGTTCTATAAAACAAAGTAATGGATTAAGAAAACTTACATAGGACCTAGTCGCTTTGGGGTAAATGAACTTAGGAGGATCAGTAGGCGGGTTAGACGGACCCGGAACAGCCTTCCGGTTGGTCTAGTGGATACGCTCAACCATCTCACAAGAAGTCTGATCAACACGCAATATATGTGCAATAAACATACAGATCAAATTATATATTAAAGAAAATTGTATACTCAGTATCTAGTGTCGATATTGTACAACAGTTATCGATCATCCGGTGTGCCTGGATGACACCCCGTTAAACTCGGTCCTACGATTGGCCTTATTGGCCCTAGACCAGATCTTCCATGCTCGGTATCCCACACTTGTGAAAAACATAACACATAAGTCAGTAGAAAACACATGGTAGTGCATAAAGCTCACAATAAAGATACAAACCTGATCAATCATCTGGAGCCAAAACCACTCTGGGATCTAGGAAGGGTGGTGTAATATAATGTGTGTGAAGTCCTCACTGTCCCAATCCCTCTGCCAATCAGGATAGGCCTGTGTTGCGGACGATTCACATGCAGCCCTCATCCAATCCGAGTACCTATTCTACATGGCTTTGGTCCATGCTTCAAGAACCGCTTCCTCCAGCCCTAGTTTCCACTAAAACTTATCCGATATACGCATTATTTGTATCAAGGTAAAAACAAACAATCTGATATGTACAATTACATTAAAAGGGATTCATGTACACCAACATGAAAGCATTGGAAACATCTAGTCTTGGTCTTCCTGAGGGAGTTCTTTCCAATGATACCATGGATAACGAAAGAAAGACCTAAATACAGACATGATCTCTCGTACAACATGGGCATCTTGAAACATGTACAATAAAAAATTATATACGACACAAAAGGCATTGATAGCATTTTATTATGTAATACAAAGCCTTATACTACATCTAGTTAACCTGCTAGATTCATATGTGGTCGCTAACTCAGATGATTTAGTATCGACATCGTATGGTTGGAGCCTCTCCTTGACACCGAACTAGTCAAAATTGGGACCTGCCATGCCATCTCCTGCTCCTGATCATGATCAAGATCCTCGAGGCTGAAGGTTGGGATGGTACCGTCGGTAAACTCTTCTATGCCATCGGCCCATAGCCCGCTACGCTCTTCTATGGAGATGTGGCCCCTACCGGTAATAGGGCTAGCTCTAGCCTGCAATCCTCTACCACTACCACCTTGATGGCATGACATTGCCTAGAAAAACAAAGATTAAATTATATCGAGAAAAGATAATGCCAAATCGTAATTTTACAATTATGAAATAAATATACAGAAGATAAGCTACTCACTAGAAGAATGATCATATAACATTAGTTCATCTTTGTCATCTGAATCATCATCTATGTCTTCAAATTTTGGTTCATCCTTGCTATCTTCATTTCCTGGCACATCGTTGTTATCATCGTTTGATTTGTCGCCATCTTCATCTTCATTAATATTATCAAGTATGTTTACATCTTTTGTGGAAAGACAAACAATATCGAGCTAGTTTCCTAATGTGAACATTGTATGAGTTACCCTTTCATTGATTTGAAAGAGTTGTTCTCCATCCACATTATCATTGTCTGTAATATCATTAATCATGTCTGGCACTTCATATATTCCACAAGCATTTGTCTTGATAAGAGCCCACCAATCTTTCAAATCTTTTGTCATCGAAGGATATGAACTATAGTAGACTAGTTCTTCCTGTGATGCTAGGACGAACAGGTCGTTGGATCTAAGTTTAGACTTATTTTTGGTACCTATCGAACTGTGTTTAGGGTTATATCTAACCCCTACCAGAGTATTAAACCAAGTGCATTTCAACAACACAACTACCTGTCTTATTGCGCCATAATATTCCACCTCTAAAACATCATCACCCATTCCATATAAGTCAGACTCACACTCGTCATACTAGGCCCCATGACACAAATACCACTATTATGGGTAACCCAACTAGATCTATAGGTTATTGTATGCAACTTGTAACCATTGACGAAGTATCCCTGATGCGTGGTGGCATATCGTCCTAGTCCGCATGTTAGGAATTTCAATTGTTCACTTGAGTCGTCTGACTCGAGCATGACCAATAAAAGAAGGACACACATAAGAAACACATAACGTATACCAAACCCGAACCATCCAGCACACCCTTCCTCATAGATTATATCAAGTGCAATGCAACATCATCAATATTCGGTTCTGTTTGTGGAATATTTTCATCAAAGGTCCACTAGAAACAGTTGAACTTCTGTAAGTCATGCTCATTCAAGATTCCCTGTTTCCCTCATTACCTTTATATTGTCTTTACCTAATTATTAATCCTATTGAACTTGCTAATTTTTCTAATCCTTGAACTATACGGGTAACCCTCATAAACAGTTGGAAGGTGATGAAGGAACTCTCTGATATCTTCACCGATGACCTCGGATGGTGGATAAGATGACACCCTGTTACTTGCCATTAATCCTTTTCGATCACGATAGAATGGATGTGTTCTAGGTAACCATCTCCTATGACAGTCAAACTAATAGGATTTCCATCCATTTTTTAACTAAAAGGATTGCACCTCGCCCATACAATACAAAAAAGCTAACTTGTCGTGTATGCTCCAACCCGACAACCTTGCATAAGCTGGGAAGTCGTTGACGGTCCACAATACTTTAACCCTTATCTTGAAATTATTCTTACGATACACGTCATACGTAAGAACATCCCCCGTATACAATACCTTTAGATCATCTATTCACGGTCTGATAAACATATCCAAATTCTGACTGGGCTCTTTTTACCTAGGATGACCAATGCAAGTTCAATATACAAATCTTTCAAAGACATCCAAGGAGGTAAATTGTAGATGGTAAAAAGACAGACCATAGTGAATATAGATTCAAAGTTGAATTATTTGTGTTGAAACCGTAAATGAAAAAAACCCAAGACGAACATTCTGAATCTTAGAAGCAAACAACATCGCTCGTGTCGAAATGCTTTTAAGCTACACCATCACTTGGATGTACCATCTCACTCGGTTTAGTCCGTTGATAGTAATACCAAATCATCTTTTTCACATTCTTTCTTGACATATACAGTCTTTGGAGTCTAGGAACAATAGACAAGTACGTCAACACTAACTTAGGGACCTTGTTTCGTCCACTGATCTTGGAACGACTTTCATCACATACTAGATAGTGGGTTAACTCAGAATCATACTTGTAAAATAACATCCAATAATTTTTGCAAGCATCAATATTTTGTTTTGGTAGAGAAAAAATTTTCAAACTATTTCTTCGTCTCATAGAAGTTATAGGGTAGTTTATCACCTTGGGTAGCATCTACTTGAAAATAGGAAGCACTTGATTATGCATCGTCTATGTATATTATATTCTTCCTTCTAATTCAACAAACTCATTGCAGCTCCTAATTTCAAAAAGTTGAACACATGTCTCACAAAGGCTCATCAGCAGCTTGTAACATGTCATAAAATCCCTGGGTAGCAGGATTAGGGGTTTGTTCTTCCTATGTCATGCCATTGTGTACCATGCAATCATTCACCATTTGGATATACCCTTCATTATTACTATATGATTAGTATTGAGACATGTATTGATGAGATGCATAGTAATAGGTTTCACCATGTGCCCACCAAATGGTATAATCAGGAATGAAACCATTTTTTCATCAAGTGCAGTTTCACATCTTTCCTTTCTCTATAGTGCTTGTTTTGACACTTGGAGAATGGGAATCTAATTTGGAACACCATCCTATCACGTCTATTTTTCCATTCAACATAATCTTCATTGGCGAAGGCAATGTCCAAAAAACCATCTAAGTGTCTAACATAGACCCTGGTAAGAGCCTCCGAATTGTCATTGTTTTTGTACATCTACCCTCTATTTGTCGACATATTTAATAGCTACAACAAAGAAAGAAGTAGTTAGTCGACATAATCAAGGTAGACATGGTGTAGAGAAATTTGAGACCCTATACACAATTATTTGACTGTTTGAAAGTCAAACAGGTCTTTTGAACGATAGTTAAACCCTACGTAAATGGTTAGTCTATTTGAAAGTCAAAGTGTAGGTTTAGAGGAGTTTTGGATGACTTTAAAACCTAAGTATAAAGGTTTGGCTATTTAAAAGTCAAATTGTAGGTTTATAGGAGCTTTTGATGACTCTAAAACTCTAAGTGTGCTGGTTTGACTATTTGAAAGTTAAACCGTAGGTGTGAATGAAGTTGGAGGTCTTTTAAACGACTTGAAAACCCTACGTGTAATGTTTGGCTATTTGAAAGTGAAACGTAGGTTTAGAGGAGTTTTGGATTATTTTAAAACTCCAGTATAATGGTTTGAATTTGAAAATCAAACCGTATGTGTAAATGAAGTTGGAAGTCTTTTGAATGACTTCAAAAAACTACATGTAACATATAGTTATTCACAATCGGGACAAATCATTAGACCCAACCCATCCGGCCCGCTAGAAATAAGGGCTTGGTCAACCATTATCGCAAAAATTGACGCGCTCGGGCTTGTTTGCTAAAATTAATGGGTGAACATGGGTAATGTAAAAAAATTAATATAGACATACCTAACTGGCCGATTTATAATTAGAGTTGTACTTGTATATTTTAAACATTAAATTATTAAAATTATAAGATGAGACTCTTTGTTTATTTTTGAGAACCCAAAAGGCTAAACTTCATCATTACTTGACATATTTATTAATTATTCATTTTTTTTAATTGATTCTAAAGTTCTAATGAATGACATAACTCACATCTGAACACTTAGTACTACGTACTTTTCCTTTTTCTTCTGTTTATTCTCTCTCACTCATCATCCACAATCAACATACAAGAATCCTCTGAAGATTCATCTATATGATTATATCCTAAGATATATACTTCTTTTTGGGCTATGTTTTTCATTTTTTTATTTTGACGAAATGATGTTTGTTCTTTTTTTTACTTTTGATTTTTTAAATGAGTTGTGGATTACAATTTAGTACGTGAGGTTTGTATTTTGTATTATGTTAACTTGTTTTATATACAAATTACACTACATGTCGATTTTTTAGTTCAATTTAGAATAGCACCACAACTTCAAGAAAATAGTGTTTAGTCTTTGTCCATTTTTCTGTCTTATGGACTTATAGTGTCTTGTTGATTGATGTCGAAATTGCAATATTTTTTCAGAAATTAAGGACCATGTAAGTTGGTTCTGATTCACTAATTAAATTGACGGAATATGAAGATGAACTTCTTTACAATACTCAAGGGTCTGTGATTAATGTTCAAGGTAGAAAACTAAATTTTTTTTCTTTGGCAACATATAGATAGACAACTCTTAACTGATGCGACTATCAAAGCTACTTGCAACCATTGTAAGGGGACTTTCAATGCTAATAGTAGTTGTTAGGTCAAGAATATTGTATCCCGGATTACCAAGACTGGAGACTTGAACAATGGTCATAGATGAAAGTCAACATGATCAAAGAAAGTCAAAGTTGTTTATAATTGTCAAAAGTCAATGTTTGATTAGAGTTTAATTGTACTTTGACTTTGTAATTAGTCAAGAGTATAAATACATTGTTAATGGTAGTTAGTAGTTAAGAACTAGTAAGGGAATTTCATTGTTACGTATTGTTGGAGAGAAGTTAGAGAGAGAAACAAATCAATGACATGATGATTTGAATTTTAATTGTTGTTCTTGATTGCTTAGATATATTGTTACTTGATTATTACGAGATTATCAATTGTTATCAGAGCATATTCAATTTGATTTGATGAAGATTTTTGAAGTTTTTGGTTTCTTGAAAAAGTTGACTGTAGCAAACACGAGTCTTCATAGGGCAATTATCACAAGATCTCATGCACTGGAAGTCATGGTTATGGGCCTGAAAGAAGTCTAATTTCAACGATTCTAATCTTTTTGTAATATCTAATAGTGTTCTTGATCCGAATTTAATGATTTTTTATGTTTTTGATTGATTTGTTCTTACAGACTTGTTAGACTATCATCATATATCAATCCTATGAAATTTCAACAACAAATTCGAAGATTAGATTGATCAATTTGAAGGTGTTGTGAAATTTTTGGAACACGAGTTCGTAAAACTGTTCTTGATCATTTTGATCAAATTCTTGTTATTTTAACTGAATTTGTGTTTAGAGTCTTCATTAATGTTGTTTCTGCATCAAAATCGAGTACTATAATCAAGGTTTAATCGTGTTTTGATCGGGTTTTAATCTTCAGGACTGAACAAGTTGATTTTTGAAGAAGATGAAGTTTATCGCATGTTCTTGAAGTTTATTGCCCGTAGAAGCCTGTGATACTTGGTTTTATCGCACAATACTCGTGCAATAAGTTACTATTCATTGCAATTTTTGTGCGATATAAGGAGATGCGATATTATTCTTAGTTTCGTGTGATATATATGTTTAGCAAGACCCCCGTGCTAAGTCGCAGTAGGGAGACATTATTCATTTTGGGTTTTATGCTATATGTGATTCAGTGTGTGCGATATATTAGTTTTCGAATTTTCTAATAACCATAACGATTATTTGGTCAGTTAACAAATGTTCATATTTTTGGCAAATTTAAGAAGTGTTTTGGTGTTTTTGATTTTTCGTAGGAATATATCAAGATGTCTAAAGAACCTACAATAATTAAACTAGACACTCCTGAAGGTCAATACTATATGGGATGACTAGAGACAACTACAAAGCTTAATGATTTATAGGAGAAGTACAAAGTTGTGGAAAATGAAAATCTTCAGCTTAAAGAAAATGATCTCTGAGTTTGAAAAGAAATCAGATTCTAAGAAAAAAATTCTGAGAAAAAGATTATGATTATGAAAAGAAAATTGTTGCGTACTCCAAAGAACTTGAACAGATGATTTTCAAATCTAAGCATATAATCAAAGAGAATTCAGAAAAAGGTTGTATCTTCTAAATAAATTAGTGTCAACATTATTGTTCTTTAACGATATAATGATTCAACAGATGATGATTATGTGTTTTATTATAAAACTGTTTCAAGTTCAATTCATAAAATTGATCATATCTCCCTAAGCAGTATCTGTAACAATAATTATTCTTCAAATGTCATATCAAACAGTTATTCTAATAGATGCTCCATATCAATTATTTTTTCAAGATATCAGTCTCATAGTTCTAATCTCTTTTATAACGATTTTGTTGTTAATTCATATAATCATTTCAAGAAACTTAAGATGGTTTGGAGAAAGAAATCAACTACAGAGGACAGTGACGAAAACAAGTTGCATAAATCTCCTATAGTTGATACAAAGTCATTTATTTCCAGGATTGATTTGCCTTATTTTGTCAACTCTATAAGTCAGTTGATCAGTCTGAGCCAGAAGAAAAAATTTTGTTCAACGTGCGGAACAAATGATTTTGTAAATCAAAGGTATGTGAATAAATGGTACGATACTTATAATATCTCCAACTCTCTATTTAACAGATGTAATGCTAAAGCATCGAATCTCCTAGGACCCAATGAAGCTTGGGTACCAAGACCTTTCTAAACTGTTTTGCAGGAAAGTCATGTGCATTCTTATTTAGAATATTTATACTACATGACTGATCAATCTAAAGATTATGCTACTTTTGAGGGGAGTACCATATCTTGTAAGTGAATGAATTTTAATTTTAAAACAACCATGATAGTTCAATCTAAAAAACTTACTTGTGTCTATTTCTTCTTCGATTTAAAATCAACCATCACCTTTCTAAACTGTTAAATTTTTTTGACTTACTTAGTTCCATGTGTCATATATTCATTAAAATTTCCGTCAAAATAAACGCTCTCAAATTCTCATTGCTTACATTCAATTCATTTCATATCAATGATTTGATTCTTATCTGAAATAGTAATTGTGACTTGTTCTTCACAATTAAACATTCTAATCATTGAATATTATTTTGTGAACACAATACGTAATGAGTCATTATGTTTAAGGTTCGTATTTGTTCTTTGATACTTCTAAAAAGATACTTTTATGTTTAGTTTTTGAATACTTTAGTTCGGAGCATGCACTTCATTGTTTTGACCTTTGAAAATATCAGTTCAGGACCCGTGCTTTAGATATTGATTTATGAAATTTCACTAAACTTCAAAGCATAATATCTTTGAATTTTCAGAACGTCTTTCATGGGATCAATGTATGAGATTAAGTGTGTTTCTATGGACTACTAGAACCGGTAGCCCTACCCAAGAAGTAATTCTTGAGTGATTGAGAGGAGAGGGATTTTAAATAAAAGAGTGGGGGAGATAACTCATATGGTTGAGAAATCTCATTGTGTTTAGCGGTAAAATGGAAATTAGAGTCTATTTAGAAGTGAGGATTTTATTAATAAAAATAGAGGGTGAGAGTATAGAGTTAAAAGAAAAGAGAATTTTGTCCTAGCCACTTCAAGTTGGGCAACCACATAACTATTGATTTACAATTCTTTGGTGACCATCAATGAAATAGGTAGTGAACCAATGCCAACTCTTGATTTAACACCGCCAGCTACTCATTTCTTTCTTAACAAGGAAATGTTTCAATTTTCATGGGGAAGCAACATATAATATATCTAGCTTTCATTTAGCAACTTGGATATTTAAAAAGAAGGAAGTTTTCCCCACCTTCGCACTTCAATATGCACATTGAGTCTTATTTGAGACATATCTAAATGATATTTTCATATACACATTCACGAGTCTTTGTGATTCAAATTGTATTTTCTTTGTGATTATACTGTAACAGTATGAGAAGTGGGTTTTATATTACTTTAATAAAAACTGGAAGTCCTATCAGAGATTCATAATTGCCAACTCTGGAAATAGGCCACTCAATTGAATTTATTTCAATTGTTGTGATAACAGTTACTAAATGTGTTTTTGTGTTAGACGAGATCTATTTTCTAGAGGTTGGGGAGAACTTATTTGGAAGGATCTATTTTTAAGAGGGAGAGATTTGTTCCGACGAAGAAAATATTATTCATATACAGGGGAACTTGTCTGAAGATATTTGAGTAAATCTAATTCGTTTGACAAGGAGAAATTTATTTGAAAGTGTAGTTGTTCATAAGGGGAGAAATTTTAGTTTTTGATTGTTCATGATGCTTAGGATTATCCTAATCATCATGAGGGGGAGAAATAATATCAAAGACATGACCAAAAACATGAAGACGAGCATTATTCAAAGACATGAAAAGTTGATTTTAAAGAAATGAAGAGATTATAAGAATATTATGGGGAGACTTGATATCAAAGACATGTGAAGCAAGTGCTGACTTCAAGAAGGAGCTTACACGAGATCATATTTGAGGGAAGTTAAACTTCAAGTGGTTATGTTGAAGAGATTTTTTAAAGATGGTTAACTGATAAACTAATAATTTGTTGCATCAGTTTATTGAAGAAAAAAGATTATTTATAAATCTGTTGAGTCTAAGGTTGAAAAATCTTTGGATTCAAAGATTGTAGATGGGATGAAGAAATTGGTGTTGAATTGTTGAGATTATTTGTTGATATTTCTGTAAAAGTTTTGTTGAAGCTAAAAGATAAAGTTGTTTGAAGAAGTTTGTTGATTCTTTCATGCTTAAATTAAAATATTGAAGATCTATTGAATGTTGATTATTGAAGACCATTTCAAGATGAAGATTTTTTTGGTACTTGAATACAAAGGGAAGATTGTTCAAAGCTGAAGATTCGTCTGGTTAAGAAATTATGATCGTTTTCAAAAAAGAAAATTGTTAGTGTTGATATTTGCTAATTTGTAATCTCGAATACAAAGGGGTGATTGTTAGGTCAAGAATATTGTATCCGAGATTACCAAGACTGAAGACTTGAAGAATGGTCAAAGATGAAAGTCAACATGATCAAAGAAAGTCAAAGTTGTTTACAGTTGTCAAAAACCAATGTTTAGTTAAAGCTTAATTGTAGTTTGACTTTGTAATTAGTCAAGAATATAAAATACATTCTTGATGGTAGTTAGTAGTTATGAACTTGTAAGGGAATTACATTGTTACACATTATTAGAAAGAAGTTAGAGAGAGAAACAAATGAATACCATAGTGATTTGATCTTTAATTGTTATTCTTGATTGTTTAGATACATTGTTACTTGATCACTACGGGATTATCAGTAGTAGTGGCACATCTAATCTTAAAAGACACATTGAGAAATCTCTTAAGCGAATGAATCATGATAATTAGAAATTTTTGCATTTCTAGTTCTCCATTTATATTAGTGGGGTACAAGTAAGATGCCTTTAAGAAATCCAAATATAAAATTTAAGGAGTTTCATAGAGCAATTACTGTTTTCGTTGTGGCCGGTGCACTTTCCTTTGCCACTTCTGAGGAATTTGGATATTTTTATTAACGTGGATATCCAACCCGCTATGCGAGCCGACTAATCCCAAGGCGACCACCTGCTTTGTATAGCCCGGAGTCACCACATTTGAACCTACGTGGCCACAAGGGGATTTTTATTCCTCCTTGAATTTGAACCTGAGACATCTTGGTACTTTTGACCTTTGGAGCCAAGCTCAAACCAATCAGGCACCACCCTTGTGGTTAGGAATTTGGATTTAGATATATGGTTTCAGTGATGTGTACCCAATTCAATACTATTAGTAGACACACTTTGAGAAGTTATGCATTTAAATATTACAATGGTGAGAAACAAATTATTATGGATGATTTACAAAGGGCTCCTAGTCAACATGAATATATGTATATAACTGCTCATAGAGTTGATTATAATTGCAAATTGCAAAAGAGAATAATTAAATTTGGGGATTTAACTCCCCCATTTGATGACTCTTTCTGATGAGATTGCGTCGTGTTTAGGTCAATGGAAAATTGACTGCAAAGTTTTTAGTTTCATTGTTGACAAAGCATCATATAGTGATTCTATAAATAGTTTCTTAGAAATTATCTCGAAACAAAGAATTGTTTGGTTTTTGATGGAGAGTTTTTTCATTGTCATTATGCTTGTCATATTACTAATCTTGTGGTATAAGAGGGATTAAAGCTAATTGATGATGTTGTTATCAAAATTAGAAGCATAATTAAGCATTTTAGACACTCAATCCCAAAAAAGAACAAGTTTTATAATGTTGTTGAAACAAATTTTGACATTAAGAAAAAAAAAACTTATGTGAAGTTAATTCCATAAGGTGCAATTCTACCTTTTTGATGCTTGATCGTTTTATATATTTTATAAACGTTATTGATCATGTGGTTAGGGAAGATAAAGATATCAAAATGTTTGCTCTCTCAATTGATGAATGGGATATAGTTGGTGAGTTGCATTCATTTTTGAAGCTTTTCTATGATGTAACTAACATATTTCTGCTTATAAGAACCCGATTGTGAATCTTTATTTTGATGGTGTATGGTGTATAAAGTTAATAGAAGTTGCAAATGGTCCTTCTTGTAATTTTTCATCCATGTCCAAGGATTTGCAAGAAAAGTTTTAGAAATATTGGTCTGATTATAGCATTCTTCTTTCTTGTACTGTTGTTTTAGATCCTTGTTTTAAATTAGAAAGATTTGTATATTGATATGAGAAATGGTATGGGAAAACTTATGCTAAGGAGACGATTTCATGCATTAAGATTACTTTGTTTGACTTATTTGATGAATATAAGATGGTTGCATGTGGTGCAACTTCTCCTACCTTTGCTACTAGTTTGGGGATGACCAATGTTTCTCATGTTGTTGGTTGTGACAAGGATCAAATGGATGACATTTTAGAATATGAGATGTTCTTGAGTAAAAAGAGAAGAGTGGAAAATGACAAGAGTGAATTCGAGCTCTACTTAGAGGAAAAGAATTCTTATGTTATAGGGAAACATGATGTATTAGAATATTGAAGTAGAAGTGAATGTTGGGTTTGAGTTTTTGTACTTGGTGTTGTATTCAATCTTGTTTCTCCCCTGTAAATTTGTATGTAATTGTCATTTTAATATGTTTTGTCTTTATAATCTTTGAGTAGGATTCTTTCATTGTCTAATCATTGTTGTTATATTCACTTTGAAGATCAATAATCAAGATTCATATTCTCTCTTAATTTCTACTACTTTTAAGATTCTTGATTTGCCATTTTAGTGTTCTTGATCATTTATGAAGATTGATTAAACAATCTGAGATTCACATTTGGTATCAGTACAAATTGCAGTGATTTTGATTAGGAAATTGTATGGAAATCGAGATATTTTGCACATAATTCTGGAAATCTGCACATTTTCGGACTGTTTTCTTCATGTGTTCTGGAGTGTTCTTGATGATATTTGAGCATATTCTTCTACTTCTCATCAAAAATCATATAATTGTTGTTTTTTGATCGTTGATTTGTTGTTAATCTTGTGTGATTTACTGTTTAGAATCATAATATTCAAACAATTTGTGAATTTGATTGATTAATTGTCAAAATTTTGAAGATTTGTTCATATCCGGTCAATGAAGATTGTATGTTTTCTGGATTTGTGTCTCTATCCGGACGTTGAATGTTTGTTTGTTGTCCGTATTGGTTAATATCCGGACGTTAAATAATTGGTGATAGTTATCTGTATTATGTCATATCCGGTCATTGAATGGGTGTTGCGTATCTGGTCGTTGAATATTCATTGTTATCTGGTGAATTGTGTTGTTTTTCAATTTTGTTTATCTTTTCAAATGGCTTTATGTTTTGAGAAAGAAAATATGGGTTTAAAAGAGAAAATTTCTGAGCTAGAAAAGAAATATAAATTGGAACAAGAAAAATATCTTAAAATGTTTTACAACAATCATTCAAACATTTCTTGGGCTAAAAGTCTATCAAAAGATTATGAAATGGTTATGGAAGAAAAGAAGTTCTTAAAAGAACAAATGGATGAATTCATATATAAAGGTTTTTCTTCTGATTTGCAGGAAAATAATATAAAGCAGATTAACTGTAACAC
This sequence comes from Cynara cardunculus var. scolymus, assembly GCF_001531365.2. Taxonomy (NCBI): domain Eukaryota; kingdom Viridiplantae; phylum Streptophyta; class Magnoliopsida; order Asterales; family Asteraceae; genus Cynara; species Cynara cardunculus. Next base: position 14,930,413 of record NC_037532.1, read on the forward strand.
CCCCAAATACGACATTTGCATATAACACATATTTCATTACATGGAAATATAGTTTACATCACAAGGTCCCACTAATACAAGGATTCTTATATGTACAAAATCTACATATGAAAAATTCCAAAACGAATCCTGTACTAACACATGTAATACAACATGTAACTTCAAAATAAGCCATCAAAAGCAGATCTTCAATAGCGGCTAGTAGGTTAGAAAAATAATCACATTTTCCCTTTCCCTTTATTATCCTTGGACCCCGCCATTCCTGCATTTCATATTTTAAAACAGAAAATGAGGGTTAGACCAAAAAGGTCTAGTGAGAAAATCGGTCTAGTGAGAAAATCCCTTCTTTGCAAATGCAGGATGATGAACACCAAAATATAATAAAGTAACTTTACTTAGAAATATCTACAACATAATCAAATAATGCAGATATCAATGACATGTAAAATAAGATATACTCAAGAACCTTAGTTCTATTAATATAATACCTCTGCTTAAAGATCCAACGTTCCCAATATAAAACAACTATTGTAATCAAAGYTTCTTTGAATCATCAGACTACAAGGACCCAAATTTCTCTGAAAAGATTTAAGGCATTACTTGCCTTTTATGACAAACCATTTTTCCCTTCTTAATAACGTCTAAATTATTATTTCAAATAGGAATAATATCTTTAATTCATCAGGTCACAAAGAAATGATGACTAAAAGTTATTAAATCCAATTAGTAATAATAACAAGACTTATAATACTATCCACATATGACAATGCCTCCCTTATTCCAAGTACACCTTTCCTTGATATGCCACCCTTATTCCTCCATCAAAACAGGGCTACTAATCATAACAGACAAAAGTCACCACGTCTGAAAGTACCCATTCCCAGTTCCAAGCCAGAACAGACAAAAGTCACCACATCTGGGGGAACTATCTCTTAAAATAAGTTTCGTACCAAAATAGACTTACGTCACCACGCTTGGTAGAAACAGTTTACAAAATCCAATTCCATACCAAAACAGACTTACGTCACCACGCTTGGTAGGAATGTTTTCCCAAAATATAGTTTCATACCAAAACAAACTTACGTCACCACGCTTGGTAGAAACATTTCCCAAAATCCAGTTTCATACCAAAATAGATTTACGTCACCACGTTTGGTAGGAATGTATCTTTTTATTTAAAAAGATAAAATACCCTTTTTATAAAACCATAATTAAACCCAATAATAGGCATTCTTAAATTATTAAATGTCTAAAATATTCAACATTTGAAAATTATTAAATATGAATCACCCGGATAAGTTATCCGGATATACAATCCGGACAACACTATCCCTTCTTGTCCGATATACTAATCCGGACAAGACTATCCCTTCTTGTCCGATATACTAATCCGGACAAGACTTGGTTAAAACTAAATCGCATGATTCATGTCTGGTTTAAGGTAATCCGGACAACACATGATCGGTTTAAGACTAATCCATACGACCCTTGGGCGATATAAGACTAATCCGCACAATGCTTGGTCGTATTCATACTTCTCCGTTCAAAATCTTTGTCCGATTTATTTAGTTCAATTTTCACTAACACCCTAAATCACATAACACTTGAGCGATTTATAAATAAATCGGTCACCTTTTATCCGATTTTAAGAGTAATCCGAACAAGCTTTGTCCGGTTTAGATTTAGTCCGGTCACCCCTAGTCCAAATAAAAATCTCAAGCGGATAACTGATTTCTTCCAATAATAAACAACATTCAGATAAAACTAGTAACAAAATTTTGTATAAAAGAAGTTTGAATCACTCACCTTATGCAATTATTTTGATTTTGAAGAAGATTGCTAAACTTCCCTTGGATAACCGGATAACTCTTTTCAAAATCACTCTCAAGATTTCAAAAATAGTAAGAGATTTGAGTGGAGACTGAACTCACATATTTATACCTTCCTTTTTTAGGGAAGTCGGCCATCCAGGCCCTCACCCACATGCATGCATGTATACATATCATTTCACACATGCACTCATCTACATACATCATGCATATATAAATTCATATATGTATATAAAAATATATATATATATATATATTTACATATTATGCATATATCCCTATGCATAAAATACATATACTCATGTATTCGATTCATGTAAACATGTATCCATATAAACAGTTAATTCACATAACAAATACCTTCGGTAATAACCATGACCCGGTTATCACATTAAAGAGAATCATGAGCTGACTAAGAAAGTTCATAAAGCTGAGATTGAACTGACTGCTGAAAGAAAATTACTTGAAAAAGAGAAGGATAAGCTAATAGAAGCTGAAAAGAGGTTTGATGCTGAAAGAATTATTTTTTAAAGCAAAATAAAAGCATTAGAGTTGAATACCACAAAGCTTTCACAGCAAATCTCTGAAAAGTTATCATTTAGGAAAGAGCCAAGTTTGATAATGAGAAGAAAGATTATTTGGAAGATTGTGAAAAGAAACATCTAGAAATATTTGACAGCATTGCTGTCAAGCAGAAAACTTTAAATGAGGAAAGAAAAGTTTTTGCTTTGGAGAAAAAGAATACTGCGAAAAAGAATGCAACAATTGCTAAAGAGCTCACTAAGAAAAAAATGGCTTGACATTGCTTTAGATAATGATAAGGGAAGTTTTGAAAAAGAAAGAAAAGATTTTGAAAAGTTAAGAAGAGAGTTGGAAGGTAAGTTCTCTAAAACTTCAAAGAAATTATCTAATTTAAAGACAGATCTTGTAACTGAGATAAATATGAGATCTGAACTTAAAAATAATATGATTTAATTACTGAAGAGATAGATCAATTGTTAAAGAAAATAAAAGAAAATTTTCAATCAAGTACTGAAAGCTCAACTATTTCTGAATCTAAGTGTAAAACTTGCTTCTATGACTGTTCCAGTGTCAAATACAACAGTTATTCAAGTAGTCCTAAATCAAATGTTTCAAAGAACAAGTCTCTTATTACAAATCAGTCTTACAAAGGTTATGCAATTGAATCAAACAATTCAAAAGTAAAACAAGTTTGGGTGAATAAAACTGAATCTGTTAATTCTTATAAATCTATTGATAATAAGAAATCATTTGTGACTGATATTGTTCTTCCTTGCATTGTGAAGTCTACTAATCAGTTGATCAGTCTTAGCAAGAGAAATATTCAATGCTCAACTTGTGGAACAAATGATTTCATCAACAACAAGAAGATCAACAAATGGTACAGTGACAACTGGTATGAAAACAGTTAGAACAAAAATAGCAGATATGAGAACAACTGGTATGAGAATAACAGATATAATAATGATTGGTATGATTCTTATTGCATATTTGATTTACCTGTTAAAAGAACTAAAAAGAAATTATCTGATAAGAATAGATGGTATGGCAATTATAACATCCCTCAAACCAGTACTAATAAAATAGGACTCATGTTTGTCTGGATACCAAAATCTACTTAATCTGTTTTGTAGGTGTGTCATATGTTGTGCTGATGAGAACATTATTCATTTGATACACTGATGCAGGGGGAATGTGTAATTTGTCTGAATATAGTTTCTAAACATCCAGTTTAGGACCTGCTTTTCAATTCAGATTCTGAGCTGAATTTTTTTCAAAATCTGAGCTAACTCAAAAGGAGAATAACGTTTTATCTGTTTGAATATGAAATCTATTTTCTAGGGGGAGTATTGAAAAATGTTTTTGAAATTTGAGTTGTCTCAAAACGAGTATCATTTATGGTCAAGTATTTCTTTGAGATTTTACTTGTGTATTTTCTCTTCATACATATTTCTAATATCTGTTTCAGCTATTCTTCAAATTGTTATTATCGCGTCTCTTAAATGAAAAATCATTTTCGGTGATAATACACTCGTTTGTATTCAAAGTTGTTTTCTGAGCTTATTTGAAATATAATTCTTTGATTGATTCATATTTCTTCATTCTTTGATTGTGTAAATCTCTAACCTTGTTCTTACAGTTCTTCGTTCATTTCTCCCAATTTTTCTGAACAATCTATTTTGTACATCATTCCTGATTAATTGCTCATGTACTTAATTGCTACATTTTTCTTGATTAATTTTCATTTGATCAATTGTGCATAATTGCAATATTATTTTTGACCAATCATTTGAGATCAAATGAGCTTACAATGTTATTTTTAGGAGGGATTGAGAGCTTAACAGAAATACCTCTATGGACTGTCATAATCGACAGCCCTACCCAAGAGGACATCCATATCTGAATGAGCTTAAATGTAAAATGGGTTTGTGTGCAGAGCTTAAAATGTAAGTGAGAGAGGTAGTTGTTGTGAGCTAAAAGAATTAATGAGCGTTGTGCTCAGTATTAAAAGATTAAAAAAATCTTGTTCTATCTACTATAATCCGAGCAAACCACAAAATCTATTAGTTTTCAATCCTTTGGAGACTAATATTGAAAAAAGCGAAGCCCAGGCTAACTTTTGTCATAACCCCACCAGCTACTCATTTATCTCTCAAAAGATAAATGTTTCAATAACACTTGGGGCACGCACCTCATAATCTATCTGTTTCTTATTTGGAGATAAATGATATTGAAAAATAAGGATATATGTCTCCCCCCTTCAAGTCTTGTTGTTCACAAACTGAGTCTGATAAATTTGTGTAGTCCACACTGTTTATCTTTTTGAGCCTATTTTGAAGCATTAGTTGCTTTCTCATTTCTTTACTACACAAATTTATAGAATATTTGTTATTCTATTAGAACATTCATAGATATGCTCTTTTAAAGCTATCAATGATTGAATGAAAGTCCTGGTGAGATGAACATCAAAAAGTCTTATATATGAAGTACATTTGTTGTACTGAATATATTTATTATATTCACAGGCCAATCTTTCTAAAAGATTGAACACAGGTTCATAAGGTGAATCTGGTTCTTTCCATCATCTTCATAATCTGAAAAGATTATATAAGCGAATTTGAAAAGATTTGCTTATCATTATTTGAATTGACGATATTCTTTAATGTTCATTCATTTCGGTGTATGATGTGAATGTTCCTCATCTCATCATAAGGGGGAGTATTCTTGTATAATGAATGAAAATTTCTACGTCATTTCTGAAGGTCCGGGAAGTTGTTAAAGTTTTCAAGGAGTATCAATAATTACTGATAATTGCTGAAGATTATTCTGATGCAAAGTTCAAGGAGGAGTGAATGTGAAGATCATTTCCTCAAAGAATTTACTAGTTCTTAAAGGAGGAGATTATCAAATGATAAATTTTTATCAGTTTAAGGGAAGCTTTTCTGATGTTGATCAAAGAAGAAGTTATTTGAAGGAGTTTGTTAAAGATCATATCTTGAAGAATCAAAACTAAAGTATGTTGCTGATTTAGTCTTATATCCAAAGAGGGAAAATGTTTTGAAGGTTTAAAATTGCTAAGATCTTCAGAAATACAAAATGTACAATTCTTTCAAGCTTGAATCCAAAGGGGGAGAATGTTGGGTTTGAGTTTATGTACTTAGTGTTGTATTCAATCTTGTTTTTTCTTTGTAATTTTGTATTGTAATTGTCCTTTAAATAGGTTTTGTCTTTTTAAACTTTGAGTAGGATTCTTTCATTGCCTAATCATTGTTGTTATATTCACTTTGAAGATCAATAATCAAGATTCATATTCTCTCTCAATTTCTACTAGTTAGTGTCTTCTCATTTTCCTGTGAAGACTGGGAAACATTTGTATTTAAATGAGACATTGCATCTTCAAGGGACTTTATAGTCTGGTGAGCTTCATCTAGATTAATGGCATGAGCAGAAACATCCAACTTAACTTTCTATAGCTCCATTTCAGCAGCAACTTTGATAGCTTGAGCGTCTTCTTGTTTACTCAAGAGCACAGATATGTTGTTTTTTTTGCATGCGACAATGCCTCTTCAAGCGACTTTTTATTGGTAGAGGCCTCTTGAAACTTGCTTGATTGAGAAGTTGCTTCATCCATTGCTTTATATCATTCCTCTTCAACACGAGACTTGGCAATCTCTAGTTCTCTCTTCTTTTTAGTTAGTTGACTGATAGTTTTTTTTTGAACCTGACAGTGAATCTTCCAGTGATTTCAAGGTTTTCAGGGCTTCCACCAACTTCTTGTTCAATGTACTGACTTCCTCTTTTAAGATTTGCATTTCTTGTTCTGCCTGTGTCTTTGAAACTTTATCATTTGGTATGTTATCCAACCATGCGTGTAATGCTCAGGACATCTTTATCATTCCCATCTCTATGGTCCCTCCGGTATTTGCTTTTAGCATGGGAAAGAAATTGATAAATCCTTGGAGAGCTTCTCCTAGAGAGAAGACTATCGAGATGCTTGTATGTTATGAAGATTGTTTACAAGCAAAAGGCCTCACATTAGGTAAATTACATTTTTATATGGCATTATTGTATGTTGAGTTTATAACTTTATGTTACTTTTATAATATTTCTATTTGCTTTCTATTGTTGAAGGTCCAACAAGTATTTTTAACTATGGTGATTCGGTTGTTGGAGAAGAAGAGGAGGATGAAAATGAAGTTGATGAGGACTCTTTTACCATTGAATTAAAATTGCTAAGTAAGTTTTATACATGTTTAACTACATTCTTTTTCATATAGTTTGTAAAATTTTCTAATATAACTACTGATTATGTTATTTCTATTACTTTTAAGTGGTGACTATTTGACTATTATATAATTATGGAGGTTCTTGATCAAAATTTGGGGATATTTGAAAATGGTAGAAGCATGATGGAGTTATGGATATTGGAATATTAATATTATACATAAAAAATGGGAATAGATTATTGATCTTATTGAAGTCTGACTTTTGGTTTTATTTTTTCTCCATTCTGAAATCCATGTGTCATTTTAGTTGCTTATAACTTTAATTGCAATGGCTTTTCTATATTTTTTGGTTTCACATTTGTAACAGCCGACAATGCTATTTATAATAAAGAATCACAATAATTACTCATAAGGAAATATAGCTGTCATAGTATAACCCAAGACTAAATGTTTACATAAAAAGAGAAAATATGGATTAACAAAAACTTTGTCAGTTACAGCACAAACATCTAAATAACACTTCATTACATTTTTTCCTTGCCTTTATCTTGTGATGATAGATGACCTGCAAAACAGATTAGTCCAATAATTGAGCATTCAACCAGAAGGTCTAGTGAGTGTATTTTTCTCATATAAATAGTGCATATTTCAAAATCCAAAACTTATAACAAATCTAGATCTTAATATATCATTTCATCACTCATCTATCGCGGTTACGCCGCCATTTCATCTATGGCGGTTATGCTGCCAGTTCATCTTTCGCGGTTACACCGCCAGTTCATCTAGAAAGTTTTCCAAACATTGAAAATTTTCTCTAAACAACTCTTTAATTAGATAAGATACAGATATAGTCAACACTTCATCCGGATAGATAAGAATCTGGTCAACTCTTTTACCGGATAGGGAATCCGGTTGATCTTTTAGCCGGATAAGGAATCCGGACAACCTTGTAGCCGAAAGGGAACGTGACCAGATGGCACTATAGATGGATTAGAACGTTATTCTAAGGGTTCAACAGTCGGACAGGAACGTTATCCGGACGGTTCAACAACCGGACAAGAACGTTATCCGGACGGTTCAACAGTCAGACAGGAACGTTATCCGGGCGGCGCTATAGCCAGACATAACGTTATCCAGACGGTGCTATAGACGGATAGGAACGTTATCCGGACGGTGCTTTAGCCGGACAATAACGTATCCGGACGGCTCTTTAGCCGGACAAGAACTTATCCGGACGGCTCTTTAGCCGGGCATATTTTGCTCACTTTGATGTTCAATCAATAAGTAGAAACATTTTATAACTAACAGTAAACATCAAAACTTAAACACATAGCTGAATAAAACTTTTAGTGAAAGATAGAAATCATAAATCACTCACCTTTGCTTTGAAGAGTAGCTTCTATTTCTTTTCCTGATTTTCCACCAAAAGTCAAAATATGCTCTAAAACAAAATAGTAAACCCTTCCCCTTTCACTTGTTCTTGCTATATATAGCAAGTACAACCGACTTTTTGAAACCATATATACACAATAGACCAAAAACAAAGAAAGAAAATAGGGGGGGGGGGGTTGTGCTTACCAGGCACTTTCCCCCAATATAATAATTCACACACATCACACACATTAATATCTGATTAATAAAACTGAACATTACAATATCCCCTCCTCAGAAGAACTCCGTCCCGGAATTCCACTAGGGAAACAAATAAGGATATTTCATTCGCATTTCGGCCTCTGTTCCCAGGTGGCGTCTGCTCCTTTACGATAACGCCATTGTAGTTTTACTAATCCGATCTCCTTATTCCGCAATTTCTTTACATTGAAGTCAGTAATGGTTTCAGGGCTTTCTTCAAAGCATAATCTCTCATCAATCTTAATTTCTGGTAGAGGCACCGCTACTTCTGGATTTGTTAAACACTTCCTTAAATTTGACACATGAAAAGTGTTATGAATACCACTTAACTCCAAAGGAAGTTCTAGTTTGTATGCCACCTCCCCAACTCTTTCAATGATAGGAAAGGGTCCAGTGTAACTTCGGCTTAACTTTTTTTTATTACCAAAACGTACTACTCCTTTCCATGGTGACACCTTTAACATTACTCTATCTCCAATTTGGAATTTAATCGGCTTCCGACGTTTATCTGCATAACTACTTTGCCGATCTTGAGCCACTTTCATTCGTTCTCGGATTTGGCAAATCTTATCCGCTGTTTGCTATACTAACTCATGTCCAGCTAACTGTTTTTCATCTATCTCGTTCCAACACAAAGGAGTTCGACACTTTCGTCCATACAGGACCTCATGTTAGAACCCATAATGCAAAATGTAAAAAGTAATGAAAAACAATAAGTGATGAAGAACCA
>NC_037532.1:14940353-14945362 GCF_001531365.2 Cynara cardunculus var. scolymus
AGAACACAATGTCTCAACGATTACACAAATTTCAAAGCCCTCCCTGATGAACCCATACAAAAGACCTATGACCGTTTCAACACATTGATAAATCAATGTCGTAGAAACGATATCATCAGAACTAAGGAATAAAACAATGTTTTGTTCCTAAAAAGTCTAGGCGATGAATGGACTCAGTTATCCATGTCTCTACAAGCAAACCAAGACTTAGATGGCTGGTCTCTTCATGACGTGTATGGAACCCTTGCAGCACAAGAGAGCGACATAATGAAGAAAAAGGTATCCATTGGAGGACCTCTTACCCTTGCTGCCGATGAAATTGAAAAATCAAGGACTCCTGCCAAAGAACACAAGAAGAAAGGCAAGAAAGCWTTGCTGGTCGAATCAGAATCTGAAGAAGAAACTTCTGAATCAGATGATGATATTAAAGCTTTCGCCAAATCATTGGCCTTGATTACAAAGCAATTTCAAAAGAAGTTCATCAGGCGAAAAGAGTTCAGAAGGGAAAAGTTCCAGTCATCCTACGATAGAAAGCCGTCTAAATTCTATCAGAGGAATGAGATAAGAGATGAAAGAGAAGAAAGGGACGAAAGAAGAGAAGAGAGAAGAGAAGAACGAAGAGAGGAAAGAAGAGAAGACAAGGAAGGAAGGAAAAATGACCTTCGATGCTACAGATGCGGAAAGCTTGGTCATTTTTCCAAGGAATGCAAAGGACGTTTGATCAAGGATGCCGATTACTATAAGAATAAATACAAATATAACTCACGAGAGCGAAGCTTGATGGCCGAAAAAGAAAACTGGGTGTCCGACTCCTCATCTGATGATGAGGATAAGGCACTCATCTGTCTGATGGCCACGTCCAATGTAGAATCCTCCAACTCTGACGATCAGGTATGTGAGTCTTACTCAAATGAAACCAACTCTGGTCCATCAGAACTAGAGTTAAAGGTAATCCAACTTTCAAAAGATTTCTTAAAGCTAAAAGAAAAATTAAATTTTGAAAAATCTGAAAGAATAAAAGCGGAAAAAGAAGCAAGTTTCTACAAAAGAGAAACCGATCTTCTAACCGCAGAAAAAGATGACTTAGCGAAAGAAAAGACTCGTATAAGCGCCCTCTAAAAATCAGAACAAGATAAACTTCTGGAGTTGAACAAGCGTATAACTAAGGACCTAAAAAAGAAAACTAAGGCCCTAAAGGAATCTGAGGCAGAAAGATTGAATTCAGTTGCTCTTAAAGATTTCTTTCAAAAGGAGCGTGAAGTTCTTCATCAGAGGCTTCAAACCAATGAACTTCTGATGAAAAAGTATAAGGATGCTCAAGAAGTGTTTGAAAAACTTAATGGACAAAAGGATACTCAAGGGATCGGATTCAATGAATTAGACTCTTTCATCGAACCAAAGAAATCCACCCTTGAATCCACTTTYAAACTTGGATGCATTCAAAAACCCGACTTCTCTCCAAAACCAAAAGCTAATTTCAAGAGAGTTAAAGTCGATGGAAAAACTGTCGTTTCAAGACAGAATTTCGAAAATGTGGTTTATAAGCAAAGTACTTGTTCTAATGACATTTCAAAACCAGAGATTGCTGCAAACTCTATTGAAAAATCAGAATCTCTGCCTGTCAAATCCATTCCATTAGCAAGTACAATTGATGAAACAGAAAGTCCAAATGAGGAACCATCGATCATAGAACCGATGAATAAATCAAGTGAAATTGAGAATTCATCGAATTCAACATTGTTGAAACCTCAAGAAGATAAAACTGAAGCATCAACCTCTGAACCCACATCTTCTGCTCCAATCCAAGTTCAATTTGATTTTGAGAAATCTGCAAGAGATTTTCTTGATTCCGAATCTGAAGATGAAATAAGTTGTGAAGCACAAAAATCATTGAGAACAAGAAACCTAAAAATTTCAAGTCCTCAAAGAAATCTGGTATTCCTTCATTGATTAAATCTTCAGACAAAGGAAAAGAAAAAATGAAAGATATTGAATCTGCCAAAGACAACTCAAAAAGTCCTAGTCCTTCATTTAGGTTCATCAAGTTTACCCGTGCACAAAACCAGAAGTTGTCTACCTCTGATAAAGCTAACCACAACTTTTCTTTTCATCCAGCTGAAGAAAAGTCCACCTTCCTCAGAAGAAAAGAAGTAAAGCCCAAGCCTACTTTAAATAAAAAAATCTGCACTAGATAGGAAGTTTATTCAAACAACCGATGCTAGGACAGGATTTCCACCTTCATTTACTTCTTCATTTTCATCGAATAAAAAGAAGTTTAGACAAACACAACCAACGCATCATTCTTGTCAATGTCTAATTCTTTTACAAAACCTRAGGAATCATATGTTGACACATCATTGTCCCTTCACACAACATGTYTATCGATATAAAGGACCHAATRAAAARGCAAAGAAACCCAAGCCTGCAAAGGCTAAGGGTAACAAAAAGAGTACCGCTTTCCCTACTAACAAACGAGGACCCATTATGAAATGGGTACCTAAATCCCCTTAATTTGTTTTGCAGGACCATCATGTGCAACCATGGTACATGGATTCAGGTTCCAGGCACATGACTGGTGATAAAAGTCAACTATCCTCTTTCAACGAAAATTAGGAGGCTCTGTGACTTTTGGAGACAACAGCAAGGGAACAATCAAGGGATACGGCACTCTCATCAAAGGAAAAGTTTCCATCAGCAAAGTGGCTTATGTCGAAGGCTTAAAGCACAATCTGTTAAGCATAAGTCAGTTCTGCGACCGAGGCCTTGAAGTAAAATTTCCCAAAGGTCTCTGCATAATATAAACGAAGTCCGGTAACCCAATCCTCACAGTAAAGAGAGAAGGAAACGTTTATCTTCTGGACTTTGAATCGTCTGTGGGACAGGACAATCTCTGTCTCATATCTCATAAGAGCGATGAAAATTGGCTATGGCATCAAAAATTCTCACACCTTMACTTTGATGCGCTAAGAAAACTAGCCACACGGAATCTGGTCAAAGGAATTCCTACTCTCAAATTTGAAAAAGATCATCTGTGCTCAGCATGTGAGATGGGAAAACTAAAACGGGCATCACATAAAACCAAGTCAGAGACCTCCTGCACTAAACCATTGGATATGCTTCATATAGACCTTTGTGGACCAATATCAACTCAGAGCCTGTCAGGAAAGAAGTACATGCTGGTATTGGTCGATGAATACTCCAGATACACTTGGGTTGAATTCGTAAAGAAGAAATCAGAAGTTCCAGACCTACTCATTGGAGTGATGAAAAGGCTACAAATTCTTCTCCAACAAAATTGGTGAAGATTCGTAGTGATAATGGGACTGAATTCAAAAATGCCACAAGTGATGATTATCTCTTCAGTGAAGGCATTACACAAAACTTTTCATCAGCAAGAACTCCACAACAAAATGGAGTGGTCGAACGAAGAAATCGAACCCTTGTGGAAACAGCAAGAACCATGCTTGCTTCATCGGAGTTACCACTATCCTTCTGGGCTGAAGCAATTTCCACAGCATGCTTCACCCAAAATCGATCCATCATCAACAAGAGACACCAGAAAACCCCATATGAGCTTATCAATCACAGAAGACCGAATGTCAAATATTTTCATATCTTTGGGTGCAAATGTTTTGTACTCAACGATAGAGAATACCTTGGCAAATTCGATAAGAAAGCTGATAAGAGAATCTTTCTGGGATATTCTCTAACTGCAAAAGCTTACAGAGTCTACATCAAACGGACCAGAATCGTCATTGAAAGCATCAATGTGTCCTTCGATGACTCTACACAAAGGACTTCTGGACACAACAGTTCAGAACTCGTGCCTCAAAGAAGAGCATCTGATTCATCACTGAACAAACCCAATGAATCAGAGGTAGCTCAATTATTTGAAGACATCTTCGAGGAAGAAGTGATCTCTGGACATGAGCTAAATGCAAAATCAATACCCAGAATCAATGATGAACATGCAGATTCTCATACACAAGGTACATGTCTCCCAGAAACTCATGTTACTTCACAATCTACTTCTCCTGTGTCTTCAGATCCTGATCTCGGCGAGGGGGAGCAAGTAGTTCCATCGGTCGATGAAGAACTGCATCCTGTTGCTTCAGCACCTCAATCAAGCACCAAGTGGACGAGGTATCACCCACATCACCAAATCATTGGTGACCCAACCTCTGGTGTCAAGACGAGATCCGCTACTGCAAATGAATGCCTATATGCAAACTTCTTGAGCATGATTGAACCGAAGAAGATTTCTGAAGCCTTACAAGACCCAAACTGGATAAACGCCATGCAAGAGGAATTACTTCAGTTTGAACGAAATAAAGTATGGTCCCTAATGCCTCTTCCCAAAAGAAAGACGGCCATAGGCACCAAATGGGTATTCAGAAACAAGAAAGACGAAGATGGCATTGTCATAAGGAACAAAGCCAGGCTTGTTGCAAAAGGCTATCGCCAGGAAGAAGGTATAGACTACGATGAGACATTCGCTCCTGTTGCAAGACTTGAAGCAATCAGAATGTTTCTCGCCTATGCAGCGCATAAGGGTTTTAAAGTCTATCAAATGGATGTCAAGTCTGCCTTCCTCAATGGTAAACTACAAGAAGAATTCTATGTGCAACAGCCTCCTGGGTTCGAAGATTCAAAGCATCCAGACTATGTCTATTTTCTGGACAAAGCTCTTTATGGGCTCAAGCAAGCACCTAGGGCCTGGTATGATACTCTATCTACCTTCCTCATCGACAATGGTTTCGAAAAAGGTACAATTGATACAACTCTCTTTCTCAAAAAGCACAAAGGTAATATTTTACTTGTTCAAATATATGTGGGCGATATTATATTTGGCTCTAATGCAAAACATTGCAAAAAATTCTCAGCGTTGATGAAAAGCAAATTTGAGATGAGTATGATGGGAGAACTTAGTTTCTTCCTTGGTCTTCAAATCAAACAGATTCCAGACGGAATTTTTATAAACCAGTCCAAATATGTGACTGATCTTTTGC
>NC_037532.1:14946081-14950147 GCF_001531365.2 Cynara cardunculus var. scolymus
TTTTAGTCAGCAAGATGGGTATGCTGAATCTCACCACTTAGAGGCAATTATCTTTTAACCAGAGATCTTCAATTTCTCATGGTTATGCCAATAAGTGATACAATCACAACGCCATAAATTCTCTAAGTAATTTAAACCAGAGCCTCTGGTCCTAAAGACCAGAGCCTCTGGCAATATAGAATGACTTATATTTATTGGCAAAATTTCATCTTTGAAACCAGAGCCCCTCTGGTTCAAAGCACATACTTGGTATTTCTTATCAAGTACTTTTCTCCCACCTAGAGCCTCTGGTTCCAAAGACCAGCGCCTCTGGTTCTGACCTTTACTTGCTCTGTTATTCTCTTTACAACCAGAGCCTCTGGTTCTAAAAACCAGAGCCTCTGGCCTTGGTTTCTTTGATAGCAAGTCTTCATCATTTCATTTCATACTTCATTTTTTTTCCAACTTCACAACCAGAGCCTCTGGTTCCAAAGACCAGAGCCTCTGGATTCAAAGTCTTTGCCACCAGAGCCCCTCTGGTCTCAAAGACATTCCTCTTTCCTTATCCGTATTTTATTTTCTCTCATCATCCTTCACAACCAGAGCCTCTGGTTCTAACGACCAACGCCTCTGGATTTCAAATCCTTTGCAAACAGCGCCCCTCTGGTCTCATGATTCATTTTCATATACATTCTTTTTCATCGCCCTTCATAACCAGCGCCTCTGGTTGTATAGACCAGAGCCTCTGGTCATCCAACATGTAAACTCCTTGTTTCTAGGGGGAGTTTTTACATTTCATTTCATCTCTCCTTGCATCCTTTGAGGGGGAGCAAAAGTTTACTTTTGTAAACTTGCATTTTCCATCCAGAGCCTCTGGTCCCATAAAATGCTATATATGAATATAATGCCAGACCTCCTCTGGTTTTATAAAATGGTTCGACATACTTGTCTTCATCGACATTTCAACCAGACCTCCTCTGGTTCCTCACTCAAGACATCATGCCTAACCAGAGCTCCTTTGGTTTCATGAAAATGATTTTTCCAATAAAACTCATCTTAACTGAAAACCATTTTCAAGATTATACAAAATTGCAGCTTTTGTGACTAAAAACTATACAACAAGGGTTTTTAGAAGACCAAAATTTCGTAATTAGTATTAATCTTCCAATTGGATGAGATTTTTAAATTTTTTTGGAATCGTCTTCACCAAGCTATACATTTCATATCCTTCATGACGTCACTCAAACCACGCGCCTGACACCATACAGGCTGTCCCCTTTTGCCGTTTCAACCTTTTTCCCTCCCTAACCCCAGCTTGACGCGTGTCCACATTCATTTATGGCACGTACTATCACGACGGCTCACGTTCCTCCAATCCCATCACCCAAAACCAAAACCGCCACTTTTCTCATGATTATTCCATTATAATAATCAAGAAAACTTTTCACCTTCCCCCCCCACCCTCCTTACCCCCACCTCAACCCACCTATAAATACCCATCTTCCCCACCATTACCTTCTTTACGCTTCCAAAACCTGCAACTAGCTTTCGACGAACACAAATAACCTGCAACTTGCTTAACAATGGCATCCTCCGCTTCTCACGAATCCAACAACAACGATAGCCGCATCCAGTCTACAGGAGCCGACAGTCGAGTTATCGTCTTTCTTCCCATGAAACCCAATAATCACATGATCGAGCTTCGAAACACCCTCTACGACGACAGGTACGAGATCATGATTGAATTCTTCAAAAACTGCATTCTCCTACCTGCTCTCACACTGGTAAACCCAAAAGTTCCACTAAAATACGTTCAACAATACTGGCAAAACTGTGAATTTAACGATGTCAGTCGCGGTATAATGGGAGATATCGACGCACCAAACGATATGATTTGCTCAGTCAAAATTTCACGAGCAAAAATTTCCAAGGTGTTGTGCATTCCAACGAGACGAGAGCTCGAAATTGAACAATATGACGAGCTACCTGCCTCCGAGGACATTCTGAGGTTCGTGAGGATGTTAGGCTACAACAGGGAGATACGAAACGTCTCGGATTTCAAAAGACAATTCATTCCACCAATGTGGAATTTGTTCTTTTCAATCCTCAACCGGTCACTCACCTGCAAGCTGGGCTCACTTGACCAAGGAAATCTCAACATAATGACAATTATGTATGGGTTTTTCTTCAATCTCCACATCGACTACGCCCTCCTCATCTACAGCGAGATCCACTCGGCCGTGCTCAAAAAGTGTAAACTTCAGGCCGTTGGAAAGTCATTATCCGCTGTTCTCTTCCCCCGCTTCCTTGCTCTCATCATTGGGGATGCAATGAGGCAAAATAATCTCCCCGTGCCAGAGCCATACACCCCGGTCTACAAGATGCACGGACATCGCCCAACCCTTTCGAAGGAAGGATACAACATCAACAGACCGTTGTCACGGGCTATGCTCACTGTCATTCCATCGACAAGTGAGATACGCCAAGACTATGAACGTTCCATGCTGTCCCAAGAACCAAGGGTAGCTACCCCGGAGAACTTAGAGCCGTCCCCCCCTCCAAGCGAGGGAGCACAAGTATCGTCTTCATCGGATGATGAAGATGATGATGATGATGATGATGCTCATGCTTGCCCCGACCCTCACCAACATATTTCCCAACCAACTACCTAAAGGGCAACCACATCCACTATCCCTGGCGATCAAAGCCAAAGGGATATTGAAACAGGATGACCCAGTCCAATCCCAACCCAAGCCAGCCATCCAGAGGCCATCTTTCGGGCCTCTAGAGATGAACCAGCCGAGGAATCTTATATTCCATCACCCCTCTCTCAACAGAGAGGTGATGCAGAAACAAGAGCCCTTTCACCTCAGGGCTCGCCACTACCCCGCACACACACAGAAGCATTCGTTGCTTCTAACATTGATCCCATAGATCGTTCAGAGTGATCTTCATTTCGTGCACCACTCCCTTCGGTATTTGATCTACCAAAAGGGACACACATCCGCTTCACTTCTTCATCCTCTGAAGCTGAAGAAGAGGATGTTCAAACATCACGAGATAGTTCTTCACTTGAAGGCTATCAAGGACATGATGGCAGTCCTTCAAGGCCTACCTTCACACAAGGCCAAGAAGGCGCCTCAGGAACAGAGGCACAACCTGCAGCATCCGTTGCTGCAGGGGTTACCCCATTAGCAGATCTGGTCACTAAGGCTGAGTTCCAAGCCTTTGTTGATAAAGTGACGCGGTCCTTGGATGACCTTAAACTCATCATACAAGGGCTGGTGGAAAACCAACCCTCACCCGACACCACAGACCTCCATCAGTCCCTTGCCATCCTACAACGCCACTTAAACCAGCTTGACACCCAAACACAAACAAACTCTTCCCGCCTCCAAATCCTCCAACAAACCGTCACCCAACAACACAACACCATCTCATCCTTATCCACCCAACGCAACCAAGTCCTTATCCAATCCCTTGCCACCCTCACGGATCAGGCAACTGAGACCGATGAAAACCTAACCTATATTATTTCCCAACTACAAACCATCCTTCGCACCCTTCATCAACTCCCAGCCTCCATCACCTCCCATATTCCCCAACCTTCCCAACCTTCCACTTCATCAATCGATGAAGCCCTCACCACCCTCACCCACCAAATGACAACCATCCAAGACACTCTCACCCAACTACCCGCTGCCATCCTTGCCCAAATACCCCAACCCACCCCTCAACCACCTCCTTCCTTTGCAGGCCCCTCATTCGATGAAGTCTTCTCTTCCTTCACTGCAGAGGTGAGAAATCTAATCGCCAACCTCCCCATTCCCCAACCAACTTCAACCTCTACCATCCCATCACAACCTACAGCCTCCACCTCCACTACCGAGTTTGCCACAAAGGCAGACATGCAAGCATTGTCAAGAGCACTGGTCTCCTCTTTCAACGAGATCAGTGCAAAGTTTGTTCATCGAGCCATCCAACCAATAAGGGCTCTCACACAAACGATGGTCGATGAACAACGACGTACATCATCTCTCCTTCATTCAATAAAGGAGACCAGAAGAAAGGCAGCCCTGAGGGAGTA
>NC_037532.1:14951022-14988666 GCF_001531365.2 Cynara cardunculus var. scolymus
GTCTTCAACGAGAACGACCTCATCAATCTCAATCCATATGACTTGATAGAGTTATATGCCTACACTGCTCAATGGCAAGATCACGGGATAAGATTCGGGATGGCGAACAGAGCTATTGTCAAGACAATGGAGTCCCTGGTAGAGCTCAGAGCCAAGACAGATTTTGAGATTGCATTCAGGCTAGGCATTGAGAGGCTATCCTGCGCTCCACCAAACGAAGAATTCCAGGGTCTGCAGGAGATACGCTCTGCCTCTGTCTTGTCTCAACCCGAACTCGGACTTGTTTACAAGAATGAGTTTGGGGTGAAAAAGTTCTTTAGAATGTCTGAAGCCTTCAAGTACTCAACCGAATCAGTTGAATGGTTTCAAAGAAATATTAGAGACAGACTGGGCAGAAGCCACGTACCAAGGGAAGAGGGAAACCATCTCCTTCAAGAAATCTCAACGATCATTGCATACAGAAGATTACTCTTGTGCTTTAGAGAAATATACTCGGGTAATCCTTGAAGAGATGGATTTTTTGTTTATTTTTGCCTTAATGTAAATTTGTTTCCAGTCTTGTAAAGAAAATTCATCATCCAATGAAAATTTGGAATTTGATGTTTTTCTTCTAGATTAGTGTCTGTTCTTCATATGTGATTAGATTAGACTTTGTTATTTCATTACTTAGGGGAAGATTGTTAGAACCCATAATGCAAAATGTAAAAAGTAATGAAAAACAATAAGTGATGACGAACCAGAAGACCAATGGAGATATCAAGGCAGAATCAACTAAGTCTGGATCGATGGACAGACTATCCAGAGCATCGATGGAAAGACCAACCATTGGACCGATGGATGAAGTTCAACCAGCGGACCGATGGATGATGCGATGGAAAGTATTCTCATTGATACGATGGACAAACTAACACTTAGAAGATTTTCTAAGTATTCATCCAAGCGTGCTATGAAGACTTGAAGATAAGGATGAAATTGCCACATAGATAATGATAGCTAGAGATGACAAATCAACAGCTGGAATTATAGTTTATCTTGTTTATAATGATTATCCATGTAAAAGATAAACCTTATCTATTAGCTAGACTATTTGCTAGAAAATAGCAATAGATAGTTATCCTAGTATTAGCCAACTAGTATAAATAGATGATTAGGTCTATTGTATTAGTGCGCATSTTTTACTCATTGTTTTACGTTTTATCATTTATAAAGTAAAACCTTTGAAGCTCAAGTTGTTCTTAAATATCTTTATTTTATTCTTGAGTTTCTTCATAAAATCACTATAATTTGGTTATTCATAACTAGATTATTAGTGTTAATTGAGAGATCTGGGATCAACACCTCAAAAGGTGCAGCTTGAATACTCGAATGATAATTGTTATTGTAAGCGAACTCTACCAAAGTCAAATGATTATCCCATGATCCCCCAAAATCAATAACAGAATCTCTAAGCATATCTTCTAGAGTCTGAATAGTTCATTCACTTTGTCCATCAGGTTGAGGATGATAAGGTGTACTTAACTTAATATGTGAACCCATCTCTCTTTAGAAACATTTCCAGAACATCGAAGTAAATCAACTATCTAGATCGAAAATTATTGATAGGGGAATACTATGACGTGTCACTACCTCATCAATATACAATTTTGCCAATCTCTCCATTCAATATGATTCTTTCATCGGTAAGAAATGTACAAACTTGGATAACCGATCTACAATCACTCATATGGCATCATAACCTTTAGATGTGATAACAATATTGAATTCATCTCCCTTTTTTTCAAGATAATGGAGTTATCTTTCAAACCTCATGCATTTACACACCCCAACAAAATGGAGTCGTTGAATGAAAACTCCGTCACATTATTTAAGTTGCATGTGCTTTGAAATCCCATGCTCATCTACCTTCTACCTTTTGGGGAGAATGTGCTTTGACTGCGGTGCATATCATTAACCGTTTGCCAACACCTATTCTCTGTCATAAAAATCCATTTGAACTCTTATACTCTAAACCTTCTTCATATTCTCATCTTCGAGTCTTTAGATGCTTAGAATATGCTACTAATGTACATCCCTCACACAACTTCAATAATCGTGCCATTCCTTCCACCATCCTTGTCCATTCTATTGGTCAGAAGGCTTATAAATTCTTTAACCAATCAACAAAAAAGATTTTCACCAGTTGAGATTTTAATTTTTTGTTTTGAACATGTTTTTCCTTATGTTGTTGTAAAACCCGATTTTGATCCCGATTATTCTTATAATCACCTAAACCGTAATCCAAACCCTAATCCCTTACCTCATCTACCTGTTGACTTTACCCCAGAACCTGGCCATTGTTTCCTGTCGGTTTTGAACTGAGAACAATCACCCACCATCTCTCATCCCCAACCACTCATTATGGTCAATACCTCTTCACCTAATCCATAACCAACTGTTCAAACCTACTCCCGTCACCCCAAGCCTGTTGCTCCTACTTTTGTCCCTTTTACCCATTATGTTCCCATCCTCCCTACTTAGGTAGCAGAGGAATCTTCATTGCCTTGTTTGCTAAGTCGGTTCAATTCATTACACCTTCCTTCAACCACCTCCCTGGACCAGATCCAACCCTTAACCCACAACCAGTTCTCCATCACAACCATGGTGTTTCTCGACCACCAACAAAACAGCAGGATTACGATTGCAAACTAAATGCAGTTTTTCCCACTCAATCGTGTTCTATCTCGTTGGGTCCGAACAAAGGTACACGTTATCCTCTTAGTAACTATGTCTCTTACCATCATTATGCTCCAAATTACCGCTCTTTTATGGCTCAATTAAATGTTGTTAATGAACCAAAATCATATTCTGAGGTTGTTGCCATTCTAAAATGGAGAAAGGCTATGAAGTCTGAATTGGAAGCTCTGCAGGCTAACAGTACTTGGTCTCTTAGCACTCTTCCTATAGGAAAAGTCCCTATTGGTTGTCATCAGGTGAATAAAGTGAAACTAAAGTCTGTTGGTTCGATTGCGAGGTATAAAGATTGGTTGGTAGACAAAGGCTATACTGAACTGGAGAGTGTAGATTATGCAGACACTTTTTCTCCTACTGCTGATATAATTACAGTTCATTGAGTGATTGCTTTAGCTGCTTCTCATGGTTGGCCATTGTTTCAATTGGATGTCAATAACGCGTTTCTTCACGGTGGTCTCGTGAGGACATTTATATGTCTCTGCCGCCAGGCCTTTGGAGAGAGGGGAACTCTTATCGACGAAGTCGTTTGGCACTTTCTTTTGTCCACGAGGATAAGATTGATCATTTGGTTTGTCGTTTGCACCAAATTCCTCTACAATCTAAGGTAAGCTTCTTACTAATGCTTTTCCAAATTATCAGACTCCATTCGTTTAGTGGGTTTGAGTAGTCCAAGACAAATTACTCACTCTTCGTTTACAAAAATGGCAAGTCTTTTATCATATTATTAGTATATGTTAATGACATCCGGATTATAGGTAATTATGTCAGTAGGCATTGCAAATGTTAAGAAGTTTCTGCATACATAATTTACCCTTAAGGATCCTGGCAACCTGAAATAGTTCGTTGGCATTGCGATTTATGCATCAAAAGGAGGCAAATTTATTTCTCAACGTAAGTATGCATTGGAGATTATTACGGATGCATGACTGTTAGGGGTTGCCACAACTGATACACCAATGGAACGTAATTTACAATTGTCGGATAAAACAAAATTACTCAAGGATCCAGGGAAGTATAGACGCGTGGTTGGTAGGTTAATATATCTCACTGTGTCAAGGCCATGTATTACTTATTCAATACATGTATCGAGTAGATTTATGCATCAACCTAGAAATGCACATTGGGAGGCAGCTTTATCTGTTGTGCATTACTTAAAGTCTGCTCCTTCCCAAGGATTGTTCTTGTCTGCCAATAGTGACTTGAAGCTTAGGGATTTCTATGATTCGGATTGGTTAGGATGTCCTCTTACGAGGAGATCTACCACAGGGTACTGTGTGTTTTTGGGACCAGCCTTGATCTCATGGAGATAAAAGAGACAAAAAACAAAATCTCTTTCTTCAGCCGAGGCAGAATATCATGCCATGGCTGGAACGTTTTGTGAACTAACATGGTTACATAGTTTGCATAAGGATTTGGGCATCTTACATCGTAAGGCAACTCTATATTTTGATAACAAAGAGGCTATACACATAGTTGCCGCCAATCTAGTGTTCCACGAATGTACGACACATATAGAACTTGACTGCCGTTACATAAGAGACAAGATAGAAGATGGCTCGGTGGAGACAAAGTTTGTGACATTTTCAAATCAGTTAGCTGATGTGTTAACTAAGCCTCTTGGCAAATAGATTTTTGTTCTTATGATTCACAAGTTGGGAATGCGACACATCCACTATCCAACTTGAGGGGCAGTGTTAGAAAGGAAAGCTTTTTTGGTATCTTTTTCCTACCTGTCAGTATTAATTCCATATCAATATATGTAGGAGAGTATTGATTGTCTAGGTCATGTCTCCTAATCTTGTGATTATGTATAGCTGTAGCTTTTGTATATATATATATATATATATATATATATATTTCATAGCTTTCAATACAGAAATCAATTACAGCCTTGAATCATATTCTCCATATTTCACTACTGTGATTATAAAAAAGAACTGTAAATAAAAGATATGGGTTATAAATCAAATTTAATATGAAGTATATAAAACTTCATCTTTTATAATGAATTTCCTCGAACCAAGTTTAGTTCTGCTTTATATCCTCTGTGTGAACGATTCTCTTAGAACTTCTTTGCCTCCAAGATTGCCCAAATCGCAGAGGATAGTATATTGTTGTATGGTTAATTGTTGAGTGCTCCAGACCTAGCTTGCATTCTAACTTCATGTATCAATGAGTTACGTGACTTCCCATGCGAGTTAGGGTTCATGGAAGGTCGTGCATCCTCTTTGTTGGTTGTGACTTGACTGGCATTTTGGACAACATATCTCACTATTTTGGGTTGTCATTTGAGTGCAGTATTTAGCTCAAAATTTTCTCTGAAACCTAAGTTTATCTCTGTTCCATGAATGCTTTGAAAAAAAATCTGAAATCATTTGATTAGCTTAGATACTCTCGGCTCTATCGGTAAAAGGGTCCATGTAATACTTCCACAAATTTGTCAAAACAACACTACATTTACTCAAGAATTAGACAAAAACTCTCTGATCATGGTTCGTGCTTCAAAATATACGTTATGAATAACCAAACTACTAGAACACGAAGTTGACGAGATAGTTCATAACTCAAGTTCGATCAACAAAGGTACAGTTCACCAGATGGCGGCAATGTATAAGATTTGTTGCGTGACAGAGCTTAGAGTCCACAGAGGGCAAACCCTACTACGTTGACACCAAGAACACAAATGACAACACCTAAGAATAATGTGATCTATGACGCTGGATTGGCTCATTATACTCAAAGAACATTTAGAAGAACATCTCAAGGAGCTACGATAGATAAAGAATCATTTACAAGCGATGGACTATTCTTTAGCATCACTCGGAGCTGTCAGAACCTTTTTGGTCTTATTCAAGAAATAGGGACAGTGTCCAACACAAGGTTCACAATACCATAGATTTTATGAATGCCATAATTCTTCCAAAGATTCCTTCCAAGTCTTTGCTCTCCGAAAACATATTTCAGGACTCCAGCTCGACCTCCAACAACAACTGAATAAGCATCAATACAGTCACCACCACAGAAAGTGGTGCATAAGTTTGAGGTTGGTGAAGGACTTTGTGGATTTCATCACATTGCCCTTCCATTCTGAACAATTTAACTTTCACTTTATGTCTTTCTTTTGGACATGCATGGGTGACTGTAATTTTTTTTTCCAAAATGCTGAACGAATTTGTTGCATTACCACCTTTAATTACTGTTGGAGATTTTGGGGAGTATCAAGTTTATTTCCGTTCCAATGCCATTTCGTTTTGAAGTCAATCTTTTTTTTTTCAGCTCATCATTCAAAGTACAACCCACTTGAAAGTTGCAAATACGAGTCGAGTTTAAAAGGAATTAAGGACGTAGGTCATCCTTATTTTCAATGACCAATATGAACGTCCCTTTGCTACCTTTCCTAAAACTATCTTTCTTTACGGTTTTCCCCTCCACCATGAGGGCATAGTTCACTTCARGTTTGAGAGAGAGCCCGAGGCACTATTCAGAAAAGTGGAAGGACCAAAAGATGACAATAAATGARAACTATCTGTTCACTATTCAGATACAAATTAAAAGAGTATGTCAAGTAGCCATTTAACAGTTGGSTAACCACATGATGGTGGAATTTCTGAAGAATATATCAAATTCCAAAAAGAAAAATTATGTGTGACTCCACAAGACAAGTTTGGGGAAAGAAAAACGAGATATGTAAGGAGAGTTTAAGCCAAAAACACTAACCCAAAAAAGTCTTGCCGATTAAATCCAACGCTATGTGAAATAAGAAGGGAGGTTGTAGAACGATCATTTTCAGCGTTGATAGACCGGTTTATAGGACTTAATTAATAGGACCGAAAATAAAGCATCCTATCTAAAGACGTTGTAATAAGTTGATAGGACGCTTTTCGGCGTATTGACAAGTTTTTTAGAATACTGTTAATACAAATACGTCAAATTAGCAATTTATAGGACGTCTTAATATAAAACGTCACATTAGCAATTTTACAGGACACTTTAATTTGAGAAAGTGTTTTATAAACCCATATTTTAGTAGGACACTTTTTCAAATAGTGTTTTATAAAATCCTAAAGACTTTTGAGGCACCCAAAATCGTCCTATAAACTTGTTACAATGTCTTTTTAGATAGGACCATTTATTTTTTGTTCTTATAACTTATGTTCTATAAAGTGGTCTATCACGACGCTTAATTTTTTTTGGCATCCTATAAACCAGATTTTGTTGTAGTGACGCTTATAAAATTTGGACGTCCTATATACCCTTTGTTGTAATGAGGTTCATTTAGGAACCTTAAAATATTTTAGATACAATCAAACCACCTATTTTCTTGTATTCATGATATAAGAACCTTAAAATAATGGTTTGTATGTATTTGTAAGTATTCATGATATAAGAACCTAAAAATAATGGCTTGTATGTATTTGTAAGCATTCATTTAGAAACTTTAAAATATTTTAGATATAAACGAGAACACCTCCATTTTACGAGAACACAAAAACACCCTTATCACATGTGATAATACGCGTGAGGGAACCTTGTGATGCGGACGACATGTTCTACGACTTAGGTTGCGCCAAAGGTTGTCTGCGTCTATGATTTAGCATCACAAGTGATGGTCTTAATGGATTATAATATCATATCAACAACCTTATCACATGTGATGATATTTATGAGGAGCTTAGTGGTGTAAGGGCGACTTGCCCCGCAACCAAGATCGCATTGAAAATCATCAGTGTCTTTGATTTAGTATCACATGTGTATCATATGTGATAGAATAATAGTATCATATGTGATAGTTTATAGTAAAAGGGTGTTCTCACGCTCTCGTAAAATGAAGGTGTTCTCGTTTGAATCATTCCATATATATATATATATATATTCACACTGTCGTGAATTCACTATTGAAAAACTTCTTAACAAATCACTAGTGGGCCTGAAATTATGTCAATATCACCCAGAAAGAATAAATTCTCGAAGTGTCATGGCTTGACGATGTTGGAAAAACTTAACTTTTGGTAAGTTTTTTTTACCAAGCTGAGGGTACAAGTGGTCAATGGATAGGCTAAAAATAATATTAACCACATACTAATGGAATCTGAAGTTGCCAACTTACATAAAGGTGTTGCCCGCCCTACGTTTGCCTTATGTATGCCGCCTAAGCTATTTTGAAGTCACATCGATGAAATCATCAACATGCATGCAACTTGCAAATTTACCATGCATTCAAAGGGGCTTGCCACCCGTTTTCCGTATGTGTATATATATATATATATATAGACTTTGGATCATATGAGACCAGCCTGTTTTCGTGAGACCCGTGAGACCAGCATTTTACACGTAAACTTCACAGCAAAATTGCTATGAAGGTGACTTTTTAAAACCTTCACAGTGTTTTTGCTGTGAAGATTCGACTTTTTTTAAACCTTCACAGTGTTTTTGCTGTGAAGTTTACGTGTAAAATGCTGGTCTCACGGGTCTCACGAAAACAGGCTGGTCTCACGTGAACCCAACCCTATATATATATATATATATATATATANTATATATATATATATATATATATATATATATATATATATATATATATATACACATGCATGTGGGATGAAAAAATCCAATGATATAACACCACCAAGTTTCTTTCTTTTATTTGTTTTTCCTCTCATCATATTTTTGTTATATATATATATATATATATATATATATATATATATAACTTTATTTTGGAGAAACTTTGGGTAGCTGATTTATTGATCCAGTGATCTCGTAAACACATTGTAAATTCTTAAGGTTAGTAATAAATCAATCTCTCTCTCCCAGTGAACATACACTATCACCTCGATAGTGGAACCACGTTAAATCTTGTTATCTCGATTTATGTGCCGCTTTAATATTTGGTCTTATACTTGATATATGATCGCAGTTATGCGTGCTAACACACCACATACTACAATCAGGACCAAAAGCAAGTATACAATATCGTCTTTCAAGTAATAAAAGTGGTACAAGTACCGGATATCGTCCACATGGATCATAGTAAAAGTTTAGAAGAAAGTAAAGTTAAGGAAATGATTTCAGGAGACAAATTTGAAGACTTTGATTTGAACTAAGTTAACACAACTAAAAATTAACAGGAGATAACAGATAATAAAAACAAGCTAGGGTGTATGACTCTTCGGGTGAGATGTAAATACTATTTCCAATAGACCAATGCTGTCAAAATGCTACATCATGAGACCATGCTGACAAATTGCTACAACAGCCAATCAGTAACTATTTTTACCAATTACTTTGAAGGTATGCCTCTGGGACTTCACCAATGCACTGATATTATAGCTTTCAACCCATATCTCTATGAGGTATCCAGACCAGTGAAAGTGACAAATGGTGTCTTCAAAATATATGGATAAAAAAATCTCTTTGTTAGAAAAATCAATCTCTCGAGTGGATTCCCATATCATTCAAGTTGACGTGTTCTGAATGGCTCATCTCTGAGTCCATTCCACTTTAATACTTCAGAGTGATCAACCCGTCGAGAATTAACAATTTAGAAAATACGGATAACAAATCTCTTTGTTAGCAACTCTCTCAAGTCTACTTTTCATATCATCCAAATTTACGTGCAATCAATGACTCAGCTTAGAGTCCATGGCACTTTAACACTTTTTAGTGATCAACTCGCCAAAAAGTGTCATTGGTTTTATAAAACTTGAAATGAAATAGTAAAACATCGTTGTTACATGGAAGGGTTGACCTTATTTGATTTACAAACTCACCATTTTCGTCATACACCCGAGCTAATAAAATTAGCTACTCATGACGAAAAGTACATGACAAGAATTATAAAGTGCAATAAATATAGGCATAAAATAAATACGGAAAGTAAATGACGGAATATAAATGACAGAATAAAAGATGCGGAAAGCGTAATAAATAAATGACGTAAATAAAATGCAAGTGAACGTAAATAAATAAATGACGAAATATTAAGAACGAGAAAATAAAGAAAGTGATTAAAGAGAACTCGAAATCTAGCCAAAAGATTACTTAGTATTTAGAAAGAAAACTTGTTCTCCAAGTAGTAAGATAACCTACTTGAGAGAAAAGTAGAAAGGATGGAAGAGATACAAGGGATGCTTCTTCAACTAAACCCAGCATTTCTATTTATACTAGAGATGAGATGAGGGTATTTTATACATTTCATACAAGTTTAGTTCTAAAGCAACTAGAAAGTACATTAAAGTAAAACTAAGAGTTTCAAAGTAACTAAATTAACCAACAAGTTTCCAACTAGTAAATAGCTGTCTTAAACAAAGAAGTCTTTCAAAAGTCAGATTTAGTCTTATCAGTCAATTCCAAGTCTTTTACTTCTATTTCTCCACCATCAGGTCATGCTGCCACATTCCCGCAGCATCAAACAGCTTCAACCTTTCCAAAATAAGTTCAAATTAGTTCAAAATCCAACAAAAACAGGTTCAATCATTCATTTAAGCTTTACAACAGAGAAATGAAAAATAAAGGAATAAAATGACTCAAAATTGGGATATAAATGGAAAATAACCTATCTAAAAGAGAATAAAATGGTGCTCTAAGCACTAAATAATTAGTGCGTATCAATATAACTGCTAATTTTACATTTGTGGATCAGTATGAATTGTTAGACCGTAATATATAATATTTAGATCTCATTAATCCGCATTTGTTGTATTGCGTCAGTTTGCACTATTATTTATTGTTCACTTTGGGACTGTATATCACTTTGTAGTACGATATTCTAACTGCGACCGACCCAGCAGACGAAACAATGGCACTTTTTATGAGTGGTGATCAATACACACTTCAACAACATTGGTCTTTAAGTACTCCTAACTGTCGTCGAGCGTCCCAATGTAGTACTTAATAAGCCAATAAATTTATAGTACCAAAAATTATGTGTATTATTTAAAGGCGTTACAATGAGTTGTTAGATCTAATTAAGCAACTTACCAAGTTTTGTCGATGAAATTTGACAACAAAATATGACACAGTAAATCGTTCTATTAACCTTTTAATTTATAGAATGATTTTGAAAAAGTTCTTTTTGGTCTTCCATATATAAAGGACATTTTCAAAGTGTTACATATATATACAGACTAATATGATTATTTACTTTTTTTTTTGGTCTCCACCTTCATTGATAAAATTTGTTAGATCACATAATTTTGTGCTCACAACTTATTAACGTCTTTAGATGGTATGATGGTTTTTGGTAGTATACACTTACGTTCTATTATGACACGTATAAGGTTCTAAAAAACCTATTTTGTTGTCCTCGAAAACTATAAGTTACTCACTTGAGAGAGCTACCATTTCATTAGCAGTAAAACCTAGGTTTGAAAAAGAAGAGATGAGAGCGCTAAGACTTGAAATTGGTGAAGGGGGATTAGAACTTGCAGCACTTGAGCTCGCTGTTGTCGAGTCTCGTCTACCAAAATGAGGTTGCATCTTGGCCCACCAAGCTGAAAATCGACAAAATCACTGTAAACAACGTAGATTTCAACTTGCTTTTGAAAGTTATATAGTAAGTAGGATTTTAACTATAGGAAGTTTCTACTTACAGCAACCACCGAATCTCATGTAGCAGCAGAACGAATGTCAGCACAAGAAACAATACCACGACATTGTCGCTCCAATTGAGTTTTAATGGTATCAATGACCTCAAATCATCTCAATAATTTGCTATTTGGACGCACTGTTTTTTTATTGGTTATAAGCCAAACATCTTATATAAGCAATTATGTTTGACAGTTATTTGTTATGTTCTTATTGTTCCAATCGTTGCCTCTGAAGGGTCGTGTCTGTTTGTGTTTCCATTTATTGTAGTTGTGTCCTCTGTTTCATGCATGTAAAAGACATCAGTTTGAATAAGAATTGTTGTAACAGTTTGTATTTTACAACAAATTGGTATCAGAGCCATTAAAATATGGCTTCGAGTTCTCTAAACCGTCTACAATCACAAACTCAACTTCCAAAATTAAATGGTACTAATTACTTTCATTGGAGCATTCAAATGAAAGTGCTATTTGAATCACATGATTTATGGGGAATCATTGAACCAGAGAACCCTACGGCTCTTACTACACAACAAATAAATGCCTTAAAAGAGAATAAGAAGAAAGATAAGTGGGCCTTATTCCTGATCTACCAAGTAGTAGATGAATATGTATATGGAAGGATCTCCACTTCAGAATCCTCTAAAGAAGCCTAGGAAATGTTATACGAATCTTACAGAGGGGAAGCAAAAGTGAAAGTAGTGAGACTTCAAACTCTAAGATGTGAGTTTGACAACTTGAAAATGAAAGAAACAGAGACCATAGAAGAATATTATACCAGGGTGATTATCTTACTTAATCAAATCGGTTTAAAGGGAGAAAGTATTGATGATAGAAGAGTAGTAGAGAAGATACTACGTAGCCTAACCAGAAAATTCGAATACATGGTTGTTGCAATCGAGGAATCAAAAGATCTGTCTGATTTCTCTTTGGAGACTCTCTTGGGTACTCTCCAATCCCATGAACTTCGCACGAAGCAATTTGACCCTCCTGCTATGGAGCATGCCTTTCAAGCACAATCCTCTTGGAATGCAAATACGAATGATAGAGAAAGGAATTCAAAGACAAACAAAGATGATCAAACCTCAAGTCCTTTTAAGGGAAGAGAAAAAGGTAAATCTTTCTCTCAGATAAAGTGTTTTTATTGTGATAAACTTGGGCATTAAAAAAACTATTAAGTTCTGTAGGAAAAGAATAGTAGATGAAAATAAAACTTCAAGCTTTATTCAAAAAGAAGAATGTAGAGAAGAGGACCTTATGTTCATGATGCTAAGTGTCCAAGATAAACCATAAAATGATCTGTGGTATCTAGACAGTGGGTGTAGCAATCATATGACTGGAAATAGGAGTTCATTCCCAAATTTAAGAGATTCTGAGAAAAAAGATGTTAGGACTGGGATGATAAAAAACTTAATGTTTTGGGTAGTGGTGATATAATCATCAAAATTAAAGACAAAGAGAAAAAGATCTACAATGTCTTTTATGTACCAGGTTTAAAACATAATTTGTTAAGTATTGGTCAATTCATCCTCGAAGGCTTATCTCTCATTTTTTAAAATGAATGTCATGAGATAAAAGATTTCACTGATGTTTTAATTGGGAGAATAATCATGACACCTAATAAGATGTTTCCAATAAGATTTGATGATGATAGGTTTTTCTCTCTTAGTATGAGTTCTAAGGATATATCCTTGCTGTGGCATAACAGGTTTGGACATGTTAGTCTAAACTCCCTTAATCATATGTATAAAAATGAGATGGTAAAAGGTTTGCCTGCTATAAATAATTCATATTAGGTTTGTGATGGTTGTGCCTTAGGTAAACATGCTAGAGATTCCTTCCTACATGATAAGTCTTGGAGGGCTTCAAAACCTTTGGAACTAATTCATTCTGATATACATGGTCCCATGAGAACCATATCAATTGGTGGAAGCAGATACTTTCTCATATTCATATATGATTATAGTAGAAAAGTTTTGATATACTTTCTAAAAAATAGATTCCTCGCTAATTAGCAATGGATAGACCAAAAAACCCCATCCTTCGCTAATTTATCGCTAATTAGCAAGGGATTGGTTTCGTCGCTAATAACCAGGTTTCTAGTAGTGATTGCATGGCTTTGTTTATGGTCATATGTGTAGATATGCCTAAAAGAAGATGGCAGTCTCATTTTGGGACTATGAAAGGATGGTTAGGTAGTCGATCTTATCAAAAAGAGGTCAAGTCTTCTTTGTGGATCTACAAATGGGTGTGTGGGACGCTGCAAAAGCACTAATAAGATGACGATCTCTTTGAAGTGGACACACACTTCTTAGAGCTTTATACCATATATTGCATGCATATTCATATAGAGAGAAACAAGTATAGAAATCTCAATACAAATTCTTTTTGTTTTCAATACCTTGTCCGAAACAAAATCTTATACACGATGAACTTTTTAATCGGTTTGAATTTAGAAGCACAAAGTGGTAGGTTTATTAACTGAAACAATTTAGAATCCGTTTCAAGAAGTTTCTGAAAGAATCTCTTACATGGATTCATACATTTATCAATTTACAAAAACAATCAGGGGTGTTTGGTTCATGGAATTTGGTGGAATTGGAAGGAACTGGAATATCCAAATCTTTGACCAAATTCCAAATACCATGTTTGGTTCACATAATAGATGTGAAGGAATCCTTCCAATTCCAACAAATTTTTTAAGTCATTGATTTCACAATTCCACCGCATATACCACGGATTTCAAATTCCAATCCGACAAATTCCTTAGCCCTCATCCAAATTCATCGACGTTGTATCTCGATTTGCTTTGCTCTGCAATGCTCGATCTCCTTTGCTTGATCTCGTTTAAAACTAAGAATGGCAACGAGCCAAGTTCGGGTCAGTTATTGGTATCCCCGTCCCCGAAACTGATAACTAAAACTGTCCCCGTGACCGCCTCGATCCTCGTCGGGGATCTTATCGGGGATCCCCATCGGGTCCCCGCGGTTTCCCTATTCAAAACTGTTCGATCTCATTCACTCTGTTCGATCTGGTATGCTCGACCTCTCTTTCTCTTTCTCTCTCTCTCTCTCTCTCTCTCTCTCTTGTTCTTTCCTTCCTAATAAAGATTTTCTTGAAATGTCATCTATTTAATTTTCTCGTTGAATTCCGTGAACGAAACAAAAAAATTCCACTTCCTTTAAGAATTACATTCCAATTCCATCCAACCAAACGCAATCAAAAGACATGGTCAAATTTCATCAAATTCCATTTCATTCCCTTATAGTCAAATTCATTTGATGAATTTCAATTCCATCAAATTCCATTCTACAAACCAAACGCCCCCTCAGTTTTATTGATCCTGCTTTTAGATTTTAGCACCACCTCTTATCAATCAAAAATTAAATAAGACTTTTTGACACCTTTTTAAAAAAAAAAGCAACATACTTAGTGTGTGTGATGTACGATTTTATAAAACGATTAAAACAACATTTTTTTTATGTACTCTTTCATGCACAACTATATGAACTACATTTCCCGACCACCCTATATTCAATAAAAGGACGACCAAATGATGTTTGAAATGATTGTTGAGTCTCTAAAATAACACGATCGCACCAGACAACTTTCATGTCACTTTCTATGGATTATTTTTTAATTAAAATCACAAGAAAGTCTATGATTCTGTAAGAATAAAATCAAATAATTAAATAAATACGAAAAAGTCATTGTTGTAGACATTGATAGATACAACCTAACATAAAATAATGAGGTTGATTGGTTATTCGCATTGAAACTTTGAAACTATATTATATCTTTTTATTGAAATTGGATATATTTGAACAAGTAAAAGTTATGCCTTGATCTAAGTGGATTTTTTTAATACAATAACAGTTTTACGTTTCTGAAAGAATGATTTGTATATTTTGAATTATTGGTATGTGTATATAATATTGTAACAAAATTAGGTTTATAGTACGTTTGAAATGTCCAAGTATTCTAATAGCATATTTTACAAAGCTTTATTTATAGAAGCCAATTGTAAAGTGTCTTATCTACAAGTGTTATAATACATTTATAAGACGTTTTTAGGGTTTTAACATGTTTTTACGATATTTTTGAAATAAAGTGTGATATGAGCTTTTCGGGACATGTCTTTAGCGACGACCTTTGGGCTCGAGCTATAGCGACAATATGATTCAGCCTCGAACTATCGCAACGACTCGACAATATGTTAAAACATTCCCTATTTTAACCATATCCTATTTGTTCTTAGTGGCTAATTTGGGTGTAAGAATATATTAAAAGTATCTTTTTGGGTTATTAACAATCATCTGGTCACATTAGCATATCTAATTATCTATGTTATAATAAATCGTATAAATTATTGATCAGTCTTTTTGTTCTAAGTGGGTCATAATAAGGTTTATTTAGTTAATTCTTACTGGACTTAAAGGTCTAATTGTATGATTAATGGGGCTTAATACCTACTTAGGCCAAAAAGATCCATAGGACACATCTATAGCCAAATGGGTCATATTGTCTTCTTTTGAGAACCTAGAAAATTATGATAACATTAAGAACTAGTGTATCATGTATTATTTCGTATGGTTTTTTTTTTCATTTATAGTTAGAATTTAATGTAGTGATTAACATATATTTGTTTCATATGTATCTTGTTCACAATGTGAACCTTTTTTGCATGTTTGTGAAACAAAAATTACACGTAAATAAGTTTCACATTATGAAATGAATACATATAAAACAAACACATTGTGAAACAAATATATATTAATTAATACATTAAATATTATACTTAGATGAAAAAAATCATGTAAAATATAACTTTAAGGTAGAAGTTTTCACGGGCCTCACAAAATTTAGAGTTCTCAAAAGACTAGGCATATATATATATATATATATATATATATATATATATATATATATATATATAAGACCATAATCAAATGAGAAACACAAATATTTTACAAATTGGTGAGAGCCAATATAAAAATAATTTTTACATGATTTTTTTTTATCAAAACCTATGATTTAAGATATTGTTTGGCATATGCTTGTGTTCACCTTTTGAAAAAATTATATCTGAAAAAAATTTGATTCACCTATTGAAATGAAAAATACACGTAAAAAATGTTTACGTGGTGAAACAAATGCATGTGAAATTATTATATTATAAAATTAATATATGTGAATCAACCTAGCATTTAATGAAAAAATATAATGTAAAAAATATTCTTATATCGGTTCTTACAGGTTTGTAACATAATCGAAGTTCTTATTTGATTTAATCTATATATATATATATATATATATATAGAGAGAGAGAGAGAGAGAGAGAGAGAAAGAGAAAAGACGTTTCAAATACAATTCATCATATTTGTAGAACCAATGCAACTCAATCAATTGAGGTATTTATGAAAATGATAAGAGTTCATTTATTATGATTTGAACATTTATGAAAGATTATTAAGGTTTATTAATTATGATAAATACTTTATATTATGAAACATTCAAAACTTTTATAAATCACATACTTATCAAACTAAATAGACGATTGAGATTGAGTTGTATTTGTTATATCAACAACTTGAAGGGGAATTATGGCATTTTATAACCATTTAAAAGGACGTCCACATCATTTCAAGAATTGCTTAAAAATGGAACCTTCTAAAATAATTTGATTTTAGTTAATTTTTAGATTCGTAACCTATTTGTTCTATTTTTCATTGAAAAATCCAAATAGTTTTTTATATACTTTAAAACTAAGATAAAAAGGTATTTTTTTTAATCTATATTTAACTACAATAAAATTTAAATTAAAAATTTATACCAGATAAGTATTTTTATTCTAATTTGACATCAATATCTATATATAATTTTTGAGAGATGTTATCATTCCAATTTTATATGAAGCATTACAAGTAATTTAAATTATATCTTATTTGATTATATGAAACAAGACTTCAGTATTTCATGTCATGTTTCATATTTGTGACATTTAAACTTTTCACATAGTGGAACAACACCAACTTCACTACGTGAAATAAAACTCCAATATTTCACATTAAACACTTGTTTTCCATATTGTAAAATAATATTACTTTGTTTCCAAATGTATTGTTTTACAATTTGAATCAAGCTTTTAGTGTTCCATGTCAACGACCTTGTTTTGATTCATAGTGTGAAAAAACATAAGTGTTAACCAATGTGTTGTTCCATATAATGGAATAACTTATGTGTTGTTTCATACAACGAACAGTGAAACAACATTGAACTTATGTGTTGTTTCATATAGTGAAACAACAATTAATATATTGGTTCACATAGTCAAATAACATTACATTGATTCACATAGTGAAACAACAATATAGTGTTCCTTATAAGTATTGATATGTTATTCCTTTCGTGAAATAACGAAAATTATGTAATTATTATAAACTGTAAAATTAATAAAAATAAAACAAAACTTATAGAAGTAGCAGACGATGCGAGAGCTCTAAGACCAAAAAAATCCAGGGTTCGTCTTTTATACAAGCAGCATATGTGCGAAACACACATTATTAAAGCAAAAAAATCACAATAGTTCGTAAAAACACAATCTTAGTAAATTATCATTATTTGTGTCAAAAAATATCATTATTAAAATTAGGTGTAATTAAATATTATACACACACATACATATATGTAACATTATTTGTTTAGGAATCGAGAGCAGCCCACATAGCGCGACGAGTTTCATATTAATCAGATATATAAACATGTTTGTCATCGTATATATTATAACATATTCATCATAAATGTGTGATTTATGATGAACAACAGGTCCATATTTATCATGAATGTCTTATTAACCGTGACATGGGACATGTGGCATATTATGGTGGTTCTTGAGTTCCAAACGAAACTTCCCCCTCTCCCTTTGTGTGTGCGCGCATGTATCGTTAGTCCCGGATCATCAGGAATAATCCAATAAGTAAGAATCTTAAACATTACATAATCAAGCGAAAGTTCGCGATGCTCTTCTTCATCAATCAATTACACACTACAAAACAAAGGAGTTTCACCGACCGGTTTTTCCGCCGGAACTTTCCGACGGATTTGTGGTGAATCATGGATTACCAACAGATACGTCCGGCAGTCATGGCTAAAACGATAGTGAATAAGTTGATAATCACGATTAATGACCGTGAGATCCGCTGATGATGGCTCTTTCTGGCAGATTACTGTAGACTTTTTCATTAGAAAAACCTTTGTAGTTGTAGTGACAATGATTGAGCAAAGCCTTGTTAAATTTCCTAGTTTAAAATATATTTTTTAATAAAATATATTATTAAAAGTCTCTCACAAGACGATAAAAATGACACTAATACCAAATATTAATAAACATAAGGATCATATAGTTTTTTTTCTATAAAAAAAACCCATATAAGATTTAACAATCTTTTGATACGATCATAAACTGATGATTAACATCATGTTTTTAATGTTTGTTACGAATTTATGATGGTAGGAGGCATTTTATAGAACAGTTCAAATGGATGAGTAGAATCATTAAATTTTAATTAGTCAAACCTGATTGAATTTTATTCCTTATGCTTCTTTGTAATTCTTTTAACAGTCTTCAATTCCATCATATTCATTTTATAAACCATACGCCACCTTAATAAGTCTCTTCTCAATGCCCAAAATGCAAATATCGAATTCTATGACAACCTTATAGTTTATTTCTGCAAATCTTATGGTTGAAGGGAAATACAAAATACGATTGCAAATTGTCTCTTTTACAATAAAACAATCTCTCCACATATTACAACTTCAACTTTGATAACAACCATTAGAAAAGAAAACCATCGACAACACAAGAACTCAACAAGATAATCAATTACTTCCGAATTGAAAGAGGTATGACGTTAATTAGTTGGTTCTTCTACAATTGGTCCTAACTTGACCGTTGGAGCCCGTTAGAGGGCTAAGGTTGGCCATCTTCACCATTGCGCTTGCAAAGTCYYKAGAGAAAGTGGYCRGATTTGAAYCATAGSTCCTTACTTGTGCATCAGTCGAACCCCCATTGAATAATTCTTGGTCTGAATGCAATAACCCTCTTTGGATCTGTAAATCGTTGAAATACCTGTTGTCGAAAGATGCAGGTGAAGCATCTAGTGGCGCTAGATTATTATCGCCCCCACTTGTAGGACAATTTGCTCTCAATGATGTTGCGAATGTTGAATTTATATTGTTATCGTTGTTGAGACGGTTGCGAAATGTGGTGCACCTCGCTTGACCAATGGAATGAGATCCTATATCCAAACGGATTCATCAACATTTTGTGTATTCACAKGTCTAATTGTGTACYCGTGYGATTGCAAGGGRGAYGTTAGATTWTATTACATAGKAAAACAAATACATGTGAAACTATCACAGYGTCAAACAAAATATATCYGAAAYAATATCTTMAAWCCCMWYMWTTKRWWAAAAAWTATGTAAAGAAATATTTTTATAAATCAGTTCTCATGTATTTATATTTTTTTACGATTTTCATTTGATTTGTTCGTAGATAGAATTCATATAAGTAACTAACCTGAGAGGGCTACCATTTCATTAGTCGTAAAACCTTGGTTTGAAAAKGAAGAAATGAGAGCACTAAGACTTGAATCTGGTGAAGGGAGGTTTGAATTTGCAGCACTTAAGCTTGCGGTTGTGGAATCTCTTCTACCAAAAACAACGTTCCATCTTGGCCCACGAAGCTGAAAATAAAACAAAATCACTGTGTAAACAACGTAGCGTATTGCAATAAAATCGGGTTTATATGATGTTAAAAATATGTACGAGTTTGTTAGTTAGCAATTTAATTAGGTTAATGGAATCACAGCTTATTCAGTCACGTATACGTGACTGTTTGGTAATGGCTTAATGGTATAGAAAGTGACTTATTCAGTAAGTTTCTAAAGAGAAATTTATGCAGAAAACAAGTTTTCAAAATTTGTTTCCTAATTAAAAAATACACTCATTTTATCTATGAAAAAACTCTTTTAAACAAAAACCCTCCCATCTATAAATACTAATTAATCCACAATCAACTTTATCCATACAACTACTACTTAATGGAAACCAACCAAATAGCCCCTGATAGACTACCCTATAAGATTACTCTGTAAGTCTTATAATAGACTACTCTATACGACTTTAGTTTATAGAACCAAACGACTGTGCATCTTACCCAAAAGCATTGAAATAAGTTTATTGAACGATTTTAAGCGTCTTACAATTTTTTGTGTTATTTAAAGTAAGTGTCGTATTAATTTTTCATAGGATACTTTCGCCAAAATGTCGTATTTTTATATGAATACCTGTTGTTATGACACTTTTTCAAGTAATGTTATATATAAAAAAAAATTTAAGACCTCCAAAATCCTATAAACTTATTGCAACATTTTACATAGGATGAACAATTTTTTGGCAAAATAAACTCAATATAAAATAGTCTGTCATATTTATGACAGCTAGACATTTTTGGCATCATATAAACCYATGATCATAGTAAGGAGTAACTATAGAGAGTTKCTACTTACTGCAACAACCGCATCTYGTGCAGCAGCAGAAAGAATATCAGCACAAGAAACAACACCAGGGCACTGTTGCTCAAGTTGGGCTTTAATGGTATCAATGACGTTGAATCCTCTCAATGAATTATTATTTGGACCCGCAGTTTTTTCACCAGTAAATTTGCAGTATCATCCAATAACACCGACGCATCACATCCCTGAAAGCAAATAAAACAGTAATTATTTTAGTTAATTTCAACTTGATAAAAATGCATAATATGGATTCAATGTCAAAGATACGTAGAAAGTGTTTAACATTTACATGAGTTTTATGGAATTTCATGAGTAATTTGACACATTACCCATGGATTACTTATAGATATGAGAAACATCATTAGAAAGTTGAAAGTTTAGTAAAGAAAATAAATGTGATAACCAACGGATCATCAAACCCTACCACTTTTCTGAAGTTCAAGGGTTTAAATATTACCAAAAGTGAGAAATGTGTGTGACTTTAATTAGTCATATATAAATATTATATACTTAAAAAAAAAGCAAAGGTGATAACAAGTTGAAGACTTGCATTAACAAAGCAATCATGAAAATGGAGGCGAAGCAATGAAGCTCCCATTCGAGCTTCACTTGACACAGCCGAATTCACAGCTCTAGTTATAATTGAACGGAAATTAGGGCACGTTCTAGCATAGAAATTGGCCGATAGCTGACCAGAAGAACTCCCAAACAAAGCCCATAAGGATAAAGTGAAAGTGAAAAACTTGAAAAAAAATGAAGTAGTTGATGAAGCCATGAGTATGACAGTTTCAACAATAAGCAAAGAGAAAGAAGGGTTTTGTTGTGCTTAATGATGGCTTATTCATAGTCTATTTATAGAGGAGAAAGGGAGAGAGATTTCCCTGAAGCAAGTCAACTATGCGTGTTTTTCTTCTAAAAAACATCAAAAAATTATATCTTAAATAATGATACTTTTATAGCTTAGATGTTTACAAGTATTATCCATGCCATATAATGACGTGTAATATTTTGTGCTGTAAATCGAGCATTAAAAGTTAATACAATCTCTTACTAGAAAAGAAAATTCAAAATTTGGCCATCATTTTGTTTCATTTTGGCATAGTGATAAATATCCATTGTCGGTGTCGAACATTGGTATAGAATACCATGAATGTGAGTTCAACTGCGTAGATTTGGGTGAAAACATACATTCTCAAAGCAGAATCGACCTTCTGAGCAAACGAAAGCCGGGCTTGTTTTAATCGATTTCGATCGTTTAAGGGGTCAAATCGGCATTTTTCAGCTCTTTGGGAGGTTTCGTAACTTTTTCCTTGTTTCCAGGTTTATTGGTTTTTTCTAATTATTGTTGCCTGTTTTCATGGAATTTCTAGAATTTAAATAAGATATTATGGCTAGGATGAGGGTTTAGATCTTGATTAAGAGAAAATATTTAATTTTCTTAATTTCTCTCGATTCGTTTTTTGGTATATGTCGAATCAATGAAAGCAGACCTCGAGCGTGCGTTTTCTTACATACGCTGCATCAGACCAGCACCAATATGCCATCCCAGATGGAAACGACTTCCCCAAGAAGCATCAAGACAAACCACAGGAGATCTAATTAATTCTAAATAAAAACTAAACCGAACGAGCCCATAGATCCCTTTCGAAGATGTGATCTAGAGCTTAAGACATATGTTGATCTGACATCTACACCAAATAATAAAATTTCTGTTTTTGTAAAGACCGAATGGGTTGAATAATTCTATACCAAGTGTAATAAAGAAGTCAACCATCTATTCTCAAAATTGTCCGATTAGAAGCTTCCTTCGACCAACAAAACTAAACTTTGTCTTTGCACAACTCTTCCATAAAGTGATCGAGTCAAAAAATGATAGTTTAAGTCCCATGCCACAACTATCGACTATTAAATGGTATGATTTATTATTCAATTTCATTATAAAAATATTTTCAAACACGTTTTTTCATGTTACCATATGTTTACGAGCCTTGCTAATTTCGTATATATAAAAACTTTCTTTGGCTCAAATTTACGTGATGATAGTTGTTTTAAGTTGATTTTGATATTATTTGGTAAACTTGTTGGTTTGACTTTTTTTTGGTTGACTATGTGTGTTCGGTTAGTTTGCATACATCTCGAGTAAGTTCATGAGACACTAAAGATAATAGTCAGAAAAACATGTGGCTTTGACGAGACTCAAAAAAGCAATCTATAATTGTATAATTGTCGATTTTTCTACCATCGGGACGATGGAGCAAACCTTATTGAGTATTATGAGTCCCCAAGGAGGAATATCTCTAATATCAGGATAATCTTACAACATTGATAAAAATAGGATGTCGGGAATGCCTGGCAAAACATCAGAAATTTAAGTTGCAGATAAGTTTGTGACAACTTGTGAGATAATTTAATTACATATTTGATTATAATGTGAGACAAACATTAATTGGAGAAACAATGTTTTCATCAAAAATGCCGTGTAAGAGAGTTTTTGCAACATCCAAGTGGGTTTTTCCTATTTTTTGTTGCTATTAGCAAAAAATTAAAAAAAAAATTAATAAGGTCAAATGGATCTGAATTTTTGAGCTATATATATACTCCATTTAACAACGCTACTATTAAGTTGTACCCACATTTTAGTTGACTTAAAAAGTAGCATCAATTTAACACTACTATAAAATTGACTATTATCGACGGATATCATTGATGGAATAAATCCGTCGTAGTTACCGATGGTATACCGACAGCTTACCGATGAAGTAGATTAAAAAATAAAACAATATTTATTAAAATTCCGTTAGTAGTTTACGATAGATTACCGACGGATTAGTAGTCCATCATAAATTACCGACGGATTGAATAAAAAAAGAAAAATAAATTATTTAAATATTCGTCAATAATCCGTCGGTAAGTTGCGACAAATTACTAAAGGATATTTAAATCTTTTTCTTTTTTCTAAATATAAAAACATGTGGCCGTCAGTGATCCTGGTAATACCTTTTGCATGGCTTTCTCACCATGGATCAAGCTTTTAGCAACGGATTATCAACAAAATTTTCTATAAGTAATAGTTCTTGTTTTGTAGTGTTATAAAATGGGTGCACCTTTAAACCTCTAAATATTATCAATTACGAGTCGATTCACCTAGGAACTTGTATATAGGTCCACCCCGCTTTGGGGAGGGGGGTTGTGACCACCCAACAATAATTAAAAAAGTGATATTTGTGAGTTTTTTTATGAACCTTAATTTGTGGGAAAAATAACTTGTGAGCTATATATTATTAAATGCGCTTTTTAGGGACGAATATTTGTGTGTGGTTTACATTGCTAAGTTTATAGGGTAATAATATTCTAATTAAAATTTTATTTGGCCCTTGCACATGCAATAGCACTTGGCATGCTATCTAGTTTTGAGTTCAATTTTCCACGTGACTCCAAAACTTAAATTGAGACTTACTTTGACCATGTAAATTGTAGAAAAAAAACAAACTAGTTATTCTTTGGATCCTGAAAAAATCTATATCTCTTGTTACGGTTAACCAAATTAATGATATAAAATATATAATACAAAAGTTAATCAATCTCGAATTCGAGCCTATAAAAGAATTTATAATACGTGAAATTTAGATATAATTTATAACTTAAAATTGTTAACAAGCACCAAGCTCAAACGTTGAAAAATTTCGAGTTCAAGTTCTACCTTGAAATAGTTATTAGAGATCAAACTCAGAGTCTAGTGTTAACTTTTCGAGTCGAGCTCGAGCCTTTCTTTGAAATACTTATTCAAGATCAAGCTTGAGTCTAGTACTCTTTTACGAGCGAGGCTAAAAGAATTTGTGTACTCGCGACCCATCTCGGCCCCTAAGCTAGAAGCCTTGTGCTCCGCTCCTGGCGCTTCTAGTTACTAATTTTCTCTCCATTCACGTCAATGGCAAAACTTATTTTTTACATATTTAGTATATGATTTAATTTGATTTTAACATAATAATTAGGCCTTTCGACGGGTTTATTGTTTTGGAGTTAGGAATGTTACAAATTATATAGTCGATAAACAGGTTAAATATTAATATGAATATAATTGATTAAATATATTAATTGTACTTTATTAGGTAACATAAATGAATGTATATGGAATCTAACTTTACTTTGAAGTTATCTAATTCCTATTACGTTGAACTGTCCACGTATGTTGAGAGTTGAATCACTTATTTAAGTCGCTAGTGTAAGACAACGTCATTTACGTCATTTATGTGTGTTCGCCTAGCTTGCATGCATCTCGACTAAGTTCACGAGACACGAAACATAATAGTCAGAAAAACATGTGGCTTTAAGGAGACTCAAATGATATAATTGTTAATTTTTCTACCATCGGGATGGTGGAGCAAACCTTATTGAGTATTATGAGTCCCTAAGGAGGAATATCTCTAACATCCTAGGATAATCTTACAACACTGATAAAAATAGGATGTCGGGAATGCCTGACAAAACATCGGGAATTTAAGCTGCAGGTAAGTTTGTGACAAGTCGTCTGATATGAATAGTACGATTTGTGTGCTTATTTAATTACAATGGGAGACAAAGGCAGGCCCATAAATTTTTCATGACAAATATTAATTGGAGAAACAATGTTTTCGTCAAAAATGCCGTGTAAGAGAGTTTTTGCAACATCCAAGTGGTTTTTTTTTCCCATTTTTCCGATTTAACGACGCTACAATTAAGTTGTACCCACATTTTAGCTAGTTAACTTAAAAAGTAGCATCAATTTAACACTACTATAAAATTGACTATTATAGACGGATATCATTGATGGAATAAATCCATCGTAATTACCGATCGATGGTATACCGACAGCTTATTGATGAAGTAGATTAAAAAATAAAAAAAATTATTAAAATTCCATTAGTAGTTTACGATAGATTACCGACGGATTAATTAGTAGTCCATCGCAAATTACCGACGGATTAAATAAAAAAAGAAAAATAAATTATTTAAATGTATCTTTATATTATTAAATGCGTTTTTAGTTACTAATTTTCTTTCCATTCATGTAAATGTCAGAACTTATTTTTTATATTTTTTAATATATGATTTAATTTGATTCTAACATAATAAATTAGGCCCTTCGACCGTATTGTTTTGGAGTTAGGAATGTTACAAATTATATAGTCGATAAATAGGTTAAATATTAATATGAATATAATTGGTTAAATATACTAATTGTACTTTATTAGGTAACATAAATGAATGTATATGGAATCTAACTTTATTTTTAAGTTTTCTAATTCCTATTACGTTGAACTGTCCACATATGTTGAGAGTTGAATCACTTATTTAAGTCGCTAGTGTAAGACAACGTCATTTAAGGATGTTTTATTTATATGAATATGTTTTAATCACTACTAAGAAGTTGGTTATCATCGAAAATTATTCAAGCGAAAAATTATTGACGGATTAACGAGAAAACATTAATAAACCAAAAATATGATCAGACATATATGATTGTCGTGGAAAAGATATTCATCGGTAATTAACTTATCACTGATGACTAAGAAATTAACAAAAACTATTGTGACAATATG
The DNA here is from genome assembly GCF_001531365.2 of Cynara cardunculus var. scolymus. Taxonomy (NCBI): domain Eukaryota; kingdom Viridiplantae; phylum Streptophyta; class Magnoliopsida; order Asterales; family Asteraceae; genus Cynara; species Cynara cardunculus. The sequence continues at coordinate 14,977,495 of NC_037532.1, forward strand.
TAACATCGGATTAATCTGTAGCTTTGCCATCATAAATACTAAAAGTTTTTATTTTTGATGGATTCCTCGTCAACTTAGTTTGGGTTGTGGACACACTTAGCATCATCGACTTCTCTTAATTCTTCCCGAGCTTGCAAGTTAGGAATTCTCCTTGCCTTTTTATGACTCCATCTATAATTCGCATGAATTACCGATGAAAACCGACATCGCCATTTAAAACATAGTTATTTTTCATTTTCTTATAAAACTCGTCCAAACTCGAAAACCTTTGATTTTACTTTAAGTTATTATTTTATTTGGATTTTATGAACGAAGAAATTGCAAACCAGAGGTAAGAGAAATATCATAAATAAATAAAAAAGAAAGAAAATAGTTGCTCAGCATGGAGGGAACCAAAGGGTAGATTAGGAAGAGAAAGAAAGAGATGCCTCATCATGGAGAAGGGTGTTAGGTACGCTCTAGACTCTGACGAATCTCTAAGCTCATGGAATGGCTCCTGTTGTTTACCAAAACAAAAATGAGTGAACTTATATCTTTAGATAGTTCAGCAACATAACGACTCTAAATCAAACATATCTAATCCTTAATTTTAACAAATAAAGCATCCTAATTACTAATGTTAGTCACATTCTCAATCAACCTATCTACTTAGCCTAACCTCTGCCCAACAATGGCACCTCAAACTAATAGCATCACTACGTTTATTAAAAACATATTAATTTAAACTTATCAAACTATTTTATAAAACAAAGTAATGGATTAAGAAAACTTACATAGGACCTAGCCGCTTTGGGGTAAATGAACTAAGAAGGATCAGTAGGCGGGTTAGATGGACCTAGAATAGCCTTCTGGTTGGTGCAGTGGATACGCTCAACCATCTCACAAGAAGTCAGATCAGCACGTAATATATGTGCAATATATGTGAGAATTAAGTAAAATTGTTAGTAAATATACAAATCTAATTATATATTAAAGAAAACTGTGTACTCAGTATCTGGTGTCGATGTTGTGCAGCAGTTATCGATCCCCCGGTGTGCCTGGATGAAACCCCTTTAAACTCGGTCCTATGATTGGCCTTAGACCAGATCTTCCATGCTCTGTATCCCACACTTGTTAACAACATTACACGTAAGTCAGTAGAAAACACATGGTAATGCACAAAGATCACAATAAAGATAGAAACCTGATCAATCATCTTGAGCCAAAACCACTCTGGGATCCAGGAAGGGTGGTGTAATCTAATGTGTGTGAAGTTCTCACTGTCCCAATCCCTCCGCCAATCGGGATAGGCCTGTGTTGCGGACGATTCACATGCAGCCCTCATCCAATCCGAGTACCTATTCTGCATGGCTTTGGTCCATGCTTCAAGAACCGCTTCCTCCAGCCCTGGTTCCCACTAAAACTTATTCTATATACGCAATATTTGTTTCAAGGTAAAAACAAATAATCTGATATGTATAATTACATTAAAAGGGATTCATGTACACCAACATGAAAGCGTTGGAAACATCTATTCCTGGTCTTCCTAAGGGACCTCTTTTCAACGATACCATGGATAATGAAAGGAAGACCTAAATACAAACATGATCTCTCGTACAACATGGGCATCTTGAAATATGTACAATTAAAAATTATATACGACACAAAAAGCATTGATAGCATTTTATTATGTAATACAAATCCTTATACTACATCTAGTTAATATGGACCTGCTAGATTCATATGTGGTCGCTAACTTGGATGATTTAGTATCGGCATCGTATGGTTGGAGCCTCTCCTTGACACCTAACCAGTCAAAATTGGGACCTGCATCTCCTGCTTCTGATCATGATCGAGATCCTTGAGGCCGAAGGTCGGGATGGTACCATTTGTAAACTCTTCTATGCCATCGGCGCACAGGCCGCTATGCCCGTCAGTGGAGCTGCAGCCCGTACCGCTAATGGGGCTAGCTTTAGCCTGTAATCCTCTACCACTACCACGTTGATGGCATGACATCACCTAGAAAAAAAAGATTAAATTCTATCCAAAAAAGATAATTACAAATCGCGATTATACAATTGTGAAATAACTATACAGAAGATAAGCTACTCACCAAAAGAATGATCATAAAGCATTAGTTCATCTTTTTCATCTAAATCATCATCTATGTCTTCAAATTTTGGTTCATCCTTGTTATCTTCATTTCCTGGCACGTCGTTGTTATCATTGTTCAATTCATCGCCACCTTCATCTTCATTAATATTATCAACTACGTTAACCTCTTATATGGAAAGAAAAACAGAATCTAGCTAGTTTTCTAATGTGAACATTGTATGAGTTACCCTTTCATTGATTTGAAAGAATTGTTCTCCATTCACATTATCATTGTCGTTAACATCATTAATCATGTCTGGCACTTCATATATTCCACAAGCCTTTGTCTTGATAACCGCACACCAATCTTTCAAATCCTTTGTTATCGAAGGATATGAAGTATAGTAGACTAGTTCGCCTGTGATGCTAGGATGAAAAGGTCGTCAGATCTATGTTTAGACTTAATTTTGGTACCTACTGAACTGTCTTTAGGGTCAACTCTAACCCCCGACAGAGTATTAAACCAAGTCCATTTCAACAACACAACTACCTGTCATATTGCACCATAATATTCCACGTTCTAAACGTCATCCAACATTCCATATAAGTCACACTCACACTCGTCATAGTAGGCCTTATGACACAAATACCAGTATTATGGGTAACCTAACTGGATGTATAGGTTACTGCATGCAACTTGTATGCACATGTGTATATACATATATACGAGATATAAAAAATCATATGCGGTTACCAAACAACACACACACACACACACTGTCTATACATTCACATATACACATTCAAATAAACATAGATAGAACATAGATACACGTATCTACAACAATATATACATAGATCTGATAGCGGTTTACAACCAACACACATACACATAATGTATACATATGTCTAACACAGACTGACAGATAAATATAACACATAAACACACACACACACACACATATATATATATATATATATATAACACATACGCAAACACATACACCTGTGTACATGTAACACATACACATACACATACACATGTGTATATAGAACACATATAATGAGAAAAGAAAAATAAATAAATCTCTCGCTAATTAACGATGGATTAACGACGAATTCTACGTGTACATCACTAATTAGCGATGGATGGGGTTTGTGGTCAATTTGTTGCTAATCCCACCCTAATTAGTGATGGATTAGCTAAGGATTGACCACAAACCCCATCCATTGCTAATCCGTTACTAATTAGCAATAAATTGGCGAGGGATTGACCACATAGCCCATTTGTCGCTGATCTCTCGCTAATTAGCGATAGATGGGGTTTGTAGTCAGTCCTTGGCTAATTAACGAGGGACTGATTCTGTTGCTAAAAGACATAGCTGATACCCAGTTTTCTAGTAGTGAATGTAAGAGCAATGAGTTAAGAATGTTCTTTAAAAAAACAACAAGAACAAAAATATTTGGTGATATGGAAAATCCCTAAAGATGGGAAAAAAAACCATGGGTGATTGTTAGATTCACCAATTAACTAACGACATTGATTACAGGTGTATTGTCATGAGTACAACTTGGTTGTAAGAATCTAAAGACAAATCTAAGAAATCGAAAAAAGAATATTGGATGACTGGTAGCAAAAGAATTCTCTCTGGTTTGCAATGTTTGTTGAAATGGTCTGAGGTTCCAAGTATTTATACTCTTTTCAAGGCCATCGTTATCTTTAATCATGATGTCTTCAACGTTCTTCCAGTTGGGTAATGAATACCTTCATAACGGTTGGTCGACAATTACGATTTAAACATTAATTGAGAGATTCGTTGATAAAATCTCCTCTTTATTATACTTTCCCATTAAATGGTTACATATCACATTCAAATAAAGCAAAAACTTTCACCAATTGTAGATTTTTATCACATTAAGATCTTCTGGTCTTAAGATTTCTTATGATGGTCATGAGGTCGTTCATATTTTTATGTCAATCGTCGTACATGAATTTTTACCCAAACATTTACTCGTTTAGTGGGAAGGAAAAGGTTCAAACCAAAACAATATCATTTTACGAGAAAATGTGAAGACCTTAAACACACAAGCATAATATGTTGTAAGCTGGTGATACACACATGATGGATACAATCGACTTTGCTATGACCTAGATCGGGGGCTAAGTAGTCTGCACATTACGTCCCCATACGGTATCACATGATGGTTGTCTGTTTCAAGTGTTCTTGCATTCACATAAAATGGTACCAGTCTCATTTGATAATATTACTAAAAATGAGAATGAAATGAAATTCTCAATACAAGAAGTTCAAGTTTATAGAACGATATAAATTTCTAGTAACCTAGCAAACAGTTATATTGGACTTAAGTTTATAGGAGATTTTTGAAAATTTTCATATAAACACATTGTTTTATAGGATGCTTATGTTTATAAGACACTTTTCATATAATCTCATATAAAATATTTATTATGACGCTTAATTTGAAAAATGTCCTAAAAACTATTTACCATGCCTAAAATCATCCTATAAACTTATTGAAACACACTTACATAGGACACATATATGTTTGGTCCTATAAATTTTATAAGATGATCTATTGCAAGACCTACAGATCTGTGGTTTCCTATGAACCCAATTTTATTGTAGTGTGTGAACCATATAATGGTTTCTATTATGATTGGTTACCCAAGACCAATATTCATAGTATTTTTTATAATTTGTCGAAAATTTAATAACCATCATACATAGACGGAACAAATGTAGAGCATACGGTGCCGTGCCACCGTATTGTTTATCCATTGTAGTGTAAAAAATTCTAGGGTCGTGAAAAGTCTCACCGTATTAATTTGTTGTGTGTCACCATATATATTTTGGAACTATAGCGCAGACACATGTTTCCCTTTATAGAGTTGGTTTGCAAGTATTTTATTCCACCCTAGACCAGAGTTTGAATCCAGTTAATGTTATTTCTTAGTTTTTAGCTTTTAATTTCAGATTTGTTAGGTTTTTTAAAAAAATTTGCAGCAAAAGACTAAACATATGACCTCAAATATGAAAAGTAACCAATAGAGGAATGTTTATTTTGTGAATAATATCTCTATATTTGTTTTTTATAGTCAAATAGTGTCACTGTTAGGAAAAAAAATTGTGTGCGTCCCTACCATCATATATTTATGTTTGTCAGGTTTCTTTAAGAGGATGTTAATATTCTTCACCTTCAATGTCGAGAAAAGTCCATTTGGTGAAATTGACAGAACAATAAAGTTGGGTTATAGTAGGCCTAAAATATTTAAGGGTCCTGATATAATTCTTTATAGGACTTAAGTTTATAAAACCACTATAACAAAATTGGTTTATAGGATATTAAAATGTCTAAGGATCATAATAAAAAGACTTTATAGTACCAAACCAAAAAATGTTCTATCTAAAAGTATCACAATAGGTTTATATGACGATTTAAAGTGTTTCAACAAGATATTTAGGACAAATTAAAAATAATTGTCGTTTTAACTATTTATACGACACTATTTGAAAAATTGTCCTAAAAACACAAGTGTCCTATAAAGAGACGAGTTTTTAGGACACTTCAAAAAAGTGGCATAATACGACACCTTCTTTTAGAAGTGTCTTAAAAACATGTTGAAAAGCCCAAAAATGTTCTATAAACCTATTGTAATACTTTTAAATAAGACTCCTTATAATTTGGTCTTACAAAAATTAAGTCCTACAAAGTAGTGACGCTTAGACATTTTAAGCATCTTATAAATCCAATCTTATTGTAATAAACCAAATAAAAAAATGTCATGTAAAAGTGTTACAACAATTTATAGGAATTTTTGGTTGTTTTAACAAGTTTCTTTCTATATTTTTCAAATAAAGTGTCTGTAAACTATTTTATAGGACATAAATCTATCTTTTTATATAACACTTTGTCAAATATTGTCCTATAAAAAAGACAATATGATGCTTTATTTTAAAAAACTTGTGAATATTAGAAAAGTCACTATAACCTATTTGTAACACTTTTAGAAATGACGTTTTTATTATTTGATACTATAAACTTAACTTCTACTACAAAGTATTTTATTAGGATTTTGGACGTTAAGTATTCTTTATGGAAAAATTCAACTTAAATTACTTTTTTTTATCAAACAGACACCATCACAATATATTTTATTTGATTAATATCGTGGTTCTTAAAATTTTCAATTTCATGTTATTAACAAATGATTCATGTGTTGAAACAATATCTTAAAAAACATGTAAACATGTCATTAAAAAAAATTTAAATTTAGCAACTTGCTTCAAAATCGCCAGCTCCAGTTTTAAATATTATGTAGCCTATGAAACAACGCGGTCGCACCTACTCCATCCATTTCACGTTTTTGGATTTTTGATAGATTATTTTATAATGAAACAACTTGCAATTGTATATACAAATAAACACTTAACGTTAATCCATGCTGATTGGGTGGATTGATTATGTTAATCGATGCTGTTAATCCATGCTGATTGGGTGGATTGATTATGTTAATCGATGCTGATTGGGTGGATTGGAGGACCATTTATTAAATGCTTATTCGATATAACATTTTTGGTCGTTAAAATTGGTTGTCGGTAAGCATGTTTATCCGATGAGTTTTATTAGATAAAAGTTTTCTCTCTCACTTGTCGAGTAAGATTTTTGGTTCTTACTATATACCTTTTGCCCAATAAGTTTCTAGGTCGTTGTCAATTGTTATGGTCATCTGGAAGATAAGTAATACCAGATAAATGTTTAAACGCTTACCTGATAAGTATTTATAGCCAGCCCTGAGTTTCTACAAGTGTTTAAAACTTGAATAGGTGAAAGCAAATCGCTTTCTTTTAGATATGATTTTAACTATATTAAAGAAATATGTGATATTTAGTGAAAACAAACATTGATTATCAATGGTGAATCCATAAGAAATTATAGTAAGGGACTACGGGTTGTAATATAAAATGAAATAATAATTAACAAAACGTACGATTTCATTAAAAAATAAGAAAAAGTTACCTTTTACAACTGTGCCTTATGGCTTTTCATCTTTTGGAATTTGCTAATTACATCATCATTTTATAACATTGAGAAGTGCTTCTTTTTCTATGGTACATATTAAAACTTGAATAAATGAAGGCATGTCGCTTTCTTTTAGATATGATTTTAACTATAATAAAGAAATATGTGTTATTCGTGAAAACAAACATTAATTATCAATGGTGGATCTAGAGAAAATTATAGTAGGGACTACGGGTTGCAATATAAAATGAAATAATAATTAACTAAAAGATACGATTTCATTAAAAAACGAGAAAAAGTTATCTCTTACAACTGTGCGCTATGTCTTTTCATCTTTTGGAATTCGCAAATTACATCATCATTTGTAACATTGAGAAGTGCTTCTTTTTCTATGGTACATATCAATGCAGCATTCAAAAACTCATCACTGATTTTGTTGCGCAAGTCAGAATTTACAATCTTCATGACAAAAAAACATCTTTCGACTGTTGCGGTAGCAATGACAAAACCAAAGCTAGCTTCAATAACCGATTTACTAATGGAAAAGTTGTATGTTTTTTTTGTTTCCACCATCAATCTAGCAAGCTCGGTAGTACCACTGAAATCGGCAAATCTTTCATCTTGACGCACAATCACATAGTACATGTTAAGTTCTTTCTCAAGAGCGATCTTTTGCATACGACTAAAATCATTAAGATACAACTCACTCAACTTCAATAAATCTGATACATTAAACTGTGAAAACGAATCACATGGACTTAAAGTTGCTATATTTTTAAACAATTCAATGGTTACCTCACTAAATTGATCCCCAACCTCTTGAAGTTGCATGTCCATAACAGTGTTGAAAATATCAAACTCGTAATAATGACGATTGGTGATGTTGGTCTTTTGTCTTCCGTTTTTTGAATAACAGTATGCTATATCCAAATATTTAATACCATTTGCTTCACAAAAAAAAATACATTTTCTTTAAAAGTGGATCAAAACCGGTTTCTCTAAACTGTTGCAATAGTTGTTTGGTTCCTCTTACCAATAAAACCCCTTCTAAAATATCTTGATCCTTTTTTTGAAGAATCTGTGACAACAAGTCAGTGACCTCTAAAATATGAGACGTCAAGTGCAAATAAATCACAAAATCAACTGTCTTCAAATAAGGTAGAATACAGGTTGTCTGAGTGTGACTAAAACCATTATCGTCATCCTTTTCAACATATTGGAGTACTTTAACAACATTTGAAAACAAAGCATTCAAGCTCAAAATGGTTTTGTAATGAGAACCCCATCGTGTATCTCCGGCTCGTATAGGAGAAAGCTGTTGATACATCCTCGTTCCAGTTTCAACTTCACACTTACCAAATGCTTCTTGCACTCTATCTTTGTAACTTTGTCGAAACATATATTTACGTTTGCAAGAAGAGTTCACCATATTGGTCACCATGCCTAACATATTAAAGAAGTTCTCAACACCATCATGTTTAATTGTAATCGCCACAACAACTAATTGAAGCTGGTGAGCAAAACAATGGATATAATATGCTAAGCTATTATCATTCAAGATCAAAGCTTTTAATCCATTAAACTCACCAACATAAGTAACAACACAAACAAAAAGATTTATATGCTTTTACACTATACTCCAACCAATTAGCATATTGATCAAACCAAGACGAACAAAAATGCCTTCCCTTACCCACGATAATTTTTCTTGGAAAGTTATGGCCACGTGGTTGGCAAGGTCCTCTAATCAAATATTTTCTTCTTATTTCATCTCTTTGATTAGGATGATACTTTGAATTTTTTTTCCTAATCAGCTGGATCCCAAGGAAGATCATTCAAATGAATTTCACTAGGCATCGAAGGAGCAAAGCTAGAATGGGGTGTTGATGCTTTTCTTTTAAAGAAATTTTCCATTTTTTCTATCAATAACAATAGTCAATAGCAAAATAAAATCAGATTCTATACTTTTATAGTTCTATTCTAAATCAGAAATCAAAACAGAAGCTAACTAAGGCCTAAGAAACAAAGGAAACAAAATCATATTGCTAGGTAGGTTATCAGCAGTCAATAACATATGACATATCAAATTATCAAAATTAGATTCTTGATTCTATTCTAATCAGAAATCAAAATAAAAAATAAAACAAGAAATGTTTTAGGGTTTTACCTAAAACCCAAGAATCGACTTTTAGATTGGTAGGTTCACGCCTTCACGGAATCACGATTCACTGTTCGACGGACAGCTACAGCTATTGTTGTTCTCGATTTCAAATTCGATTCGAAATCGTTCTGGACTGTAGGTTCAAAATCGATTTCAAAGTAGAAGCTAACTCTCGTAGAGTTGTACTCTTGTTCTCGTACATTCACTACTTTCGCCTGTTTGTTGGACGCCTTCTGATTCTGGATTAGTTCTGGGGGTTGGCTTCTCACCGTCGTAGCTTGTCTAAGAAGTAAACGGGCTTGTGAGTTTGGCTTGTGTCTTGCGGGCTTAAGTCTAAGAGGTTAAAAATATGGGCTTAAGTCTAAGACGTTAAAAATATGTTTTGAAATTTTAATTAAGGTCCCTTAACAAGTTGAAATTAGGGGCCCAATAAGAAAAACAGTTTTAAATTATTATTTGTTGGCCTTAATTGCATGTTTTTTTTTGAACACGAAAAGACTGTATATTAAAAAGAGGGAAGCCTAGCGAGAAGCTAGTTACAAAGAGAGTTCATGGTGTCAACCGAGTTACAAGTCCAACACTCCCAACTAAAAGACTTGCTAATCCTCGCTCTACATCTAATCCAATCATACGCAGTGAATTGAATATCACTACAAGCTTCCTTTTCAGACTTGTTTTTGCCCCTAAACGTCTTGTGATTCCTTTAAGTCCAAACGGTCCAAAAATAAGCTGCCATAATCACCTTGCCCACCTCTCTTCTACAACTATCTCCATACTCGCAGACCACCGACCACATGTCCCGAACCGAATTCTCAATCGCCGGCCACCAGTTCACCCAGGAAGCCATATGCGCGTTAATGACTTTTGCCGTAGAACAAGTTGCAAATACATGATCCAGGTTCTCCATCGTTACCAAGCACATTGGGCACTCATCAGAGCTGTAAGTCACTCCCCGTTTCACAAGATTATCCCTGGTCGCTAACCGATTGTTGAGCGTTCTCCATAAGTGAATATTAGCTTTGTTGGGTATCCACATAAGCCATTCAGTTTCCTGTTCCATAGAAGGAAGCATAACACAGTCAATCAATCTCCTAAGAGATCTAACAGAGAATATATTGTTTGCCTCCAGCAACCAAGAYCATCCACTCCTATCYGGCRTGTTGATCATAAGACTATTAATGTTGATCCCGATATCACCCAGGTCYGTTTCGATGCTTTTTATATTGCTCCAAACAGTTCTTCTGCCTCTGCTATTTCTAGATAYGAATTGYGACGAATTACAGAGACTYACAACCGCRTTCCAAGTTGCCTGTACTTGCGTACGCTCTCTCCACCACCATTTGGCGAGCATTGCAAGATTTAAGGCTYGTAAACTCCYAATGCCCAACCCACCACTCTTCTTGTCACTWAGAACCCGTTCCCACRCCACCCAGTTAATTTTTTTCCCTCTTCCATTCCACCCCARAAAAAAYRTCGTCTAATACTTTCTAGAGTGCTGATCACCTTCTTGGGAGCTTTGAACAACGAGAAGTAGTACGTGCCCARACTGCCCAAAACAGATTTACATAGGCATAACCTTCCACCTATGGACAAATTCCTAGCTTTCCAGGCCGATAGACGCGTCTTAAACTTCTYAATGATGGGYTGCCAACTTGCCATGGACGACATATTACCACCAACTGGGAGACCCAAATAAAAAAATGGAATCGTTTCCTCCTTGCATTTAAGCCAACGGGCCATTYTGGATATCYCTTCCTTACTAACYGCAACACCCGTAAGACGACTTTTACTCAAGTTAATTTTAAGACCCGAACATACCTCAAAGCATTTAAGGATGCTAATCAAATTTTTTGCGTTAACCGCAGCCCATTCTCCTATAAAAATAGCATCGTCCG
>NC_037532.1:14991886-14997114 GCF_001531365.2 Cynara cardunculus var. scolymus
GTCTAGCTATGCGTTTCCTTAAGTGAAGCTCCTCATCCCACCTTCTCATGCTTGCAAACCAGTCCTGCCAAATATCGACAGCCTTTTCACAGAAATCGCGAGCCCCTTCAACCGTAACAAACTCCAGCAACAACACGAGACCCCCCAGGTAGCTAAACCGAATTCCAGCCCACCCTTCCATCCTCGACAGAGACCCAATCATCTTGAGAGCTTCATACCTTTTCAATTCTCCAATCAGCGCAGATTCCAATCTGGCTATCATATCTGGAGCAGGACTCAGTTCCAGCCTCTTCTCGCCCGTATCTATACCCCCATGGCTCCCTCAAACGAAGGTTTCTCCACGCAGCGACCAGCCCCTTTTACCACCTTCGCATACGATCTGTCCCCCGGTATACGGCCGACATGTGCAGACGCACGTACCATCTTAGAACCCACTTGAACTCTTGCTTTCGCCTTACCTCCATTCTTCCTGCTGAAACGAGCCAGGTTAGCCCTTATCTTGAAGGAGCCTATCCACATCTTGTTGAGATTCTCTTCAATCAGCCTCCAATCTTTGACCTTGATGAAGCGCACAAACCCGAATCGCTTACCCTGTCCATTTCTCTTCTTTGCTACGTACAGATCTACAATGTCCCCATGAGTCTTGAATTCTCTCCATAAGCTTTTCTTCGAGATTAACTCCGGGAAGTTAGTGAAGAAGAATGTCGTTGCTTTACCTTAATTGCATGTTTTAATTAGAATCATTTAACGCCTATATGGTTTGTCTCCATCCGCCAATGTAAATTATACTATTTGGCAGAGAGAAGTAGAATGGATCTTGATTTTTTTTAAAGTGTTTAGTATACCATAAAGGTCATTATAACAAAATTGAGTCTATATTATATTAAAATGTTTAAATATTCTAATTAACTTTTTATAGGACTTAAGTTTATAGGATGAAACAATAAAACTACTTATCACCACAAGGGTGATGCTTGATTTGTTTGAGTTTTGCTCTAAAGGTCTAAAGTTCCTGGAGGTCCCAGGTTCAAATCCAAGGAGGAATAATAATCCCCTTGTGGCCAAGGAGGTTCAAATGCGATGACTGCATTCTCGCAAAGCAAATGGTTGTGATAACTGGGTTAAAGGTTATTAAAGTTTAGGGTTGTTTTGATTAAGTTGTGAAAGTTGAAGGATGCATTTCAAAAACTGTGTTTAAAATATATTATTATCCATCACCTGTCATTTAATTTATACATATTATGAGATATTTTGGTACTTAGGATATTCTGAAAAAAAGTGTGTTTGTGTTCCTAGTTTGAAGAAAATAGAAAACCTAAGAAAGGAAGAAGAATAATAAATTGTTACATGATTATCTTATCTTCGTCTATATTTGTATTGTAATCAAATGTAATTACAAGGTGAGTTTTATTTACAAAGCATCATTTAATTTGCATTTTGGGTGAAGAAACCGTTAGGTTTCATACATGAGTAACTGATGATTACATGCTATTTATTAACATAAATTTTAAGTTTTAATTTGTTATTATCACCTGATTGTAATAAGGGTGGCATAATCAGGAGATGAGTATTTTTTGTAATAAGGGTGGCATAATCAGGAGATGGGTATTTCTGATAATTAGGGTGGCATAATCAGGAAATGGGTATTTTTGGTAATAAGGGTGGTATAATCAGGAGTTAGGTATATCTTTGTAATAAGGGTGGCATAATCAGGAGCTGTATATACTAGGATAAGGGTGGCATAATCAAATACTTGATATGATGATCTTTTGATCATGGAATTCTGTTATCACATCATTTTGAAGCAATGAGTGTGATTTTTATCGCATCAGCATGATGCGACGAATTGTGGATATCGCATCAATATGATGCGACAAAGGGGAGTTATCGCATATGCTTGATGCGATGAGTTGTGATTATTGCATGTATATGGTGCGACAAGAGTGTTTATCACATCTATTGGATGCGACAAGTTGGGGTGATCGCACCCTTGTGATGCAACAAGATTGGGTGATCGCATCGTTGAGATGCGAGGAAATATTATCGCATCCTTGAGGTGCGACAATGGGGTTATCGCATGTGTGTGATGCGACAAAGTTGTGTCATCGCATTAGTGCGATGAAATAAGTTGGTGGGATGCGACAACTTGATTATTTGTTTATTTAATACGATAAGTTTGAGACTTCAATGAGTTATGATGCGATAAGATGAAGTTGTCTCATCTATATGAAGCAACAACGAGGTTTATTTGTTATTACTGCAACTTTGGGCTTATAAAATAGTTTTGGTGATTTTCACCATGTAATAGCTATGAAAAAGGGATTTCTCACTAGAACTTATGGTCTAACCCTCAATTTGTGTTTCAAAATATGCATTACAGTTGGGGCAGAATTGGAGGATAAAGGAAAAGGAAAAATGGGAAGGAAATTATGATTGCTTTACATATGTGGACTTTTGGAAGTTGTTATGTTACATGTACTTGATGTAAATGAAAAGAAAATTTAACTACTCTTGTGATGTAGCAATTTGTACGTTTTGGACCAATGTGTATATTTTTATTTCATGTTATATGAAATATGTAGGTTATATGCAAATGTGAAATGGGACATTACAAGTTTGGTATCAGAGCCTAAGTTTAAGAGATTTAGGTATTCACAATGATGCCTAGACTTAAACTGTATTATTTGCATATTAGGGGTCCATGACATTTGTAGAACCTCTGGAATAAATATGATAGGTTAAAAGAACAATATGTAAGGTAAATTTAAATTACAACTGGCCAATTTAATCATGGGTTTACAAATACATATTTGTTCTTGAATACCTTATTATATTTGAGAGTGTGATTATGTGAATATTAAATCTTGCAAATTGTCAGATGGAAAGTCAATCCAGATGATCTGAAATGATTGCTCTTATAAGCCCAAATGAAAGAGAGAGTTCACCAGAAAATGTTCATGAGAATCTACCAGTTAATCGAGGTAGAGGGAGAGGCAAGGGAAGGGGCAGAGGAAGAGGGCGAAGTAGTCATCTTGAAGTTCATCTAGAACAAGGTGAATCCATTCAAGAAAATATTAATGAGGAACCAATTCAACATCCTGAATACGTTTCGGGATATGCTTGCAGAATAAATGAGTAAGTTACGAAATACCTTGACATCTATACTGGGAATACCTGCAAGAGTAGAAACTGAACGAGTGGAAATTAATCTGCAAGTTCGTACTTCAAATGAGAAATGATGTGATATTAAGATGTTTTTGACATGTAAACCCCCAAATTTTTTGGAGAGAGATACCCGATAAAGGCCATGTGCTGGCTAAAAGAAATTGAATCGGTCTTTTATATAAGTGTTTATATGAAGATCAGGTCAAATTTGTTCTTTCAATGCTCAAATCCAATGTTTTGTACTGGTAGGAAGTTGAGTCGTTCTCTAAAACTAACATTTTACGATCGATGTCATGGATGGAATTTATGGATAAATTTAAAGAACAGTTTTGCCCTAAAGCGGCAGTAAGGCAACTGGAAGAAGAACTTTTGAAGCTAGAACAGGGAAATTAAACTGTGCGGGAGTATATAGAAAAGTTTATTGAACACTCTTATTTTGCTAAACATAATATATCGTTGGAATATCGCAAGGTTGAACGGTATATTTGGGGGTTTAAAACCCTCAATTAGAGAATTTGTAATAACTATGGATCCCGTTACATTTTCATCTGCAGTGGACGTAGCTAAGACTACTAAGAGAAATAAGAACAGGTAGGTGGGAGTAAGAGTGGTGGAAAAGAGAAAGTGGAAGGGGTCTTCGATAGAATTCAGGAGACCAAAGTTTGTAAAATCAGAGAACGTCCTGCTCAAAGATTCAATGAACGACCTTGTCAGAGATGTCATCGTGTTCATCAGGGTGATTGCAATTTGGATCAAAGACTTTGTTTCAGGTGTGAAAAGCCAAGGCATATCTTCCGAGATTGTTGAATGCCTCAATGTTGCTATCAGTGTGATTCTCCAAATCACATCAAATCATACTACTCTTAATTAAAGAATCGGAGATTAACTTTTGATGGAAACAATCCGAGTACTCATGGGGTATCAACATTAAGGGTGGTAAATCTGACAGTACTAGAGGGTGATCTTTTCAGATGTCAAGAGGGGAGGCAGAGGAAATCCCTTATGTGGTAATGGGTACATTTCTCATCAACTCAATATATGCTAATGTGTTATTTGATTCTGGTGCAAATTATTCATTTGCATCACCTTTAATTGTTGGATGTTTATACATGAAAATCATGCCCCTAGACTATGCATTAGTAGTTGATACTACTAATAATAGTCAAGTATATGTTATTAAAGTGTTTAATAATTGCCATATAGAGGTTGAGGGGTGTATGTTACCGATCCGATTATTCCCTGTGCCAATAAGGGAAATTGATGTAGTGGTAGGTATGGATTGGTTGACGGAAAATTAGGCAAGTATCATGTGTAATAAGAAGCTGATACATATTGATTTGTCAGGGAAGGAGCCAATTATAATTTATATTGATCGTCAGGATCATCATACAAGCATAATTTATGTTATGAAAGCTCAAAAATGTATTCAAAAAGGGGTGCCAAAGCTTTCTGGTTTACATGGTTGATTTGAAGAAAGAAAAAGGTAAACAGGAAGCCATCCTAGTAGTTTGTGAGTACCCAGAGCTATTTCCTGATGAATTTTCCAGTTTACCTCCCGATCAATCTGTTGAGTTTAGAATTGACCTAACACTCGGGGCGGCACCGGTGGCCAGAGCGCCATATCGTTTGTCACGATCTGAATTGGAAGAGTTAATGACCCAGTCGAAAGAGTTGTTGGATGAAGGTTTTATCAGAACGAGCACATCTCCCTTGGGTGCTATAGTATTGTTTGTTAAAAAGAACGATGGGGTGATGCAAATGTGTATTGATTACATTGAATTGAACAAATTGACCATATAGAATAAATATTATTTGCCAAGAATCAATGATTTTGTAACAACCCTCGGAATCCCATATAAATAATTCACATCTTCATACTCATAATACTATAAACAGTATTGTTACAAAACATGGACTAACAAAATGTATCCTTAATACATATATGAACAAACTATTATCATCATTTATACTTTTCCTTTGCCCTTATCTTGCAAAGTACGCTGACCTGCAAAACAGGTTAGTCCAACAACTGAGCGTTAGACCAAAACGTCTAGTGAGTGTAT
>NC_037532.1:14997513-15003971 GCF_001531365.2 Cynara cardunculus var. scolymus
CGGATAATAAGTCCGGTCAACTTTAACACTTGAAATTGAGTTAACACCTTTGTCCGGATTACAAATCCGGACAATACTTCACTTATAACGTTAACCGGTTTAAATTAAACCGGACAATACATGTTTCAACCTTTGACCGGTTTAAAATAATCCGGTCAATACACCACTCAATCTTTTGAACGGTTTATATGATATCCGGTCACCTCTTGGCCGGTTTAAATGATATCCGGTCACCTCTTAGTCGGTTTAGGGAAGACTCCGGACAAGGCATGAGCGGTTTATTATCCGGAAATCAATCCGGATACCACTTGAACGGTTTAAGCAAGAATTCACATAATATGAAGTCAAATTCATAATAACCAGTTCCAAATGCTTATCAAATTGTATGTAAACAATTCATATTCAAAACTCTAATACACTCACCTTTAGAAATCGAGTATCAAGGCTTTTGAATTCCTCTTCCTGTGCAATCCTTCTGATTCTTCAGAGAAAACTTCTAAATATAGTATGTGTGTGTACCTTTTCTTCACAAAAACTATATATATACTAATAAAAAGGAGGAGAGGTGATGGGCGGCTCATCTAGCCGACCTGCCCCATTTTTATTTAATTAAAATTTTAAATTATCATCAAAAATATTACACACATACATACATATCCGTATACATATATATATATATATATATAAACTTGAAATAACAACCAGAATATTACAATATTCCCTCCTTAAAAGAATTCCGTCCCGGAATTTTATTAAGTAAACAGATAAGGATATTTCATCCTCATTTCCGATTCTGATTCCCAGGTGGCGTCTGGTCCCTGATGATAATGCCATTGAACTTTTACTAACCCAATCTCTTTGTTTCGTAAATTCTTTACTTTGTAATCAGTAATCTGTTCAAGAGTTTCTTCAAAACATAATCTCTCATCTACCTTAATCTCAGGTAATGGTACTGCCACATCTGGACTTATTAGACACTTCCTCAAATTTGACACATGAAACGTGTCATGAATTCCACTTAATTCTAAAGGAAGTTTTAACTTATAGGCCACTTCCCCAACTCTTCCAATAATAGGAAATGGTCCAACATATCTTGGACTTAACTTCCCTCTTTTTCCAAAACGTACCATTCCTTTCCAAGGTGATACTTTCAACATTACTTTATCCCCTATTTGAAACTCACGGCTTCCGATGTTTATCTGCATAACTTCTTTGTCTATCTTGTGCCACTTTCATCCGTTCTCGTATTACTTCAATTTTATCTGCAGTTTGCTGAACTAACTCAGGATCTAACTGTTTTTCACCTATTTCATTCCAGCACAACGGAGTTCTACATTTTCGTCCATACAGAACCTCAAAAGGTGCTGCCTGAATACTTGAGTGGTAGCTATTGTTGTATGCAAATTCAACCAAAGCCAAATGACTATCCCACGACCCTCCAAAATCAATGACACATGCTCTCAACATATCTTCTAATGTTTGGATAGTGCACTCACTCTGTCCATCAGTCTGAGGATGATAAGTTGTACTTAGCTTAATTTGTGAACCCATTTCTCTCTGAAAGCTTTTCCAAAACATAGAAGTGAAACGACTATCTCTATCAGAAATTATTGATAAAGGAACACCATGTCGAGTCACTATCTCATCAATGTATAACTTTGTCAATCTCTCCATCGAATATGACTTTTTCATAGGTAAGAAGTGTGCAGATTTAGACAACCGATCTATGATCACCCATATTGCATCATACCCTTTCGATGTTCTCGGCAATTTGGTTATGAAATCCATAGTAATATGATCCCACTTCCAAATCGGAATTTCTAAAGATTGCAACTTACCATAGGGACGCTGATGTTCAATCTTTACTTGAAGACATGTCAGGCATTTTTCAACATGTTTAGCAATACCCTCTTCATACATGGCCACCAATAATGTTGCTTCAAATCCCGATACATTTTATTTATACCTGGATGTATCGCAAAACGTGACTTATGAGCCTCATCCAAAATAYGCTTTYTGAGATCACCATAGCATGGTACCCAAATTCTGTTCTAGAACTTCCAAAATTCTCTATCATCTCTCACCAAATCAGATATTAGTGCCCCCAATCTTTCCTGTTTAATCTTTTCCTCCTTCATTGCCTCATGTTGAAATTCTCGTAACTCTTCTTGAATACTGGGTAATAACTCAACTCGTAAAGTTGTAGCTTTGATAGTTCCATTTTTCTCTTGTCGACTTAACGCATCAGCTACTACATTTGCCTTTCCTGGATGATACAAAATTTCACAATCATAATCACTTACCAATTCCAACCATCTTCTCTGACGCATATTCAGATCTTTCTGATGAAACAGATGTTGCAAGCTCTTATGATCTGTGAAGATTTGGCACTTCGTTCCATACAAATAATGTCTCCATATTTTCAAAGCAAACACTACTGCCGCTAACTCCATATCGTGAGTAGGATACTGTCTTTCATGATCTTTTAACTGTCTGGAAGCATAAGATATTACCTTTCCATGTTGCATTAGTACACAACCCAAACCCATCTTTGATGCGTCACTATATACCACAAAATTCTCCATTCCATCTGGTAAAGATAGAATTGGTGCACTGCATAACTTATCTTTTAATATCTGAAAGGCCCAAGCTTGTGCTTCATCCCACTCATATTTCACATTCTTCTTGGTCAACTTCGTTAATGGAGTAGCGATACGAGAGAAATCCTGTATAAACTTACGATAATACTCAGCCAATCCAAGAAAACTTCTGACTTCAGTTGGAGTCTTTGGAACTTTCCAT
This sequence comes from Cynara cardunculus var. scolymus, assembly GCF_001531365.2. NCBI lineage: Eukaryota > Viridiplantae > Streptophyta > Magnoliopsida > Asterales > Asteraceae > Cynara > Cynara cardunculus. The sequence goes on from NC_037532.1 coordinate 15,000,316, forward strand.
TTTTCAATAGCTTCAATCTTGATTGGATCCACTTTAATCCCTTCTTCTGAGATAACATGCCCYAGAAAYTGAACTTCTCGTAACCAAAATTCACATTTTGACATCTTGGCATATAGTTTCTCTTGTTTCAACAATTCCAGAAGTAATCTTAAATGWTGTGCATGTTCTTCTTCTGATCGGGAATATATCAAAATWTCATCAATGAAAACAATCACAAATTTATCCAGATAGGGACTACACACCATATTCATCATATACATAAATGCTGCAGGCGCATTTCTGAGTCCAAATGGCATAACCAAGAATTCATAATGACCATAACGTGTACGGAATGCTGTTTTCGACACGTCTTCATTTCGAATCTTCAATTGATGATAACCAGACCGCAAATCAATCTTTGAAAAATAAGTADCCCCAACCAATTGATCAAACAAATCATCAATTCTTGGGAGAGGATACTTATTCTTGATTGTCAGTTTATTCAACTSCCGRTAATCAATACACATCCTCATTGATCCATCCTTTCTTTTTAACAAAAGTACCGGTGCACCCCACGGAGAAGTACTTGGTCTGATAAAACCTTTATCCAACAATTCTTTCAATTGAGACATTAACTTCTTTAACTCAGAAGGAGCTAATCGATATGGTGCACGCGCAACAGGTGTTGCTCCCGGAATTAATTCAATCTGAAATTCTATCATTCGGTCTGGAGGTAAACTTATCAAGTCTTCTGGAAATACTTCAGGAAATTCCCTTACAACTGGAATATCTCCCATCTTTCCCTTTTCTTTCTTCATATCTATAGCATATAATTCCGTACATACTAGCACACCCTTTCTGTACATACTTCCTAGCCTTTATAACTGAAATTAGTCTAGAGTAACGATCATGCTTATCTCCATAAATCACAACTCTTCCTTTCCCAGGTAAGTCTATATGAATCATCTTCTCATTACAGACTATATTGGCTTGNAATCATCAATTCTTGGGAGAGGATACTTATTCTTGATTGTCAGTTTATTCAACTCCCGATAATCAATACACATCCTCATTGATCCATCCTTTCTTTTTAACAAAAGTACCGGTGCACCCCACGGAGAAGTACTTGGTCTGATAAAACCTTTATCCAACAATTCTTTCAATTGAGACATTAACTTCTTTAACTCAGAAGGAGCTAATCGATATGGTGCACGCGCAACAGGTGTTGCTCCCGGAATTAATTCAATCTGAAATTCTATCATTCGGTCTGGAGGTAAACTTATCAAGTCTTCTGGAAATACTTCAGGAAATTCCCTTACAACTGGAATATCTCCCATCTTTCCCTTTTCTTTCTTCATATCTATAGCATATAATTCCGTACATACTAGCACACCCTTTCTGTACATACTTCCTAGCCTTTATAACTGAAATTAGTCTAGAGTAACGATCATGCTTATCTCCATAAATCACAACTCTTCCTTTCCCAGGTAAGTCTATATGAATCATCTTCTCATTACAGACTATATTGGCTTGATTTTCAGCTAACCAATCCATGCCTATAATTACATTAAATTCCCTCAAAGGTAAAGGAAATAACTGTATAGGCACCTCACATCCTTCTATATTTATAACACACTCATCAATTCTTTCCTTAACCAAAACTTCACTATCATTTGCTGTTTCCACAATTAGATCTTCACTTAACGCTTTAGATTTTAAATGTGCACAATTAACAAATGATGGTGACACAAAAGAACGATTTGCACCCGAATCAAATAAAACTTTGGCACATACTGAATTAACAAGGAATGTACCTGTCACCACTTCAGGGTGCTCTTCCGCCTCTCTTCTCGTCATCTGAAAGGCTCTCCCTTTTGCATTAGACTCTACCTGTCTTGTCCCTCCCCGTCCAGTTGGACTAACACGATTATCCATTTGCCCACGACCTGTTGGCACATACCCTGATCCTCGACCCCCAGAATATCCAAATCCCCAACCTCCAGCAAAACCAAACCCTCGACTCTTTGCTTGCGGACAATTAGCACTTATATGTTGAGATGAATTACAAGTAAAACACCTTCGCGTCACCCGACAGTCTCGAGCTATATGTCCAGGTTCCTGACATTTAAAGCATACTCGAGATTTTGTATTGCAATTTCCTTGATGTATTTTATGACATCGAGTACACGCCTTATCATTAAACCTTGAGACTGGTCGATTCACATTTTCCATAAACCTCGGTCTACGGAAATCAGTTACTGTAGTTTCCCCTTTTCTTTTCTCTCCAACCCTTTCTTGCAGTTGCCGGTTAATATCTTGTTCCAATATTTCAGCAGCATCAACTGCCGCTTGAAATGTTGTCGGATTCCTGGATATCACATACTTTCGAAGATTTGCCTCCAATCCCCATATATACTTTCTCACTTTACTGTTTTCAGATATAATATAGGCTTCAGCAAACCTAGATTGTTCCATGAAAACTTTTGTATACTGGCGGACTGACATGTTTCCTTGTTCAAGACGAAGGAAATCATCTTCCAACTTTCGAATTGCAGCTTCAGGACAATACTGCATTTTAAATTTAACCACAAATTCTTCCCATAACATGGTTTTCAGAATGTTCGGATCTGAACTGGACAAGACTTCCCACAAGTACAAAGCACTTGATCTCAAACGAGATACAACAAACATAACTTTGTCTTCTTCTGCACTTTTACTGATTTGCAGATTCAGCTCTATCTCCTTAAGCCAACACATAGCTTTAACAGGATCACGCTTACCAAAAAACTTAGGAGGTTTACAAGCAAAAAACATCTTGATATCTCCTCCTTTTTGTACTAAGGACGAAGTGAGGGGTACAGATGTACCAGTTACCGGTGTACTAGCTCCGGCTTCCTCCTGATCGGAATTTCTTACCACATTTGGATTAGTTTGGTTTGTACGCCTTAACAAAATTACCAAACTTTCCTGAAATTTTCCCAACTCTGCTGCCAACATATCTTGAGTAATATACTTGGGGTCAGAAACATTATGTCCACCCCTTGCCCTTCCTCGACCACGGCCAGACATTGAACTTTCTTGGGTCGACAATTCCTGTTCCCCACGAATTTCTTGTCTAGTGCCTCTACCCCTTCCTCGTCCTCTGCTACGACTTCGTGTTTCTATTACATTTTCTGGATCCTCTCGTTGTGATTACATTTCTTCTTCCTCAACCTCTTCCATAACCAGTAGAGGTCCTTTCTGATTGATTGGGATTATCTGCCATTTCTCCGTATGTAACCTTTTCTGTCACATTGAAGCACATATGATTATTCTCATAATCACAACATAATAACACATTTATCCTCATGTCTACTCATAACTCAGATTATATCAATCATATATAATCTATCTTTCTCATAATAGGTTCAGCTATAACATATTCCCATGTTCATAGACCCAGTGAAACCTATTATCATAACTTTCCACACCTCTAGTTTAAGTCTAAGTATTTCGCAAATACCCAGATCCCTTAAACTAAGGCTCTGATACCAACTGTAACAACCCTCGGAATCCCATATAAATAATTCACATCTTCATACTCATAATACTATAAACAGTATTATTACAAAACATGGGCTAACAAAATGTATCCTTAATACATATATGAACAAACTATTATCATCATTTATACTTTT
>NC_037532.1:15004203-15022648 GCF_001531365.2 Cynara cardunculus var. scolymus
CATCTCTCTCGCGGTTACACCGCCATTTCATCTCTCTCGCGGTTACACCGCCATTACATCTCAAAAACATTTCAAAAATCTTCTAACTCTTTATTCGGACTTGAAGTCCGGTCAATCTTGTCCGGATAATAAGTCCGGTCAACTTTAACACTTGAAATTGAGTTAACACCTTTGTCCGGATTACAAATCCGGACAATACTTCACTTATAACGTTAACYGRTTTAAATTAAACCRGACAATACATGTTTCAACCTTTGACCGGTTTAAAATAATCCGGTYAAWACACCACTCAATCTTTTGAACGGTTTATATGATATCCGGTCACCTCTTGGCCGGTTTAAATGATATCYGGTCACCTCTTRGYCGGTTTAGGRAAGACTCCGGACAAGGCATGAGCGGTTTATTATCCGGAWATCAATCYGGATACCACTTGAACGGTTTAACCAAGAATTCACATAATATGAAGYCAAATTCATAATAACCAGTTCCAAATGCTTATCAAATTGTATGTAAACAATTCATATTCAAAACTCTAATACACTCACCTTTAGAAATCGAGTATCAAGGCTTTTGAATTCCTCTTCCTGTGCAATCCTTCTGATTCTTCAGAGAAAACTTCTAAATATAGTATGTGTGTGTACCTTTTCTTCACAAAAACTATATATATACTAATAAAAAGGAGGAGAGGTGATGTGCGACTCATCTAGCCGACCTCCCCCCTTTTTATTTAATTAAAATTTTAAATTATCATAAAAAATATTACACACATACATACATATCCGTATACATATATATATATATATATATATATATATATATATAAACTTGAAATAACAACCAGAATATTACAAATTTATTTAATTAGTTAGTTGGGGCTGGTTACTTTTCAAAAATCGATTTGCAGTCGGGATACCATCAATTGAAAGTTCAGGACGAAAATATAGCTAAAACTGCTTTTCGAACCAGGCATGGGATCATGAGTTTTTGGTTATGCCGTTCGGTTTGACTAATGCTCCAGCTGTGTTTATGGATCTAATGAATAGAGTATGTAATGAATACCTCAATGAATTTGTTATTGTATTTATTGATGATATTCATATTTTCTCATGATCGGAATCAGAGCATGTTGAACATCTTCATCTGATTCTCGAACTTCTGAAAAGAGAGAAGTTGTACGCAAACTGTCAAAATGTGAGTTTTGGTTAAGAGAAGTTCAATTCTTAGGTTACATCATTTCAGAAGCAGGCATAAAAGTTGATCCCACAAATATTGAGGCCATTAAGAGATGGGAAATAACGAGAACACCTACCGAGATCTGCAGTTTCTTGGGTTTGGTGGAGTATTTCAGAAAATTTATTCAAGATTTCTCTCGGATCACGACACCTTTGACAAAATTGACAAGAAAGAGCACAAAGTATGAATGAGAAGAAGATCAAGCTAAATCCTTCTAGTTGTTGAAAGATCGATTATGCAATGCTCCAATATTATCATTACCAGAAAGGGTCAGAAGATTTTGTAGTTACAGTGATGCTTCAAGGTTGGGCCTGGGATGTGTATTGATGTAACGTGGTAAAGTTATTGAGTATGCTTCTAGACAATTGAAAGATCACGAAAAACAGTACCTTATGCACGATATGGAGGTTGCCGCTGTCGGGACTAAGTTTAGCTTTATACAGATCATAAGAGTCTTCAACATCTATTTAATCAGAAAGAGGTCAATATGAGGCAAAGACGATGGATTGAACTGGTAAATGTCTATGACTATGAGATTCTCTATCACCTTGGGAAGGTGAATGTAGTGGTTGACGCAATCAACAGAAAAGAGAATAGTGGAACAATCAAAGCCACTACATTATGAGCAAATTTGATCCCTAACATTCTTAAAATGATCCTAAGATACCAAGACGAAACAACTAAAGAAGAGAATGTTAAAGCTGAAAGAATGGAAGAGATGTTAGCAACCCTGTTAAAGAATGATAATGGAATTCTGTGTTTCCAAGGTAGAATCTGGGTGCCTCGACTCGGAAGCAACTGTGAGTTAATTTTGGATGAAAGTCACAAATCTCGATACTCAATTCATCTAGGTACCAATAAGATGTACAAAGATTTAAAACCATTCTATTGGTGGTCGAGATGGAAGAAGAATATTGCATTGTACGTGGAACGGTATCTGACATGTCTACAGGTAAAAATAGAACATCAATGACCCTATAAGAATTTGCAATCATTAGAAATTACTAAGTGAAAATGAGATCATATCATGATGTATTTCATAATGAAACTACCGCGAACTCCAAAAGGATATGATGCTATTTGGGTTATTGTGGATAGTCTGACAAAATCTACGCACTTTCTACCAATCAAAGAAACTCATCTATTAGAAAGAATTGCGAAGATCTACATCGATGACATTGTGACTCGTCATGGTGTTCCTTTATCAATCGTTTCAAATAGGGACAATGGTTTACCTCAAACTTCTGGGAAAGCTTTCAGAAAATCATGGGATCTCAAATTTGGTTAAGTACGACGTATCACCCATAGGCTGAAGGGAAAAGTGAGAGAACGATTCAGACCCTCAAATATATGTTCAGATCTTGTATCATTGACTTTATGGGATCGTGGGAGAATCATCTACCAATGATTGTTATTTCCTACAACAATAGTTATCATTCCAGCATCCAAGCAACACCGTATGAAGTTATGTATTGTAGAAAGTGTAGAACATCATTATGTTGGAATGAGATAGGGGAGAAACAGTTGGTTGGTCCAGAGATTGTTTAAATAATGACCAAAAAAATAGATCGAATTCGGGAAAGAATAAAGACAACTCAGGACAGACAAAAGAGCTATGCCGACAAAAGCCGAAAGCCGATTAAATTTTTGGTGGGAGACTATGTGATGCTAAAAGTTTCACTGTGGAAGGGTATTGTGCGATTTGGGAAGAGAGGTAAACTGAGTCCAAAGTACATTGAGCCATTCAAAGTCAGTAAACGGGTTGGTACAGTAGCGTATCAGTTAGAGTTACAAGAAGAACTTGACACTATTTGCAACACTTTCCGAGTTTCATACTTAGAAAAGTATTTGGCTGATCCAAATATGGTCGTACCTCTACCTGCGATTCAGATTGATGACAAGTTAAGCTTTGTGGAAACCCCAGAGGCCGTCATTGATCGGAAGACTAAAGTATTGAGAAATAAAGAAGTTAATCTGGTGAAAGTACAATGTCGATTTCATAAGGGGCAAGAGGCTACCTGGGAACTCGAGTCTGATATGAGAACCAAATATCTGCAGATATTTGTTTGATTGAATTCTAGGATGGAATTCTTTTGAGGGAAGAATAATGTGATAACCGAGTTTAAGTTTATTAAAGTTTGGGGTTGTTTTGATTAAGTTGTGAAAGTTGAGGGGTGCATTTCAGAAATTGTGATATTTGTACATATTATGAGATATTTGTGGTACTTGGGGTATTGTGAAGAAAAAATGTGTGTTTGTGTTCCTAGTTTGAAGAAAACATAAACTGAAGGAAGGAAGAAGAATAAGAAATTGTTACATGATTCTCTTATTTTCATCGTTGTTTATACCTGTAATCAACGTGTAATTAATTACAAGGTGAGCTTTATTTAGAAAACATCATTTAATTTGTTTTTTGGGTGAAGAAATCGTAAGGTTTTATACTTGAGTAATTGATGATTACATGATATTTATTAGCATAAAATTTGAGTTTTGATTTGTTATTATAATCTGATTGTAATAAGGGTGACATAATCAAAAAATGGGAATTTTTTGTAATAAGGATGACATAATCAGGAGCTGAGAATACTGGGATATGGGTGGCATAATCAAATACTGGATATGATGATCTTTTGATCATGGGAATTTGTAATCGCACCATTTTGATTCAATGAGTGTGATTTTTATCGCATCAGTATGATGCGATGAGTTGTGGCGCATCAATATGATGCGACAAAGGTGGAGTTATCGCATATGTTTGATGCAATGAGTTGTGATTATCACATCTATATGGTGCGACAATAGTGGGTTATCACATTATTGAGATGCGAGAAAATACTATCACATCCTTGAGGTGCGACAAGGGAGTTATCGCATGTGTATGATGCTACAAAGTTGTGATATCGCATCAGTGTGATCGACAACTTGATTATTTGTTTATTTAGTAAGATAGACTTCAATGAGTTATGATGCGATAAGATGAAGTTGTCTCATCCATATGATGTGAGAAAAAGATTTGTTTAATAAAACACTATTTATATGTTATTAGTGAAAATTCAGGCTTTATAAAAGTGTATTGGTGAGTTTCACCTTGTAATAGTAATCAAAAGGGGATTTCTCATTAGACCTTATGGTTTAACCTTTATTTTGTATTTTAAAATGTGCATTACAGGTGAGACACAATTGAAGGAGAAGGGAAAGGGGGAAATGTGAAGAAAATTATGATTGTTTTACATATGTGGACTTTTGGAAGCTGTTATGTTACATGTACTTGATGTAAATGAACAAAAAAATTGTAGCTATTTTTGTAATGTAGCAATTTGTACATTTGAGACCAATGTGTATATCTTTATTTCATGTTATATGAAATATGTGGGTTATATGCAAATGTGAAATGGGGCGTTACAGTGGTCACCACCGGGATTAGTCGGCTCACATAGCGGATTGGATATTCAGGTTAATAAAAAACATTTTTATCTAAATTTTTTGAAATATGTTTATAAGATGCTTTTAGACGTGACAAATTATTTCTAGGACATTTTTAAAATAAAGTATCATATTAGTTATTTTATTAGACATTGTTTCAAAAAAAAATATTAAATACTTAATACGACAACTTATTTTAAAACTGTTCTAAATTGTTAAGCCGCTCAAAAGAATCATATAAATTTATTATAACATTTTTCATTGTTTGGTCCAGTAAACTTGATTAGGTCCTCTAAAGTTATATTAGGACAGTTGGACATTTTTGGCATTCTAGCTATAAACCTAGTTTTGTCGTAGTGGTGATAGTTATAGAGAATTTCATAATATTACTGGTAGATTGCAATACAACAAAATTAGTTTTATAGTAGACTTGTTAGAACATTTTATAGAACTTAAGTTTACAGGACCAAACAAAAAAATGTCATAACCAAAAGTGTTACAATAAGCATATATGACGCTTTTGAACGTCTTAACAAATTTTATAGGACGTTTTTAAAATAAAGTGACATGTTAATTATTTTATATGGCACTATTTGAAAAAAAAAATACTTAATACGACAACTTATTTTAAAAAATTTCTAACTTGTTAAGCCGCTCAAAAGAATCATATAAACTTATTATAATATTTTTCATTGTTTGGTCCAATAAACTTGATTAGGTCCTTTAAAGTAATATATTAGGATAATCAGACATTTTTGGCGTTATAGCTATTGTTGTGGTGGGTGGGAGTTATAGAGAGTTTTCAAATATTATTGGTAGATTACAATACAATAAAACTAGTTTTTATAGTAGACTTAAAATCTCTAAACGTCCTAACGGAATATTTTATAGGACTTAAGTTTATAGGACCAAACAAAAAAATGTCATATCCAAAAGTGTTACAATAGACTTATATGACATTTTTGGATGTCTTAACAAAATTTATAGGACGTTTTTAAAATAAAGTATCGTGTTAATTATTTTATATGACACTATTCAAGAAAATGTCCTATAAAACTAAGGATTTATAGGACATTTCTTAAAAGTATCTTATGAAATGGATAATACAACGATTTTTTTAAACGCATTCTAATAAAAATATTATTGACACGCCGAAAAGTGTCTTATAAACTTGTCATGTCCGGATACTAAACGCACCATAAACTATTCTATTAGGACGCTTAAACATTTTAGACGTCCTATAAAGAAATTTTTATTGTAGTGCTACTAGATCAATTGATGTTTAAATATGATTTTTATCTTTTGGATTTTGAAGTCTTTGAGCTACTCTTCGGATTTGTGTGAACTAACGGACCGATCACTAAGTGGGGACTCTTTCACCTAATTCATCTATGAATAGACTTTTTTTTCCGCTAAAAAAATCCTCTAGAATTGTGCTATCCCCCCCCCCCCCGATCCCTATAGAGCGAACCAAGATTATCGTGGTTGAAATACCATCAATTTCTAATAGTTATTAGAGCTTCTAATTGATGACGGGAATAATTATGGATTTTGGATTATTGAGTCTCATCTTGTTGCTTTGGTGGATTGATCATTCTTCCAACCTTGTTAATTTCTTGTTCACCATGGAGTTTGCAAGCGCTCCTACGCCCGTGATTTGGTGGTTCGTGTGTCTCTTCGGTTAGTCTCCTTATGCAATTATCAGATTTATTTGATGATTTGGAGATTGTGTGATAGCTTACACATGATTCTTGAAGGTTCCATGGTTGCTTGGTTCGATTCTTTCTAGGATGTGTTTCATTTGGTTGCCGGTTTTGTTTGTCCAGGATTCGAGCTATGGGATTGGATCTCTTGAAACAAAATTGAGTTTAAAGAATGTATGAAGTATTTAACTATTCTAATAGAGTGTTTTATAGGATTTATGTTTACAATACTAAAATATAAAATGTCATGTCTAAAAGTGTTACCATAAGTTTATAAGATGCTTTTGGCCATTGAAGGATTGGAAATCCTGTATTTTACATATCCATACGATTGAGTCCTTAGGTTCCCGAAATAGTGTGAAAAGAAGTGATTAAGAGCATACAAGTTTTTTTAAAACATTTTAAAAATAAAATATCGTATTAGCTATTTTATAATCTACTATTTGAAAAAGTGTCATACAAACACAAGTTTCCTATAAATAAGACGTGTTTATAAGGATAATTTTCAAAATTGTCCTATAAAATAACTAATGCAACGCTTTATTTTACAATTGTTCTAAAAAAACCATTAACACGCCTACCATTCTTTTAATTTATTATAACACTTTTAGATATGACACTTTATTCTTTGGTCTTACAAATATAAGACACTATTAAGACACTTAAACCCTTTAGACGTCCTATAGACCCGATTTTATTATAACGATCATGTTTTTGGTAGAGATAGGGTTGGGTTGGTCTCCACTTCTAATTGGGTTTCTGATTATAATTTGGGTGCCTCCTCTGTTGGGCCTCTCTCCTCATTAAGTCTTTTCATCATGGACCATTGTTGTTGGTCTTAATCATATTGCCATCTTATCATATGGTTATGGGATAATAGTATGCTTAATCAGGTTTAGGTATGTCTTTTTTCCATGCATGTGTGTTGGAGGATGGATTTGGTCATTTTTGTTCCTGGCTGTATGCCGTTGGTGATCGGTTTAATATCCCTTTCTTATCTTGTAATTCTTTTATTCTTCTTTAGTATAGTTTTATAGGTCAGATCCTCTTTTTTAAAATTCTATTTATAGGACGCCAAATATGCATAAGTTCTTAATAGACTTGTTTATAAGTTTATTGAACGTCTTAACAAGCATTTGATGATATTTTTATAAAAAAAATGTTATATTAGTTATTTTATTGAACACTATTTGGAAAAAAAATGTCTTATAAAAACAAGTGTTTCTGTGTTTATTGGATATTTCTCAAATGTATCCTATCAAATAGCTAGTATGTCGTTTTATTTTAAAAATGTTTTAAAAAGCTTGTTAAGACGCTCAAAAACATTATATAAGTTTATTAGAACACGTTTATATAGATAGATAAGACGTTTTATCATTTGATCCTATAAACATAGGACTTACAAATTGATCTATTAAGACACTTAAATATTGTTGAAATCCTGCAACTTTAATTTGGTTATATTTTTCAACGAAGCAAATATGATATTGGCAAGTTTTTGACCTTGTCCTGGGGAGTTATACATTTGTGTATTGATAATACCATTCTCTATTTACACTATTACAAAAGTTCTCCTATATGGTTTTTAAACCTTGTAAAAGGCCAACGTGCAAAAAAGTATGAGACATTTTTACATGGTTTTAGAACCATATAAAAAAAGAATACATTTTTACACGGTGTTTAAAAATCGATCAATGTACGACTTGTTTTACAAGTTTTCTACGACAAAACCGTATTTTACACTGTTTCAGGTAAAAAAAGGTATCCGTACACTACACCAAAAATATTGGTTTATAGAACGCCTAAAATGTCTAAACGTATAAATGAAATACTTTATATGATTTAAGTGTATAGGACTAAGCGAAAAACCGTCAAATCTAAAAGTATTACAATAGATTTCTAGGATGCTTTTAGGCATTTGAACAAGCTTTTTAGGACACTTTCATAATAAAATGTTGTATTAGTTATTTTATACAACACTAATTGAAAAAGTGTCCTATGAACACAAGTCTCCTATAAAAAGACGGGTTATAGGACACTTCTTAAAATTGTCCTATAAAATAGCTAATTATCGGACATTATATTTGAAAATCGTCCTAAAAGACTTGTTAAAACGTGTTATAAACCTTTTGTAACAGTCTTATATACGACGTTTCATAATTTGATGTTATACACTTAACTTCTATAAAATATTTAATTAGTATGTTTTGAAATTTTTGATGTCAATAAATCCAGTTTAAGGTAAGCTTATACATAGCGGCAGACCAGAAAATTTTATTATCAGGGGAACACTTAGGGGTCGTTTACCAAATACCTGCATGCCTGGTAAGTGTTTACCAATAAAATTTAACACTATTGTATACTTATCGTGTCCACTAAAACGACATCGCATGCAACAATTTATCCGGTAAGTGCTTACCATGGTAAGAGTCGCGCCCTCACTTACCGGGTAAAACTCTTGGTCCTTGTCTCGCTTTTACCGGGTAAGATTTTTTGTCCTTACCATATTCATCCGATGAGGTAATATGACTTGGTAAGCACTTACCCGAGTAAGCGTTTGGTAAACGGCCCCTTAATGGTGTTAAAAGTTCGAAACCAAATAACTCATTAGAACCAAGATGGTTCTAACGGTTCGGTTAATCGAATAAAGATAACTTATTCGATTCGGTTTTTTTTGTTATTTTTTCTACTATTTGTTTTTGCCAAAAAATGTAAGAAATTGATTTAAGGTTGGATCGTGTGGCAACAACCAAAGATATGTACTGCAAAAACAAAAGTTAAAGATGTTAATCTTAACCATCAGATTTAATAATAATTCTTGTAAACATCCGATTACACACTTAGAAATAAATATTCTTGTTTTCCTTGTTTCAACAAGCTATAAATCTGATGAACTTCACTCATTAGATATTGCCTCTTTTGATTTCATCGGACCTTATTGTTTTAGGTTTCATAATATATAACCCATCGGATCTGTAACCAGTTGGTTATAACTATAAGTTTCATTGTATCCCAATCTGATAGAATCTTCTCTCGGATAAAGGGTTCCAGTTTTACCAATTCAAAGACTATCTGATGAAGCACCTTCTTAATGTTCTATAGCTTGTAAATCCGGTATATAGCTTTCAGTTCGGATATCGAAAAAAGTAGGATTTTTACTTGTAAAAATCTTATAACTATATGTATTGATCAAAGAGAAGAATGCTTCAACAAGATCGAATACTAGTTGAAGTGAGGTCAAGATCGTCACCAAAGCGGATTGGTTTGCCATCTAACAAAAAGAAGATCAATACAAGATATATAAAAAGTCAACTAGTAGTCCGACAAACACTACTATTAGCAAGCCGAATTTTGAAGTACAAACTTGGCCAACAAGTTTGGCTCACCAACTCAATTACTTCCTTTTCTTGATATGAGAACATGTACAACATGTCAGCCTAAGTAAATACAAATGCACCATGTGATTGGTATTTTGTTTGTTTTGTTGTTCCCTTGGCATACTTATAGAGTAAGTTAAAATAGTTTCTACATCAAACTCAAAGGTTGAAATGGAGAGTACTAACATACATAGATCAACCAACCAGAAGAAGACACACAAAAAAGTTGGACAAAATATGGCTATAAAAGGTCATCATTGGCATTCAATGCAACTGACTCGTTTTTTAAAGAACATCCTTAAGAGTGTTTCTGAAGTAAATTCGATGTCATCCTCTAAAGAACTTCCTTAGTTTTTCGGATATGAAAGAGAACCTTCTTCCTCTCTCTCTTTCAGTTTAGTAAATTTGTCACAGTTAGATACTTTAGGATACAAGTCTTACCTTCCTAGCTTTCGCAACATATCTGTAGTTCTTTATTTATACAAACTATAAAGTGAAAAAATAAAACAATAAAAAGTAAAAATATGTTGTATTTGTATTCAACCCCTCCCCCTTTTACAAACACTTCATGTGTAAGTTACCACTTCCCAGAATCAACAAAAGATAACACAAGGAATTCTTGATACTAAAAACATCGATAGTAAAATCCATGGATGACTATAATGGTCGTTGATTAACTAAGAATTATGGACACCAATGAGGGCCAACATCCTCTACATTGAAGTCATGTACAATGATTGTAAGATTTTAGCGACAATTATAACTATAGGATATATATTTGTTTTAGCTCTACAGCTTTATCTTTTGGTTGTTAGTTAAGCAGGTCATACGTCAATATATAGATAGGTTGCAAATCGTGTGTTTAAAGACTTCTTGCGACAAGCTTGTTTCTATTCGTATTTTTGCGATGATCGTGAGTTACAGATATTTTTACCTAAATAACTTGCCCCCAAAATTTTATTTTTTAATTAACTTAAAATTTCAAATTTCCCACAAAATAACTTTGGCAAGGGTTTTGTGTGTATGCAACCAAAAAAAAACTGAATCTGTTGGTTTTAGGGGCTGATGGATGACAACCATCTAATAGTTTTTAAAAAAATTGTAGTGGGGCATGTGTCTATCATCTATGAGTCATACGAAGAGACGGAGTGTAACACCTCAAATCCATATTTGCATATAAACTATATATTCCATATAACATGAAATACAATTATACACATTGGTCCCAAAATATACAAAATGGTACATACAAAGGAAGCTACAAATTTTTCATTCACACCAAGTACATAATTTGCATTTAACAATTTCTTAGATACATGCACATAGTCTGCTTCAAAAATCCACAGATGTAAAGAAAATATGACCCCTTTCACATCTTTTCTTTCTTTTTACCTTCCATTTTTGTCCGACATGTAGTGCACATTTTTAAACACAAAAATGAGGGTTAGACCACAAGGTCTAGTGAGTAATTTCTTTTATTGCAATTACAAGGTGAAAATCACCAAAATTCTTTTAAAAAGCCCATATTTGTTTTAATAACAAATAAACAATCTTTTATGAAACAAACCTTTTTTCGTATCATATAGATGAGACAACACAATGTTATCGAATCACGACCCATTGAGGTATCAAACTTATCACATTAAATAAACCTTTAACCCTATCGGATTCACCTCTTATGATACTGATACCCCCACGAGTAATCAGAGTATTCCTATTCACATTTGATATTTGATTCCTCGGTTGTGGGAAATCTGGTTTGATATGATTGAGAGAGTTGTAATGCAAATAGTGCTGAGGCATTCGACAGTCTCTAGATAGATGCTCCGATTCCCCACACCTATAACACCTTATTTATTCAACATTGCAGTCACCTTGATGGACGCGGTAACATCTTGGGCAGGTCTCTCATGAATCTTTGAGTTGGACGATTTTTAGATTTTATAAACTTGGGTCTCCTGAATTCTGTTGAAGAGCCCTCCCATTTTTCTCTTTTCTACCACCCTTTCTCCCACCTGCCTATTCTTATTTCTTTCAGTTGTTTCATCTGCATCAATAGCAGATGGAAAGGCAATGGGATCCATCACAATCACAAATTCCTTGATTGAGGGTTTCAATCCCAAAATATACCATTCAACCTTGAGGGATTCTGAGGATATGTAATGCTCAACAAATCTAAAGTCTTCCTGGAGTGGCGGGGTGGTCGGTGGTCTTTGTGTTGGGTTAGTATAGGTCACCAAGAGGGAGAACTTTAAGTGATATGAACGACTTAGAAGGTCTAGCTCAAAACCATAGCCTTTTCTAGTGTGACAAGTGGATGTTTTTCTTCAATGAAGACGAGGTGTTCTCGGTCAAAGGTGTCAAGGAATTGGTGATAGAAACATTAATCATAAGGATCAAACTTCATCCAAAACTTAAAAGAACACATAGACTTACTTGGTGTGAATCCCGTATTTGAAAGAGTAGAAGATGATGATGCCATTTGATGTTATTGATTCTTTAAGGATATACGGACTTAGGATGGAGAGATCAATGAACCGATTAGTGATGTTGATTTTTTCATCTTCTCTGTGAGTGAGCGATAGATGGAGAGAGAGAGAAATTGAAAACCGTATATCATAAAGAAACCGTTCAACCCCATATGTGATTGTTATGTCACCCACATCCATCATATGTTAACATTACATAAGTATAGGGACTAAATCTGTCGTAATGGCAATCATAGATATATTAAAATTATAAATATATCTTATTTATATAAAACTTTACATAAATGGTCCAAGTACATTAAAATAGGAATTATAATCCAACAATTGGTAGATAAAAGTTAGTGTAGAGATTTATATCATAGTGTAGAATCAAATTGGAGCAATTTGGTTCCAAGAAAAGTTTGTATCTTCGTGTGGCGATACAGACAAGGTAGGATTCCAGGTACGTTCGGTGTTCGACAACCATGGATTCAATCTTTATTCTTCCTTACGTCCACTTGTGGGGATGAAATTGAAACAATTGATCATTGTATGGCTCATTGCAAGATGGTTACGAAAAATGGTAAGGACAAGGCTCTATAAACTTGAACTCGATCGCAAACATTTTCTCTTAGAGATCATTTGATGTTTTCTCCTCCTTTATAAAGCATATGGATGGTCGAATTTTGAACTTCTATGTACATGATTTGGGGTTATCGTAACAATCTGGTGTTCTCAAATCAGACCCCTCCACAATCAGATATGGCTTTCTATATTCAACTTTCATTAAACCAGTGGTTGATGTATGGTACAAAGGATTTCAGTTTGTCTTGGACAGAATGTTGCTGCAATCCATATGGTTTAGCCTTGTGGTTTCTTTTTAGTTTTTGGTTTCTCCATTGTTTTGGATCTAATGTTTTTTGGTTCTTTTTGTTGTCTAATAGAGTTTGTGGCCTTTTAAAAAACATTTCATTTCTTACTCTATTTTATCAATTTATTTTTTTATATTATATAATTAATATATAATTTTGTATCAGTAAGAACTAATTTAAATAGAATTTTAAAGTATATTAACAATTCAACCATGATCTTTTGAATATTATATATATATATATATATATATATATATATATATATATATAGGTGGAGATTCAAACGGTAACACCTATATTTTACGAAAACACTCTTATCAAATGTAATAATACATGTGAGAGGACTTGGTGGTATGCGAACAACGTGTCGTACGACTTAGGTCACGACAAAGGTCGTCTGCATCTATAATTTAACATAATATGTGATGAATTATAGTATCACATTAAGAATACCGTTATCACATGCAATAATATATGTGAGTGGACTTAATGGTGTAAGGATGACTTGGCCCGCAACCTAGATCACACCAAAAGTTGTCCTTGTCTATAATTTAGTATCACGTTTGTATCATATGTGATCATCTATAGTAAAAGGGTATCCTCACGTTCTTGTAAAATGAATGTGTTCTCGTTTGAACCCTTCTCTGTATATACAAATATATATATATATATATATATATATATATATATATATATATATATATATAGCTATAGCTTAACTTGAGAAGTGGTAAACATTTGAGAAGTAGAGAAATGATTTTAGCCTTTCATTTGGTCAAAGATTAATTTGCGGCTTTGACTTTGAAACACCATATAATTTCTAGCATGGTATGTGGCAGATAGATGGATAATTTCGTAACTTTTAAATTCAATCTAAACTATATCTTCATATGTGAACTCGTGTAATTCATATATAAATTATTTAACTGTTTCACTTATGGACCCGTGTGATTCCCATATGAACTATGAGTTCAGATATACAAATGTTTGTTGTCTATTTGTAAAAGTTATAAAACTACCCCGATTCTTTGACCAGTCAAAACCACGATTATTGACTAATTTTGACCATATGAATGATTATGATTATTTCTTTACTTCTTAAAATACTTATCATTTCTCAAATGAGTCCCTATATATATAATTTTTTTATTTTTGAAATTACAATTTTTAATATCATTACATTAGATTAGATTTTAGATTTGATTACAAAAATATAGTAACCTAGCACCTTGTGATTATTAATTTGTAAATCATAAATGAGTTGTATATACATCTTTTATTAAAAAAAACGAGCATATTTGATGGATTTATAATAATTGCTTATATTTTATTAAATTAATAATTAATATATAAATATATTATGTGAATTTTAGTCATTCAATATTAACCATTTGTTGGGCAATCATATAGAACACATGTGTATCTATAATTATACAAATTTATCACGTTAAATTATTTCTAATTTTCGAGACTTGACCTCGCAAACCTTTGGGGGAAGAGGATGCCCCAGCCTACATGCATATACCTCCAGATGATTAGAAAACCAGATCTCTTTGAACGTTTCTTTGAGAGCATTTTTCGGGGAGATCACCACTGACCATTTATCTATGAACCCATGTATACATAACCATTTTTCTTCAAAAACAGAATTGGCCAATTCACATATATGCGTCTAAAGAGACATATAAAGAATTCCAGGCGCACCACCAGGGTTAAGAAACCTGCACACTCGCACCCGCGTTCATGCTCCACCTTCGTTGGCGACCCCGCACCAACGAGGATGGTGGTGGACCCGAGATTCTATTCAGCATTCCAGATTGAACTAGCCTTCGTGAGAAAGACGTTGACGGTCGCAGATGGCAACCTCAGCTGTGTTTTGGACATCAATGGAAATGTGATCTTTATAATCAAAAACAAAAACTTTAGCCTTCATGATCGCCATATCTTGCTTGATGCAACAGAGATTCCGATTCTAACTTTCCAGAAAAAGGTTACGTAGATTTTCGTGTTTATGTTTGAGGTTATATGATTATCGTTTTTTAAGTTTTTATAAACCAAAATCGAACAATTCTTCTATTTATGGCGAGGATTAGATGTTATGTTCTATTTATGATTTTTTGGATGTCTAAATTCTTTAAAGTCGTCATTTTTGTTGATACCAATTATATACGTGATTAATTGCATAAGGTTCATTCGTCTATTTTCGTTGCTGGGTACTTTTTTCTCGATCATTCCTATGTCATCTTTCGCGATATTACATTGTGCATGCATAGTAATCGATACTTACATAATTATCATTTAATTATTCATTGTATGTTCGTTCCAACTTCTGCATTTTTGAAATTATGGAAGCGAATTATTCTTCTAAATCACGTTTACATTTCAACAAAAGTCGGAAAATGAGATTGAAATTAAAAGTAACTGTTTGATTTTATAAATATAACGGGTCCATTCCCTATAAGTCCAAGTTCTCTTTCCAAGTTCTCTTTCCAGGTAAAATTGAATTCTCATTTTCATTCCGTGTCATTTTCATTTTCATCCCCCGACTGAATCTTGGTGGTTCGGATTATAACGTTCATGAGTTTCTGAGAGGATTAAAGCAAGTACCTTATTGTTATACGAGTTAAGAGTTCAATTTTGGTAAACGTGGAAATTTTTTCATCAATATATATATTGGAACTTTTCTTCTATCGTTACAGGATGGCTCTTTTATAGAGTAATCTAACTAGGTTCCACACATGTTCATGATATGTTTTCATCTCACACGATTTAATCTTAATATTATTCATGCAATATGGCGAAAGAATATGATATGAACGATTTGCCTTTGTTCAGCATCGGAGCATACATAGAAGGTGGCAAGCTTTTAGAGGAGAGAGCACAAACGCGAAAGATTTGATTTTTAGTACAAAAAAGTCGTCGGTGATTCAGAGAAGAATTACCGAGCTCAATGTGTTCTTATCACAAAACAAAGAGGAAATAGTAGGTGATTTTAAGGTTGTCGGAGACCGGAAGAAAAAATCGTGCACGGTCTATTCATTTGATGGTACTACTATCCTTGGCCAGGTAATGTCATTACAACAAGATCGATTTTATGGGACGTCAAATATGTTTAAATGTTTTAATTGACTGCATTATAAGACTTAAGTTTATAAAACAAAATAATTGTTCATCATAGGTAAAAGTGTTACAACAGTTTGTTAAGAAGTATTTTGCACATCCTAACAAGTTTTTAGGATATTTTTGAAAAAAAATATGTTGCTAATTTTTTATAAGACAATTATGAAAAATATCTTATAAACACATTTTTGATGGAACACTTGTTTTTATAATACACTTCTTTAAGTATTGTCATATAGTAAACAAATTGTGCGTTTATTTCAAAATTATTATGAAAAACTTGTAAAAGACGTGCGAAAACGTCCTAACAATTTATTGTAATACATCTACATATGACAAACAATTGTTTCATATGATGAATTTCTGGGGCAATCAATTGCGGTGCTATAGCAGTTAGTGGTGGTCGAGGAAATAGCAGTCCCACAACTAGCGGTACTATTTAGCGTTATTTGACTGCGATGTACCGCTATTAACGCTATTTAGTGCTATTTAGTGCTATCTACTGCTAGTGTAATTAGCTCACTCATGACCCTTACAAACTTTATTAATGTGCTTCCTGCGTGGGACTTGATTTGTTTTACCTAACTTTATATGTATTAGCCATGTTTATACAATAAAACAATCTATCAAGATATTTAGACATTTGTTTCATCCAATAAAACCGATTTGTATTGTATTCTATACAACTCACCATATTCTATATAGTTGTAAGATAATCTTGAAATACAAAGAAAGGTGGAATAAATGAAGAGATCAATAGCTTTTTCAACCTGGTTTTGTGGAATCTTGGCATGGATTAATCTATGGTTAGGTGTGATTAAATGGCAGATGCACACTAATCATGTTGACACGGGCTTTTTGGAGTCTGAAAAGAACACATTTGGGATAACTATATTTCCCAATGTCGATTACGCACTCGTGGTGGCACTCATGGTGATTCTTTATGAGGTCGACAAGGATCGTCGTAAGAAAAAGAAAATGAAGGGAAAGAAGGATGGTAGTACAAGGGAAATAACAGAAGACAATGACGACACTGACGAAGATGAGGATGAAGAAGAAGACGACCCCAGTGACGATTCAAATTGATGTTTTTTCTTTCTATTTTTATGGTTTTCTGTACCTCTTTATGAATTGGTTTGATGTATATATTTGGAAGATAAGTTTGATTTGTGGATGAAAGACATCTTCAGTCCAAATAGGATATAATTTAGCCTTTTGTAACATAAGAAATCTGTAGCCCAAAAGAACGTTATTATACTAATCCAATAATGCAATAACAAAACTAGATCGAGTTTTAACATTTAATAAGATCTCCATCTTCATCAACCAGAGGTGTAGAAAAGAGCCAAAACACAATAGCTGGAATAAATTAAGAACAAAATGATTGTAAACATACACAAAATCATGAAATGATATTCACTTTGAGGTTACTGCAGTTATTTCATGGCAAATCAGTATACTTACGAATTAAAATATAAGCTAAACAATAATTGTCGAGTGTTTTTAACGGTTTTACCAAGTGACCGTTAAATGACCGTTATGTTTCTTATGGCCGTTGACAGTTACCCATTTCCTGCCAAAAACATTTTCTGAACCATCACATCCACATCCTTTCTGCAACTGTGTGTCGATTCCTTTCATAAGATTATTACAGTTCTGTCTTTTTATATATGTATGTTCCTTATTCTTTGATTGATCATGTAATTTGTAAACTTTGATACATATCAATATATTTTGTTGTTTGGTGTATATGTATCTTTGATCTTCTATCAAATGGTATCAGAGCCATAAACGTATGACTTCTAATTCTTTAAATGTTCTGCAATCCCAATCGCAAACCCAATTGCCCAAATTGAATGGAAGAAATTACTTCCATTGGAGTATTTAAATGAAGGTAATGTTTGAATCTCAAGATTTGTGGTTGATTATTGAAGAAGGGATCAAGGAACCTCAAAATCCTACTGCCCTTACTGCACAACAAACGAGTGCTCTCAATGAAACAAGGAGAAAAGACCAAAGAGCCTTGTTCTTGATATACCAAAAGCAGTGGATGACAACATATTTGAAAGGATCTCTTCAGACGGCTAAGGAGGTATGAGACATGTTCAAATCATATAGAGATGAAGAAAAGGTAAAGTGTAACAACCAAAAAAAAAAGAATTGGTAGTCGTTAAATTTCAAGAACATATAGTGTAAAGTGATCAAATTGAAGGGTTTAGACCCTAAAATTGAATGTAATTTAATGACAG
>NC_037532.1:15023151-15024334 GCF_001531365.2 Cynara cardunculus var. scolymus
CATGCTAAATTTATGAAGCTTCGTGAAAATTGTTTATTGTAAAAGTTGTTCTTCGTGCATGAAAACCGTGGATTCACTGGGCCTAAGGCTCACCCAAAACTCTTTTAAAACTTTTTCACCCAGACGGCTATTTGAGTGGAAAGAAAAGTGTAATAAAGAGAGATAAGGAATAGCTCCAAAGAAGGTTATGTGCAGATCAAGGCATTGTTATATAGAGCAAAGTTATGATCCTCAAGATTGTAATTTAGATGGTGATATAAATTGTAAGATTAGATATTTTATATCCGCTGCAATGTAAGTGTTTGATCTTGGGATACTAATTTTGTTATATTTAAGTATTCGAAATTTTGGGATGTTACAAGTGGTATCAGAGCAAAGTTTAAGTGAATTAGGTTATTGAAACCTAAACTTAAACAGAGAATGAAAGATTTTATTATTGATAGACGTGTGACTAAAGATTGATTTATAGTGATGAGAGTGGTGATTTAAATTAATTTGGGGTTAGTCTTAAACCAGATTAAAGCAGAGAAGTCATTAGAGGGTTTAATATCTTTGGATGTAATGACATTGATAGAGATGTGTTTTTGCAAAACACATGGTAAGATGCGATAAAATAGATGTAGAGTGGTGTTGGTGGATAAAGTTTTGGTGACAAACTACACTAATTTGCTTTAACGACGGATAGAAGATTATTGGGATGCGAATATAAGTTATTCTCAAGGATGATCGCATGTTTAGAACTCCAGACAGTAAAACAGTTGGTATGGTGAAATTTATGACATAATGTATTTAATTTAAAAAAGTGTTCAGTAGATAAAAAGTAAGTCGTAACTCTTAAGGATGTGAAAAAAAAACTAAGAACCAAAGGGATTTCTCTCGTGAATGTTCAATGAAGACGTCATAATGGTTCAGAGGCTGCTTGGGAACTTGATAAGGGGACGAGATTGAGATGCCGTCATTTATTTGCATAGGGCAAATTTCGAGGACAAAATTTTGTTAAGGGGGAAAGTTTGTAATAACCAAAAAAGAAAAGGAAAAGAATTGGTAGTCGTTAAATTTCAAGGACTTATAGTGTAAAGTGATCAAAGTGAAGGGTTTAGACCCTAAAATTGAATGTAATTTAATGACAGGAAACTCAATGGTCATGAAACCTACGACCATTTATTATGGCTTATCGTTTCAT
>NC_037532.1:15024829-15038027 GCF_001531365.2 Cynara cardunculus var. scolymus
CATCTCCCATGACGCCGTTGCTTTGTGACGTAGATACGCACTATAATATCTTTATTTTGTGAAAAGTATTCTTCTCATCAAGGCATGCTAAATTTTATGAAGCTTCGTGAAAATTGTTTAATGTAAAAGTTGTTCTTCGTGCATGAAAACCGTGGATTCACTGGGCCTAAGGCTCACCCAAAACTCTTTTAAAACTTTTTCACCCAGGTAGCTATTTGAGTGGAAAGAGAAGTGCAATAAAGAGAGATAAGGATTAGCTCCAAATAAGGTTATGTGCAGATCAAGACATTGTTATATAGAGCAAAGTTATGCTCCTCAAGATTGTAATTTAGATGGTGATATATATTGTAAGATTAGATATTTTATATCCCCTACAATGTAAGTGTTTGATCTTGGGATACTAATTTTGTTATATTTAAGTATTCGAAATTTTGGGATATTACATAAAGATAGTGAGACTACAAACCTTAAGATGTGAATTCGACAATCTTAAGATGAAGGAAATAGAGATTATCGAAGCATATTACACTATAATGATTGTGTTACTAAATCAAATGAGATTAAATGGGGAAAGCATTGATGACAGAAGGGTAGTTGAGAAAACACTTCGGAGCCATACCAGAAAGTTTGAGTATGTGGTTGTGGCCATGGAAGAATCCAAATACCTATCAAATTTCTCTTTGGAAACTTTGTTAGGCACTCTTCAATCTCACGAACTGCATATGAGACAAATTGATGCTACTGTGATGGAACATGCTTTCCAAACACAGTCACCTTGGGAGCCAAGCACAAGTGACAAATAGAAGAGCATTGATGTGAGCCAAGAAAAACAAGGATCAGGAGGTTTCAAAGGCAAAGGCAAAGGTAGAAGTAAGCCTCTCACTCAAGTAAAATGTTTTTACTGTGATAAGTTAGGACATACAATCAAGTTTTGTAGAAAAAGGATCGCAGAAGAGAATAAGACATCTAGCACACTCAGAAAAACCTAGAAARGAGGAAGAGTCACTAAGACAAGAGCTAGGTAAGCAAGCAAGAAKGAGAGGCTAGAAAAGGCAGGGGCTCCCCATCTCTAGGAAGATTGTGCCCAGGATCTGGTAATCTAAAGCCTTGCTTCTTCTGGTCGGCTCGTATTAGCCTGTGCTTTATACATAAAGAAGACAACCATAATGATGATTCCATGTTCATGATGCTTAGCATTCAAGAAACAAATTTAAGTGACCTTTGGTACATGGACAGTGGTTGTAGTAATCACATGACAGGAAACAAGGATTTGTTTTTGAACTTAGAAGAATCTGAAAAGAAAGATGTTAGAACAGGAGATGATAAGAAACTTAGTGTTCATGGAAATGGAGAGATTTCAAATTAAAATTAGAGATAAAAATAAGAAAATCTCTAATGTGTTCTATGTTCCAGGCCTTAAGCATAATCTGTTAAGTGTGGGACAACTTATTTTGAAGGGTTATGGGTTGCAATTCAAGAATAGGTGTTGTGAAATTACAAATTCTAGTAACTCATTAATTGGAAGACTCACCATGACTAACAACAAGATGTTTCCTATTAAGTTTGCACAAAAAATGATCTAGTAAAGGGATTACCCTCTGTTACCTCCCTTGATCAAGTTTGTGAAGGTTGTGCTCTTGGAAAACACACTAGGGAATCCTTTCCTCATGATAAAACATGGAAAGCATCAAAGCAGTTGGAATTGGTCCACACTGATATTTGTGGACCCATGACAACAATGTCTTTTGGAGTAAGTAGATACTTCTTGACCTTTATAGATGACTTTGGTAGAAGAATTTGGATCTATTTTCTAAAAGAAAAGTCAAAAGCCTTCACTTGCTTTGTCACATTCAAAGCCATGGTTGAGAAGCAAAGTGAGCACAAGATTAAAAGTTTAAGGTCTGATCGTGGGGGTGAGTACATAGGACATGATTTTGAGGATTATCTAAGAAACAATGGCATCCACCATCAGTTGACAGCAAGCTACACACCGTAGCAGAATGGGGTGGCAGAGAGAAAAAATAGGACACAAGTTGAGATGGCTAGATGCATGCTTAAGAGTAAGAACTTTCCTGATGTGTTCTGGACTAAAGCAGTTTCTTGTGCAGCCTATCTAATCAATAGATCCTTCACCAAAAGCCTCTCAAATAAGACCCCTCAAGAAGCTTGGAATGGGTTCAAACCAAGTGTGAATCATTTAAGGACATCTGGATGTGTAGCCCATGCTCATGTACCAAAACAAAAGAGAGGGAAACTAGATGAAAATTTTGAGAAAGTTGTTTTTATAGGTTATAGCTACAATACCATAAACTGCATAATCTAGTGACTAAGAAAGTCATATGTCATCTTTAATGAAGACAAGTCCTGGAGTGGTTTGATCTGTGATGATAATGGAAGTTGCAGCTTAAGTGAAAACTCTCATCAAGATGATACAAATACTTTTACTGATCAAGATGAACCTACTACACCAGTAAGTGTGTCTTCACCAAATTCACCTGATTAGAATTCAATTAACACATAAGACACAAGTTCTGGAAGTTCCTCTTCATCAAATAGACCAAATCGAAAGACTAGAATCCTGAGAGATCTATATGAAAACACACAAGTGATCAATATAGATGATTTGGCTAATTTTGCCTTATTTGCTGATGCAGATCCTTTACACTATGAGGAGGCTTGTTTGGATAAGAAATGAAGAGATGTTATGGACTGTGAAATGAAATAGTCAAGAACAACACTTGGGAGTTGGTTGATCTGCCCATAAGATAGAAATCCATAGGAGTAAAATGGATTTACAAGACCAAATTCAATGAAAAAGGTGAAATTGAAAAGCATAAGGCCAGACTAATAGTGAAGGGTTGCAAGCAACAGTTTGGAATCAATTATCAGGAGGTGTGTGCTCCTGTAATTAGGCTTGAGACCATATGATTGATCCTGGCTATGGTTGCTCAAAACAATTGGAGTGTGCATCAAACGGATGTTATGTCAGCTTTTTTGAATGGTTATCTTGAAGAGGATGTGTATGTGGACCAACCAAATGGATACAAGAGAAAGGGGGAAGAACATAAGGTTTGTCATTTGAAGAATGCTCTTTATGGCCTAAAACAGGCTCCTAGAGCATGGTACAGCAAATTTGAAGGCCACTTCTTTGATCATGGTTTTCTAAAGTGCAATTATGAACATACCCTTTTCATAAAAAAAACAGGTGACACCTTACTTTTTGTATGCATATATGTAGATGATCTTGTGTTTATAGGAAATTCCTTGCAAATGAAAGATGAGTTTAAGGAGTCCATGAAAAAGAACCTTTGAAATGACTGATCTGGGGCTAGTTCACTACTTTTTAGGGATCGAAGCCACACAAGGTAAACATTGTATTTCTATTTCACAAAAGAAGTATGCTAAGGATCTGTTAACAAGGTTTAATATGGAGGGTTGTATAATTGCTGCCACTCCCATGGACTTTGGTTTAAATCTATCAAAAGGAGAAAATGAAAGAGATGTGGACTCTACCTTATATCGTAGCCTTGTTGGGTGTCTCATGTCACTGTAACAAGGCTAGATATAATGATTTCTGTGAGCATGGTTAGCAGATTTATGGAAAATCTAAAAAAGGGACACTAGGAAGCTGCTAAACGGATTCTAATGTATGTGAAAGGTACATTGGATCATGGAATTACTTACTCTTATTCTCATGATTTCAAGTTAGTATGAAACAGTGATAGTGATTATGGGGGAAGTATTGAGGATAGCAGGAGTACAACTAGTTATATGTTTTTCCTAGGCTCTGGTGCAATTTCGTGGCAGTCAAAGAAGCAAAAGGTTGTAGCATTGTCTTCCATAGAAGCTCAGTACATGGCACTCTCTTCTACAGGATGCCCGGCCTTATGGCTTAGGGGTATTTTGGAAGAATTGAGAATATCTCAAGAGGCCGCGACACAGATTTATTGTGATAATAAATCTACAATTGCTTTAACCAGGAATCATGTGTATCATAGCAAAAGAAAACACATAAGGATTAAGTTTCTCTTCATCAGAGAGCTCATTCAAAATGGTGAAGTCGATGCCCTGTTTTGTAACTCAAAGGATCAAGTAGCTAACATCTTTACAAAATCTCTACAACGTGGGAGTTTCATGAAATTGAAGAAGGATTTAGGAGTTTGTGATGTTTAGCTTACGGGGGAATGTTGAAATATAAGCTAAACATCAATTGTCGGGTGTTTTTAACGGTTTTACCAAGTGACTGTTAAATGACCATTATGTTAGTTATGGTCGTTGACAGTTACTCATTTCCCGCTAAAACCGTTTTTTGAACCATCGCATCCTTTCTGAAAGTATGTGTCGATTCCTTTCATAAGATTACAACGATTCTTTCTTTTTATATATGTATGTTCCTTATTCTTTGATTGATCATGTAATTTGTAAACTTTGGTACATATCAATATATTTTGTTGTTTGGTGTATATGTATCTTTGGTCTTCTATCATGGACGAGGGGGTTTGTTATGGCATTTGTGAGTTGATCATCCTTGGCCACAGGTGTAACTCGAAAAAAGTCATCTTGAACTCGTTCACGAATAAAATGATAATATACTCCCAAATGGGAAACAAGAGCGATATTCTTCTTTGTTTGGGAATTGAGCTACTGATTTTTATTTCTTGGAACTCCATGATATGGGCAAGTTAACAATGTATTCACATTGACTCAAAAACAAGCGTTGTTTGCATTACTGGGCTTCTACGCTCAAGAAGTTGTTGAGTTCACTTAGGTCTTTAAGGAAACCGTGTGGCAAGATGAGTGATTAACTTGGAACCATATAAGAACAATGTCCTTTGATGACAATATCATTGACATAAACAAGTACATGATAGAAGGATGGTTATCTTTGGTAAAAAGTTAGAGATGTCCATGATGAAGTTAGTTAAGCCAACACAAAAAAGGTAGCAATTAAGTTCATATAAGTACATGGTCCTTTGAGCTTGCACCATGTAAACATCTTCGAATAGAGAGCCTTGAGTAAATGCATCATTGATGTTATCAAGTTGGTGGAGTTTCTGACCGTTGGTAATGGCAAGAGTGAAAAGCTCGCACACTGTTGAGGGACAGATAACCTGACCGGAGGTTTTTGTATAATCAATTATGGGATGTGTTCTTTAACCACAAGTCGAGCTTTGAAATTTTTTTGGTTCCATATTTCTTGTATTTAGTCTGAAACACCCATTTACACCCAACCAATTTTTTATAGAAAGTGGGGGGAAGCATAAGTTCCCACGTATCATTGTCAATGAGAGCCTTGTGCTTCAATTTAATGGCATTTTTCCAATCAGGGTTTGTGAGAGCTTGTTTCACGGTAGATGGTTTAGTGGTTTGAGTTGCAAGGAGATATTCATATTATTGATGAGTTTAAAGATGTTTTTGGAGTGTGTGGTGATGGAGTGAGAGGGAGGTGAAGAAGGTTTTTGTCGGGAGAGAGATGTTGATACAGTATAGGTGATTTTGGTCGATGGTTCTACTGAGGAGGGGCGTGGCTATGGGTGAGGGTTTCCTGAAAGGATATTTGGGCAAGGAGGGCGTGGTTGTGGGTAAGATAGGAGGCGGAATGGGAGGTTCTGGAAATGGCTGTAAGTTTGTAAAGGAAATTGGTACGACTATTATAAACACATATAATCATACCTTTTTATTAATAAATACACTTATGTGTTTTTACCAACCACCATTCAGAGACACAGACATACAAATATATATATACACCTTCAACCGTTGCAATCTATCCTAACCGTTACCAAAGAAACGATGCAACAATTAATACATAACAGAAAATAACTACTACCAAACTGTCTACCTTACAAATTAACACTCCCCTGTAAGCTAGACACATTTCATGCACAGATCCTTCTTCAGCTTGTTGAAATTCCCAACTTGTAAAGCTTTGGTAAGAATATCTGCAACCCGATCTTTAGTACCACAGAAGTTTACCTCGATGTCCTTATCCTGAACCAAATCACGAATGAAATGATATTTTATCCGTATATGCTTGCTCCTTCCATGAAATACTGGATTTTTTGTGAGAGCAATAGCCGATTTTTGTCACACATAATTTTGTTAGCATTTGTTTGTTCAAACCCCAGATCCTTCATAATTCCTCTCAACCAAAGTGCTTGACAACCGGTCATGGAAAGGGCAATGTACTCGGCCTTAGAAGAAGATAAAGTAACCACTTTCAGCTTCTTTGATTACCAGGATATAGCACCCGAACCCATATTAAAAATGAACCCAATAGCGCTTTTACTGTCATCAACATTTCTTAGTAGCATCTGGTACATTTTTGTAGATTATCCCATGGTCAGTTGTCTCTTTTATAAAATGTAGGATCCGTTTTGTTGCTTCCCAGTGACACTGTTTTGGACTCTCCATGTAACGACTTATAACACTAACTGAAAACGTTATGTCAGGACGGGTAGCCATCAAGTACATAAGGATACCCACAATGCTTC
Source organism: Cynara cardunculus var. scolymus (assembly GCF_001531365.2). Taxonomy (NCBI): domain Eukaryota; kingdom Viridiplantae; phylum Streptophyta; class Magnoliopsida; order Asterales; family Asteraceae; genus Cynara; species Cynara cardunculus. Next base: position 15,031,324 of record NC_037532.1, read on the forward strand.
GACATAAAGTAGGATCAACATCATCTTCCCTAGAATATTTGGATAATTTTAAACCAAAGTCCATGGGTGTACTAGTGATATCAACACTTATCATATTGAACTTCTTAAGTAATTCCTTAGCATATTTCTGTTGAGAAACAAAAATCATACTTTCTTCTTGTTTTATCTCAATCCCCAGAAAATAATGAAGCAAACCAAGATCCGTCATCTCAAATTCAGTCTTTATTGACTCCTTAAACATCCTTATCATCTCATGTGAACTGCTTGTGAACACAAGATCATCAACATATATGCAAACAATAAGAGGGTACCTTCTTGATGTTTTATAAATAGCGTATGTTCGTAGATGCACTTTGTGAATCCATTAAACAAATTATCCTTCAATGCGACTGTACCAGGCCCTTGGGGCCTGCTTTAATCCGTAAAGTGCCTTTCTTAAGTGACAAGCCTTCTTCTCATTTCCCTTTTTAACATAACCTTGGGGCTGCTCGATGTATATATCCTCTTCCAAGAAACCATTTAAAAATGTTGACTTGAGATTTAGTTGGTGGACATTCCACCCCTTATGTGCTTCCACGGCTAATACCAATATGATAGTTTCTAGTCTAATAACCAGAGCAAAGACCTCCTGATAATCAATTCCAAATATTTGTTTGTATCCCTTTACGACCAAACGAGCTTTCAACTTATCCACTTCTCCCTCTTTGTTTAGCTTCGTTTTGTATATCAATTTGACTCCAAAGGCTTTGTTATTCTTGGGCAAGTCTACCAGTCCCCATGTACCATTCTTTAAGATGGAATTCATTTCTTCATCCATCGCCTTCCTCCATTTTGAGTCTTTAGAAGCTTCTTCGAATGTTAATGGGTCAACATCAGCAAAAAGAACGAAATCAACAACATCTTCAAGGTCTAGTCTTTGAGTGTTGTTGTAAAGATCTCTCAGACTCTTGTACTTCTTTGGTGGTGAACTTGATGACCGAGTAGATGGGGTTCCATGGGTTCCATTGTAATTTATATTGGAAGGTGTATCAACTTCATCATGATTGTTTGTATCATTCATACTCTTAGTTCCCTGATGGCTATGAGAAGTATCATCATTCACTTCAATGTTTACTCCATCATTATCCATAATAGGACCGCTCCAATATTTTTCTTCATCGAAAACAACATCTCTACTTACGACAACTTTCTTGGTATTTGGGTTATAGAGCTTATAAGTCTTCGAGTGTTCATTATAACCCACAAAGATCATTTTCTCCGATCTATCATCCAACTTACCTCTATTTTGAACAGGTGCATGAACATAAGCAATACAACCAAATATTCTCAGATGTCTTACCCCAGGTTTATGACCGTTCCATGCTTCTTGAGGAGTAACATCATGAACAGCTTTGGTTGAGGCTCTGTTCATTAGGTAAATTGCACAAGCGAGAACCTCAGCCATAAAATGTATGTTAATCTTTTATTCTTGAGCATGCTCCTGACCATCTCCAACAGGCTTCTGTTTTTTCTCTCCGCCACCCCATTTTGTTGGGGGTGTAACTCGTGGTAAGTTGATGATGAATCCCACTCTCATCCAAATATTTTTGAAATTGTGCTCCATTAAATTCACCACGGTATGTTCTCAGGCATTTTATCCGTTGGTTGCTTTAATTTTCTACAATAGCTTTGTAGTTCATGAAAATTCCAAAGACTTCGGATTTTTCTTTCAGAAAATAAGTCCATACTCTCCTTGAATAATCATTGATGAAAGTTAAAATGTACTTACTTCCCCCTATAGATGGTGTTCTCATCGGACCACACATGTCCGAATGAACAAGTTCCAAGACCTTTGAGGCTCTTCATGCCTTATCTTGAGGAAAAGGTTCTCTTGTATGCTTTCCCAACATGTATGTTTCACATAATTCATAGTTTTGTTGATCGAGGGCATTCCCTTTACCATATTATGCCTGTACATGTAACTTAAAGAATCAAATGTAACATGCCCGTACCTTTTATGCTACAACAGAGATGAGCTTTGACTTGCCTGCATAATTAAAAAATTCTTCATCTCTGAATTTTATAGGGAACATCTTGTTTGTTGACATATAAACCTTTCCCAACGGATGCTTTTTCCTGTCCTTAATCTCAACCATACCATCCTTAAAATGAATGTCATAACCTTTTAACAACAATTGCCCGACACTCAATAAATTGTGTTTGAGTGCCGGTACAAAGTAAACATTCGAGATCTTCTTGTCTTCCCTCGTTGTTATAATTAGAATCTCCCCATTTCCTTGACTTGAAGTTTCTTATATTCGTCTCTTGTCCAGGGTCGTCCCTGGGGGAGGGCGGGCCGGGCGTACACCCAGGGCCCATAAAAATTAGGGGCCCAAAATTTTTCAATATATAAATAATAGTAGTTCAAAAAAAATTAGTAAATACAAGACATATAAAAAATTTAGTATCTAAGAAAAGATTTTGGTATTACATTAACTATTAAAGACCCAAACATGTATGAATTATATATATTGGAGAAAAAAAATACCTAAAGAGGTTAATCTGTCATTCATTATATAATATTATTTAATGTTTTTCTAAGTTTTTTTATATCTAAAACCGACGTCTAAAACTACATGTTTCGAAAACTTTGATATATTCTCCATAATTTATCTCCCATCGACTCTTTTGATTGTTTCATTCTCATGTGAATTCTATTTTTATATTAGAATATGATAGATTTTCTTGTTATTAGCTAACAAAACCCTTATCTTTTGAAAAAATTACCAACCATATAAGATGGTACAACTTATATCTATATTTAAAATAATAAAACTATAATTGTTTTTTCATATTTATTATTTATTATCTAATATTGAGTGTATAAATCTTATGTACTATTTTATCTCTAAAAGAAGAATAAGATCTCAAACTATCATCAACATGAGTTTTTTTAATTTATATAATCGATGATTCCAGAAAAGTTTGTTTTAACCTTAACCCTATGTTCTTGAGTCTTCTTTTACGTAGGAAAGAGAGGAAAGTAATGAGGGAACAAAAATATTTTGTTCTCGAGATTTTTTTACGAAAAGGAAAAAATATATATTAAAATTTATTTTTATTTCTTTATTTTTCCTTCCTCTTTCTTCTCTATTAAAAACACAAACAAAAAACTTTATTTTTCTTCTTTTCTTTTATTTTTATTTTCCTTTCTTCTCATTCTTTTCTTTCATTTCCAAATTCGAAAACATAATATAAAAGTTTAAAATGGTGCTAATCTTCTCAAATTCGAAAACATAATATAAAAGTTTAAATGGTATTAATCTTCCCAAATTCGAAAATATGATAAAAGTTTTAAATGGTATTAATCTTCCCAAATTCGAAAACATAATATAAAAGTTTAAAATGGTGTTAAAAACATTAACATGAGATGACATGGAAAACCAACCTATTTACATTGATTTACATAGTGTAACTCGAAAATCAAAAGAATCGACTTTGTGACCTCAAATGATGTCATTGTATGTACCAAAAGTATATCATAAGATGTTTTTGATGATGAAACAAATCAACGATACTACAAAAAAATGTTCTAGCAGATAATATTAATTTAGAAATGAATATTGATTGATTTTGCGTCCAAGAATACTCGAAAAAACATTTTTATATGAATTCAATGTTATTTCTGATTATAAAAACAATATATTGAAAAAATATCGTACTAATCGAGGGCCCCTTTTTACATCTCGCTCAGGGCCTAAAAATTGTCAGGAACGGGCCTGCTCTTGTCTTCACCTCCTTTTTGTGTGACATCTTCTAAGGAAGTAAAAAGTTCTTTATTATCAGACATGTGGTTACTACACCGACTGTCTAAATACCAAACTTCATCCAAGGGTAGTTCTCGAACTCCAAACATCATGAACATTGAGTCTTCTTCTTTACTTTCTTCTTTATGAACGTAACTTGAACTTTCTTCCTCCTCGGCTATCCTTTTTCCGCAGAAACGTTTAGTGTGTCCAAACTTTTGACAATAATAACATTGAATCTGTGAGAGTGTCTTACCGCGTCCCCTACCTTTGTTTTTCGTATGATCATCTCTTTGTCGGTTGTTTACATTTCTTTGGTTATTTTGCTGTAATTGAAGGGATGTTCCAGCGGTTGAGTATCAAACTGTCCGAAGTCTGAGTTCATGCGATTGAAGGATTCCCAGGATAATTTCTAAGGATGATTCTGATAGATCCTTTGATTCCTCTATAGCAATCACTACATACTCGAACTTCCTTGTTAAACTTTGTAAAATTTTCTCCACCACTCTCCTATCTTCTATATTTTCTCCATTAATTCTTATCTGATTCATAATAACAATCACACAGTTGTACTATTCTTCAATACTTTCTGTTTCGTTCATCTTTAAATTGTCAAATTCACACCGTAAAGTCTGCAATCATACCACCTTTACTCTCTCTTCTCCACGATATTGCTTCTGAAGTCCCATGCTTCCTTGGACGTTTTTGCCGATGAAATCCTTTTGAAAACATTTTCGTCAACCACTTGAAATATAAAGAACAAGGCCTTGCTATCTCGTTTCTTATTTTCTTTGTCTTCCAGGATCTGTTGAGGCAGAGTATCTTCTCGTTGAATCAGTTCGCAGTAACCACGTTCTACAAGCGTCCAAAGATCATGTGATTCATACAGAACACGCATTTGAATGTGCCACTGATGATAGTTCCGTCCATTAAGTCTTGGTAATTGTGGTTAAATTCCACCAATATTGTTGTTACCATTTGGATTCATGTTGATGAGGCTCTAATACCAGTTGTTAGAGGAAATTGGTACGACTATTATAAACACATATAATCACACCTTTTTATTAATAACTACACTTCAAGTGTGGCTTAGGACGGAGGGTTGGAAGCATCAACTATGGTGGCAGAAGGGTTTGTATATTCAGCAAAAGGCACATGCGTGGATAAGTAGATGTGATGAGTTGTAGGATAAAGACACAAGTAAGCATCTTCAATTTGAGAGTATCCAATGAACACATAAGAGATCGAGGAGCTAGTTTCTTGAGGAGTGTATGGTCTTGACCAAGGCCTAATAAACATCGAAAGTTATGAAGGCTATTATATTTGGGAGGGATACCAAATTGTTTTTGATATGGAGTTTGATTTTGGTGGGTAGGAGTGGTCATATCATTTATCATGTAGACTAAGGTTTGGATGGCTGAGGCCAATAGTCGAGGGTATAGATGCATGAGTGAGAAGTGCCAGGCTAGTCTCGACTATATGATGATGTCTATGTTTCGCTTACCTGTTATGTTCATGTGTGTTTGGTTGTGATGTGAAATGAGGTATGCCACGATAGGCAAGGGATGATGCTAGTTTTTGCTACTCTCTTTATTTGTCGAAGAATAAGGAACAGATTGGTAGAGTGAAAGTGTTTTTGAACAAGACATTTGAAATGAAGGAAGATGGAAGATGGAAGATGGAAGAAGAGTCTAACTTATTTTTAATCATATAGAACCAAATATATACGGTGAAAGGATCGATGAATATGACATAATATTTTAAGTTAGCAAAGAAGTAGACCATGGAGGATCAAACATCATTAAAAATTTCCTCGAGAGGGAAGGAAGAAGTAACAATAGATATGCAAAATGGAAGTTTATGAATTTCATTAATTAAACATGAATTGCAAAATTGATCTTGAACAAAACAACAAAAAAGTCAACTTTCGTTGACTTTCATCGGAAATCCGCTGGAAATCCGATTCTGGTAATATTTTCAACAGATTTCCGGTGGACTTCCGACGGATTTTGTAATTAATTATTTTAGAAAAGTTTTACCTCTAATTACAATAATTTACCGGTGGATTTCTGGCGGATATTTAATTATTTTTTTAAGATTAAGGTCCGCCAGAAAGTAATTAAAAATTAAAATTTATTTTTAAAATTTTCTGACGGATTTTCGGCAGGTTCCGGGGGTCCGCCGGTGATCCGCCGGTAATAGTTATTGAATATTAAAAAAAAAATTAATGATTTGAGGTGGCTTTTTGGTTTTTCCCATTTTTCAAACTTTTTTTTCTTAATGGATTCTATTGGGCTTTAAAGAATCGTATTGGGGTTTAAAAGATCGTATTCGGCTTTAACGGTTTTATTGGGCTTTAGTGGATGTTATTTGGGATTTAATAGATTGTATTGGGCTTTGACGGATTGTATTGGGGTTTAATGGAACGTATTGGGATTTAACGGTTCTATTGTGCTTTAATGGATTGTATAGGGCTTTAACGGTTCTATTGGGCTTTAATGCATCGTATTGGGCTTTACTGGATGTTAGTTGTAGTTTAATGGATCGTATTGGGCTCTAATGGACCGTATTGAGCTTTAGTAGGTCGTATTGGGCTTTAATGACCCGTATTGGGTTTTAATGGACTGATTGGGCTTTAATGGATCGTATGGGGCATGGATCATATTGGGCTTTTAAAGGATCATATTAACGTTAATGAACCGTATTGGCTTTAATGTATCATATTGGGCTTTCATGCATCGTATTGCCTTTAGTGGATGTTAGTTGTGGTTTAATGGACTGTATTGGGCTTTAATGGACCGATTGGGATTTAATGGATCGTATTGGGCATTAAAGGATCGTATTGGGCTTCAATGGACTGTATGTGGGTTTTAATGGACCGATTGGGCTTTAAAGGATCGTATGGGGTATTAATGGATC
>NC_037532.1:15038432-15039595 GCF_001531365.2 Cynara cardunculus var. scolymus
CATTAAAGGATCGTATTGGGCTTCAATGGACTGTATGTGGGTTTTAATGGACCGATTGGGCTTTAAAGGATCGTATGGGGTATTAATGGATCGTATTGTGATTTAAAGGATCGCATTCGGCATTAATGCATCATATTGGCTTTAATAGATGTTAGTTGTGATTTAATGGATCGTTTTGGGTTTTAATGGACCATATTGGGTTTTAATGGATCGATTGAGTTTTAATGGACCAATTGAGCTTTAAAGGACCGTATAAGGCATTAATGGATCATATTAGGGTTTAAAAGATTGTATTGGGCATTAATGTATCATATATTCGTATTGCCTTTAGTGGATGTTAGTTGTGGTTTAATGGATCGTATTAGGCTTTAATGGACCGTATTGGGTTTTAATGGACCGATTGGGCTTTAATGGATCGTATGAGACATTAATGGATCATTTTTTGATTTAAAGGATCGTATTGGGCATTAATGGACCGTATTGGGTTTTAATGGACCGATTGGGTTTTAATGGATCGTATGGGACATTAATGGATCGTTTTGGGCATTAAAGAATCATATTGACCATTAATGGACCTTATTGGGCTTTAATGGACCTTATTGGGTTTAAACGGACCGGTTAGGCTTTTATGAAACGTATGGGGCATTAATGAATCGTATTGGGATTTAAAGGTTCTATTGGGCTTTAATTGATCGTATTAGGCTTTAATGAATCGTATTGAGGTTTAATGGTTCAATAATAATTATTTAAAAAAATATAATAATAATAATTATTATAATTAGAATAATAATAATTTCAATGGTAATAATAATAATAATAATAATAGTAATTTTAATAATAATAATAATAATAATAATAATAATAATAATTTAAGTAAAATAATAATATATATTATGTTATTAAGCAAATTTAGTAAAAGTCTTAAAGTCTTAAAATTTTAAATGACCAAAATACCTTTTATACTCATTTTTACACTTTATACCCTTATAATTAATTAATTAATTTAATTTATGTCCTTTACTTTTAAATGTTTCATTTTAAACATTTATCAAATTAACATACATAATCGTATATCAATTAAAACATGTTTAAAAAATACATTTTTATTTTAACAATTTACACCATTATAATCGTCTCATTAATACCTTCGAAATGAGTCCAAT
>NC_037532.1:15039655-15047609 GCF_001531365.2 Cynara cardunculus var. scolymus
TTTTTTCATCGATAGTCTGTAATTGGAACCATAACTCTTATTTATTCAAATTGTATTAATATGTAAAGACCAAGTGTAACCTATATCATCGTTAATTCTTATCTTATAAAATCAGTGGAACTTCAAAATCGTTAAAATTCATGGCTCCCGCCGCATTGCACAGGTACACAACTAGTAACTTAAGTAAAATAAAAATAATAGAAATAAAAAATTAAAACCCCGGCGGCTTAAATCCGTGGGAAATTGAAAATTTCAAAATTTTCAAAATTAAAAAAAAAAACCGGTTAATTTTAAAAGATTTAAAATTTTAAAAAAAATTCCGATGGATTTATTCGCCCGTAATACCAAAACACATAAAACCCTATCTCCCTCATTGAACATAACACGCTACCAAAAAACCCACTTTTTCCGGCGGAAATGGTAAATTTTTTTAGAAAAATTATTTAATTATCCGCCGGAAAATTGTTTATTTTTTTTTTAAATTATTTAATATTTCGTCGGAAATCCGCCGGAAATCTGCTGGAAAATTGTTTATTCTTTTTTTAAGAAATTTTTTTTTATTTTCCGCCGGAAATCCACCGGAAATTGTTATTTTTTTAAAAAAAATATTTAATTATCCGCCGAAAATCCGCCGGAAAATTGTTAATTCTTTTTTTAAAGAAAAAATTAAAATATCCGCCGGAAATCCGCCGGTAAAATGTTGTAATTAGATGTAAATTCAAGATTAAACTGAGTACTTAAGGAATCCGCCGGAAATCATTGGTAGTCAATAAAACGTTGACTTTTTTTGTATCCGCCAGAAATCCGCCGGTAAATTACAGGCGGATTTCGTTTGCCGGAAATGGTCAGTTTTCTAGTAGTGACAGCCTGCAACAAAACTCTAAAAAAAACGATCGAGAGACCAACCACGATAAGCCCGATCGACCACTGCCGACCATCTCTTTTTGGCCGCCGATCACCTCTTTCCTGCCGCCAACCACCTCTTCAACTCTGGTATGTATGTATGTATGTATGTATGTTTACTGTATGTATATATGTATATGTATGTATACCGACGGATGTATATATGTATATGTATGTATGTTTACTGGATGTATGCATCTATTTGTACGAATGTATATATGTATGTATTTTTGTATATATATATATATATATATATATATATATTTTTTTTGTGTATATATATATGTCTATTGTTTGTATATATATTTATATGTATGTATGTTTACTGTCTGTATATATGCATATGTATATATATATATGTTAATATATATGTTTGTGCGAATGTATATATGCATCATGTATATATATATATATATTTTGTTTGTATATATATATATATATTTCTGTATCTATGTATGTTTGTCCATTAAACATTTTGTAATTTTGTTGCCAACACAAACTTCATCATCCATTATTTTTTACACAATTTTCAATATGAAATTCGTAGTTGTAATGATTCGTCTTGAACTTTTCTTTATGCATATTCATATATTTTAGGTGCCACAAACACTTAAAACACAACTTCATTAGTACTAACAAATTGTTTTGTCAAGTATCAAAATTCAAGAAATTGAGGTATATTTGGTGTTAGAAATGGGTTGCCAATTGTTGGGGCTAACGTTAGGACTTGTATTTATAAACAAAATTGAAGTATTTTTTGTGTTAGAAATGGGTTGCCAATTGTTCGGCAAACATTAGGACTTCTATTTATAAACCAAATTGAGGTATATTTTGTGTTAGAAACGGGTTGCCAATTGTTGGGCAAACATTAGGACTTGTATTTATAAACGAAATGGAGGTATATTTTGTATTAGAAATGGGTTGCCAATTGTTGGGCAAACGTTAGGACTTGTATTTATAAACGAAATWGAGATATATTTTAYGTTAGAAATGGGTTGCCAATTGTTGGGCAAACGTTAGGACTTGTATTTATAAACGATATTGAGGTATATTTTTTGTTAGAAATGGATTGTCAATTATTGCGCAAACGTTAGGACTTGTATTTATAAACGAAATTGAGGTATATTTTGTGTTAAAAATGGATTGCCAATTGTTGGGCAAATGTTAGGACTTGTATATATAATTCTAATTGAGGTATATTTTGTGTTAGAAATGGATTGCAATTGTTGGGCAATTGTTAGGACTTGTATATATAATTCTAATTGAGGTATATTTTGTGTTAGAAATAGGTTGTCAATTGTAGGGCAAACGTTAAGACTTGTATTTATCAACAGAGATTAAAAGTATATTTTGTATTAGAAATGAGTTGTCAATTATTGGGCAAACATTATGACTTGTATTTATAATCCTAATGGAGATATATTTTGTGTTAGAAATAGGTTGCCAATTGTTGGGCTAACGTTAGGACTTGTATTTATAAACGAAGTTGAGGTATATTTTGTGTTAGAAATGGGTTGCTGATTGTGGGGCAAACGTTAAGACTTGTATTTATAAACGAAGTTGAGGTATATTTTGTGGTAGAAATGGGTTGCTAATTGTTGGGTAAATATTAGGACTTGTATTTATAGTTCTATATATAGCAACTAATTAAACTGACACATAATTTCGTAAACTGACACATTAATATTTTGGGAAAAAATCCCAAGGAACGTGAGACGTCGAATGTGGGAGCGGATCTAGGTTTGTGGTATATTTTCAACTTCTTATATTTTTGCTATTTTTTAAACCGAAGAAGCGACTAAACTTTTACGTACAAGGCTACTACACTTGGGATTCAGCTTTGGACGTCCAGATCCTAAAGACGTGGGGGAGAAAGTCGGTCAAGCCATATAATGACAACTTAAGTGTTGCGAGGAAAAAAGCTGGGGAAAAAGCAAAGAGGAATGGGTATCCTCAATACGATGAAACCAATTCACACCGGGATATGAGTGTGTTGAAAAACTTCTCCCCCAACTGGACATCTTCAGATGTGTGGAGCCAGATGGTCGATTGTTGGAACAATGACAATTGGAGGGCTGTTTCCGATGTGGCGCGTGGGAACCGTGATAGCCAAGTTGCACTACACACCGGTAGATCGATCCCATTTTCAGAGCATAGTGCTCGTCTGGTAGGATCTAAAACCCATTACTTTAGTAGCTTGATTTTTAATATATTATACTTAACATATGTTCGTATTATTTGACCTTTGTAGACACAAGCAAAAGACAGCGTGCCACCGACCGTTGTAGAATTGTTCGATTATACGCATAGGAAGAGGTCGAGTGGAGATGTCGCATCTACGGATTCTGGGGGGTACGTGACCTCTAAGTGTATCCAAGTTATGGTAAGTATATCTATATATTTTAATGTATATAATTTGATACCAACTATCTATCTAGGTTAGGCAAATGTTCGAGACGTTTAAATTAAAATCTAGTTTGGGTTGCCATTTGATGGACAAACATTAGGATCGTTTAATTTAAAATTTTTCTTATGTATCAATATTTAGTTTGGGTTGCCATTTGTTGGGCAAACGTTAGGATTGTTTTGGCACAATTTTCGTATGTAACAATTTTTTTTGTCTGGAAACGTCCGATTTACAGCCATCATGCTATCAAAATTGACTTGTAATCTTTTTTAAATCATATATAGGATGACTATTCAACGGGTCTCATCCAAAGATACAGTGATGATCCCTCCACCTATCCTTTAGTTGATAAAGAGTTGTGGGAGCAGGCGGTTGGGGGAAGCAAGAAAGGCCGTCTATTTGGGTTTGGGTACAACATGATCCCAATTGGGTCTTGACTGGGAACTACACACAAGATGGTCCATCGTCTTCAGAAAGTCGGGTATGTGCCTCTTTTCGTTTGATGATGTTTATTGATTTAGTTTATAATTAATATAAAATATTATAATATTTTATTCATTTTATTCATTTTATAAGATATTGAAGCCTTAAGGACCTAACTTAGTGATATACGGGAAGAAAATCAACGCCAACAGATGGTGGAGGAGGATCGATGGCTGGCAGAGAAGGAGCGATGGCGGGCAGAGGAGGATCAATGACGAGGGAGGAGGAGCGACGGGATAAGCAACTTGAAGATAGGGCTGCTTTGGTTAGACAACTCAGTCAATCTCAACCTTTCCCCCGCCACTGGATTGAATATTGTCTGTTTGTTTGGAACAATTTAGTTTTTGGAGCAATTTAATTTTTGTTTGGTTGAGATAATTGTTGTTTAGTTTAGGAAAAATTGAATCAAAATGAAAACAACTTTCACCTTATTCTTATTTTAGGGAACCAACTTTTAAAATATTCATTTAGGGGTCAGTATCAAACTTTTTGTTTATTTAAGGGTCTGGTTGACCTGTTGACCTGTTAATGCTGACATCATCTAGATCTTTTGCGAACTAAGATATTCCACGTCATATTAATTTTTTTATTTTAAATCCACGTCATATTTTAAAATTGCAAAATAATTATATAAAATTAATTAAAATTCGTTTTTTTTCAAAAATTAATTATAAAAAAATTAATGCAATAAAATCTATTTTTCTTTCCAAATCTCGTTTTTTAAATAAAAAAAATTCAAACATAAAATTGAAGATGTTTAAAAAAAATCCAAATTAACAACAACAAAATAGGTTTTTACTAATGTAATAAAAGATTTAATTTAATAGAAAAAATTAATTGATGCAATAAAAAATAAATATTAAATATTAAACTCAAGATTTTTATATCCAATCAATCTGTATCAATTTTAAAGTTTAAATCAAATTTGGCAAATCAAACCAAAATAAAAGTTTGTTTACAATGTTCAAATCACCAAAATAAAGTTCGTTTACCAAGTCGATGACAAGATAGTATTACAAAAAATGGTTGAAAATCTTCATTCTTCGACTGTTTGAATCATTCTTATTAAACTTGACTATCAACTGTAAATTATGGAACTGATCAAACTTCATCAGAATTTGAGCATCACCTATCTCAACTTGCCCTATGTAAACATATGCAAGTTAGTGCAAATTTTTAAGTTATATGCAAATATGCAAACAAAGTGTGATTATACATACTGAAAATATCTTCCCCAACAGTAATTGGTATACTTCCCTTAAAACTAACCTGTGAACTCTGCAAAATAAACATATTTAACCTATGAACTCTGCAAAATAAACATACTTTTAGCTACAATATTTAATATATATATATATATACACACACACGTTCAAACACAATGTGAATCACAATTATTATACTTACTCCTATAATCGTATCCCTTGAACCCCTTCCTCTTATATTGCTTCCAATAACCAAATCCTCCTCTTCTATGTTGTTTTTTCTCGGTCTACCAATTGGATTTTTTGGCCGAATATGTGCATCTTTCTTTTTATATTTTTACAACTCCTAGAATTATGTCCTTCCTCCAAACAATTTATGCAAGTCATCTTTCTCCCTTTCATGGCCGTATGCATTTCTTCTAGTGTGACTACTTCCTTTACTTGCATCTTTCCTTCTGGCTATTGTTGGCCTGCCAAGCATGCGCCTAGACTTTGGATGCAAAAGTTTGGCAAAATCTGTCCTTGGCCAAAGTTTGATCCCATTCAAAGGGTTGATCCTGTGATTATATGTATTACTAAACTTTATTTTGAGAACAAGGGAGACACAAACTTACCTGGATCTTGGTGAATGAAGTATATGGTTGCAACAACATGCGGACAAGTAATTCCAGAAACTTGCCAACTTCTGCAAGTGCATGTTCTACATTGAGTATCGACAACAAAACCGTCTAGTCCTTGTCTTACTTCAAAAAGATTCCCTCCATTGGGAGCAACACGCCAAAACCTAGAAAAAAGTATTAGCAAACCATAATGTAATAAACATATTACCTTATATGCATAAAGCATAATAATCATAAACATACCGCATTAGCTCCTTGTTTTTCTCAACTTTCTTCTTATATTTGGGCAGATTTCATCATCCCAGTTGCATGCTTTGTTGCTTATCCTAACCATTCTTTCTATCACAAGAGCTCTATTCTCTTCGAGCATTGTTATTATAGGATTTCTCCTAGATGAGACAATCAAAGAGTTAAAACACTCATTTGCTCTGTTTTCTACAACATCACATGATGTGTCGATCTTGAAGAAATCCCTTGACCATGTTGACAGTTGTCTTTCCATCAAATGTTCATAAGCATGAGGAGACAAACTTTGAATTTCTTGCATAATTTCTTCAAATTCTTGTGGTGTCCCTGACTTGGATGCAACCTAAAACAAATATCTGAATTGAATATCGATGTACTTCTTCCTCAAATTGGCGTATATGTGTCTAGCACATTGACGATGCTCATAAGTGGGAATACCTCTTTAACAGCTTCAACAAGTCCTTGTTTTAACATAATGCAATTAACTAATTAGAATATCATATTCATGACAGATTAGCAAGTGTGGGCAGTTAATTATTAGTATACTATTACCTTATGTTGATTTGACATCAATGTTACCCCTAACTCATCGGTCAATCCAATGTCCTCCATTATAAAATTTAAAAACCACTTACAATTGTCTTTATTTTCAACCTCCACCACTTCCCATGCAAGAGGATATATTTGGTTGTTACCATCTTTCCCTATCGTACTTAGCAACTCTCCCTTTTGCATACGGTTTTTAGAAAATATCCATCCAAGACAATGAATCCCCTACACCCCGACAACCAACCTTCTTTAATACCCTTAAAACACACATAAAATCTTTGAAAATAATTTCTATTATTTGGTCCTACCTCCACACTAATTTTAATCGTTGATCCTGGATTACCCCTTCTAATCTCCTCACCGTAGTCCCATAACTTTTCGTAATGCTCAATTAGAGCCGTTTCTACTTCCCCCAATGCCTTGGCCTTAGCCCTTTGGCATTGACTCAAATGAACAATGCACTTGTATTTTTTCAGAATGGATTCCTTCAAATCAACTAACTTGATAGATGGGTTTTGTCTAATCTTCCTCCCATATTGTTTAGCAATCCAATTGAAATTTACAAGTGAACCTAGCATGTAATTTCTCCCACACTTGTGCTCATCATTTAGTGACATGACTTAGAATGATTTTTCATCCTTCATCCAAGATGCCCATAATCTCCAAGGACAACTACTTTCATATCCTTTTTTAGGCAGTCCACACACAACATGTAACTTGTCTTTGTTGTTTTTTAGATACCTTCATTGATAACAATATGTCATAAAAAGGTTAGTAATTACATAATAGATGTATGTAAGTAAATAAGATAAGTAGCATACCTAAGTTGAAGACCATTTGAAAGCGCATAATTTGTCAAGCAATTCTTTAACTCCAAGGCCGATGCATATCGTTCACCAACTTGAGGTTTCATTAAGTTCCAAGGAACATTTTGTAACGTCCCAACCCACTCATTGCATGTGATACATATTTCATACAAAGGAAATACATATTATTATCTCATTCAGGTCCCTTAGTACAAGAATCTAACATGACCAATTACAAGGTCCAAAATTTCGAAATACATTTCTTGTACTAATCAGTCAAAATAGATCTTTAAGCAGAAGCGCGTAAAGGAAAATATTACACCTTCCCCTTCCCCTTACTGTCTGAACCTCCTGCAACACATAGTTTAAAATCACAAAACGAGGGTTAGACCGAAAGGTCTAGTGAGATACCCTATTCATGTTATTGCAGGGTGAAGGATCACCAAAACCTTTTTGAAAACAAATAATCATATACAACAATTATATGAACACATAAAACTTAATACCAGATCCTTTTCCACTTTTCAAGCTAATCACTTAGCTATTCAAATTTCATACCTTWGAACCAATCKGGTTCCATATAATGCCACTTTTTAAACCTTTTCTTATCAAACGAGGTTTAAACAAAGATTCAGGCCAAACCTGATGTTTCCTCCTCAATAACATCCAGACTATGATTTCCAATAAGAACATTGATCCTAAATCTTTAAATCACAAAGAAATAAAGATTCCAGA
>NC_037532.1:15048034-15064164 GCF_001531365.2 Cynara cardunculus var. scolymus
TTCTGGTTCTTCATCACTTATTGTTTTTCATTACTTTTTACATTTTGCACTATGGGATCTAACATTTTCTTATCAAACGAGGTTTAAACAAAGATTCAGGCCAAACCTGATGTTTCCTCCTCAATAACATCCAGATTATGATTTCCAATAAGAACCTTGATCCTAAATCTTTAAATCACAAAGAAATAAAGATTCCAGATCACGGTAATCTTAAAGGATATAATAGAAAGAGTTATATAATACCACACACATACAAGTGCCACCCTTATATCAAATGTTCACCTCTCCTTGATATGCCACCCTTATCCCATGGTACACCTCTCCTTGATATGCCACCCTTATATCAAATTTACACATCTCCTTGATATGCCACCCTTATTTCTTCATCAAAACATTTTATAAAAATAATTCCAAAAAGACCGCAGCCATTGGAATTATTATCTGTCCAAAAATCATTTATATCAAAACACAAGGTACATCTCGAATCCGGTCAACCAAAACTTAACCGCATTTCGTCTCCGGTCAATAATCCGGTCAACACATCGAACAAGCATTGTCCGATTTAAATACTTAGAAAATAATTTCCAACCTTGTCCGGATATCAAGTCCGGACAATATACCGCATAAGATTTGGTCGGTTTAACACTTAGAAGCAAAATCATCTTTGTCCGGATATCAAGTCCGGACAACAATCCACTCAAGACTTGACCGATTTAAGACTTAGAATAATCCCAACAACTTGTCCGGATACAAGTCCGAACAACACTTCACACAACCTTTGACCGGTTTAATAATATCCGGACAGTACACCGCTCAAAGCTTGTCCGGTTTAAGAACAATCCGACCAAGTTTTGTCCGATTTAACACTTATCCGGTCACTCTTTGTCCGGATAAAACTTTAAACATAAGGTATGGTTTCAATCCAAATAATAAACAACATTCAACTAAAAACCAGTATAAATATTATGCAAAARTTTAGAAACCACTCACCTTAATAAGCTTTTGAAACCAAAACGCTTGAAATCAACTTGAATATCCAAATACTTGAAATTCCTCTTTTGAAATCCGGTCAACTCTTCTCTCAATTTTACTCAAAAAGGCAGGAAGAACAAATGAAGAGGCTAAGCCCCTTTTTATACCTTCCAAATATGGAAGGTCGGCTAAACAACCTCCTTCCCTTTCCACCTCATGCTTTAACCTACCCAAGCATACATGCACACACATACATACATACTTACTCCATGCATATGTATAACATGCATGCACACACACATATATATATATATATATATATATATATCTAATTAATGCACAAATTCACATACCAGCATGTATCAAATTATCATGCTATCACGTAATCATTTAATCAAATAATCACATATTTATTACCATCCGGTTATTACATTATCCACCCCTCAAAAGAATTCCGTCCCGGAATTTCTTTAATCAAAAAGCAATGAGTATTCTGATCTCATCTTAGACTCTAATTCCCATGTCGCTTCTGGTCCTTTGTGAAACTTCCACTGAACCTTTACCAGACTTATTTCTTTATTTCTTAACACCCTAATCTTTCGGTCAATTACAGCTTCTGGTGTTTCTACAAAATTCAGCTTACTGTCTAATTGAATCTCTGGTAATGGTATAGCTAGATTCGGGTCCGCCAAACATTTTCGCAGATTCGATACATGAAAAGTGTTGTGAATCCGACTCAGCTCTTCTGGCAGCTCTAACTGATATGCTACTGGCCCAATTCGCTTACATATTCTGAACGGCCCTACATACCTCGGACTGAGTTTTCCTTTCTTTCCAAATTTGATAACACCCTTCCATGGCGAAACTTTTAACATTACAAAATCACCTACATCAAATTCAACCGGCTTTCGACGATTATTTGCATAACTTTTCTGGCGATCTTGTGCAGTTTTGATTCTCTCACGGATCTGTTCGATCTTTTTAGAAGTTTCTTGGACAATTTCAGGACCTGTCAGCTGTTTTTCACCCACCTCATTCCAACACAACGGCGTTCGATATTTACGTCCATATAACACTTCATATGGTGCCACTTGAATACTGGAATGGTAACTATTGTTATATGCAAACTCTATCAATGGCAAATGATCTTCCCATGATCCCCCGAAATCAATAATACAGCTTCTCAACATATCTTCGAGAGTCTGAATAGTTCTTTCACTCTGTCCATCAGTCTGCGGATGATAAGCTGTACTTAATCGGATTTCAGATCCCAAAGCTTTCTGTAATCCTCCCTAAAACTTTGAAGGAAACCGACTGTCTCTATCAGAGATAATAGACAAGGGAACACCGTGTCTGGTAACAATTTCTTTGATGTAAATCTGTGCTAGCTTTTCTAAAGAGTACTTCTCTCTTATCGGTAGAAAATACGCAGATTTAGACAAACGATCAACAATTACCCAAATCGCATCATACCCCTTTGGAGTTCGAGGTAACTTCATAATAAAATCCATAGTNCAAGTTTTGTCCGATTTAACACTTATCCGGTCACTCTTTGTCCGGATAAAACTTTAAACATAAGGTATGGTTTCAATCCAAATAATAAACAACATTCAACTAAAAACCAGTATAAATATTATGCAAAAGTTTAGAAACCACTCACCTTAATAAGCTTTTGAAACCAAAACGCTTGAAATCAACTTGAATCTCCAAATACTTGAAATTCCTCTTTTGAAATCCGGTCAACTCTTCTCTCAATTTTACTCAAAAAGGTAGGAAGAACAAATGAAGAGGTTAAGCCCCTTTTTATACCTTCCAAATATGGAAGGTCGGCTAAACAGCCTCCTTCCCTTTCCACCTCGTGCTTTAACCTACCCATGCACACATGCACACACATACATACATACTTACTCCATGCTTATGTATAACATGCATGCACATATATATATATATACATATATATATATCCAATTAATGCACAAATTCACATACCAGCATGTATCAAATTATCATGCTATCACGTAATCATTTAATCAAATAATCACATATTTATTACCTTGGGTAATAACCAGGATCCGGTTATTACACATTTGAATTATGAATTGGAAGTTCTTTGGTTTTGGCCTCGTCGTCTTCAACCATTTCATTTTCGTTTTCGGAATTAACGACGTCTTCAACAAACCTATCCCTATCATACTCATCATACAATTCTGTCAAAAAACCATCATGTTGATATGGTTGTGGTTGTACCTCATTTTCTGTTTCCATGTTGTCATCTCTAGGGACTCGAACATTTGCATTAAAAGAATGTATTTTATGTTCAACATTCACATCTTCCACTTCCCTATTGATTTTTCTCATTCTAACCTCTCTAATCTCATCATCCCCTTCCGATAAACGATCTACACTAGCAACCTCGTCATCATCAACATCGAAAAAATTAATCTCATCGTCACTGCCGGTAACATAATCCTCTTCAATGGTATCATCATAATTACTATGCAAGAACTCACTGATATCAATATTAAAATGATCTATAAAAATTTCCAGTTGTGCCGACAACATGCTATAACTAAAAAACCTTTCAACATTTGCGTCACTATCAAGGGGTTTCAATCCTTTTTTCCAAATCTATTTAGGAACCCTATAGTACGTTCGACTAACTTCAGATGAAGTAAAATCTTCAACGCGTTGTCTTAGGCTTCTAATACCTATGTTACTTGCATCAAAATCTTTCAAATATGCAACTTTACCTCCATAATAGAATGGATTTGTTTGGAACATGTCACCATGATTTATAGCCAAATTGATCTTTATATTGGTTCTCTTCAAACCTGAAAATAAACTTTTTGAAAATCTCAATATGAAAATAATGGTAGAAACAATACAACAAAATTGGGTTTATAGGACGCCACCTATTTCCAAGGCCATTTTATAGAACTTAATTTTTAGGACCAAATACAACAAGAGTTGTAATGTTCCCTAATCAATAACAAGAGCTGTAATACAAATACAACAACACAACACTTGAAACAGATCCTTCAATAGTTCGATCAGCTGCTGTTATGTTCCATATAATGTAACTATATTATATAAGTATATAACAATATTAATGGTGATGTTGTGTTCGATCAATTGTTGTTGCTGTTGTTGTGTTCCATAAATTCTAATACAACACTTGAAAGTTGAAAGTTGAAACAGAAGTTGTAATTTGAACACAACATGATCATTTGAACACACACTATTAATGGTGTTGTTCTGTTCGATCAGCTACTACTGTTTCTGTTTGAATCATAAGTTATAATTTGAGCTTTACATAGCTAATTTGAACACAAATATAATTCAACATCACTTAGAAACAGAAAGGCAAAATGAAACAATGTCATACTAGTCCCAAGTGAGCATTCATTCCATAGTTCCACTAATACTTACGAGGATGTTAACATAATTCATAGCTGCCGGTTAACCACATTGCAACTATATGTCTATATGCAACTTCTCTTAGTCCATAAAATCCTAGTATTACCCCCAACTCAACATATGCAAAACCATGTTCAAACACAAGTTGTTGGTTAACCTCACTGTTTTCACGATTTATTTGTTTGTTTGAGATGAGTACAATATGAAAAATTATTGCTAAATTATTGCATTTCCTTGACGGGACATATATACCGATGATACCAAGTTAAACTTTGTAAAAACCTCGAATACCAAGTTAAAATTTTGTCAAGGAAATGCAATAATTTAGCAAGAGTATGTTTGTTATTTTGCATTCAGTAGGTTCTAGATCTGAAAACAAAATTGTTAAGAGCATCAATTTACTGATATGTAATCAAAAAAAAAAAAAAACAAACAGTGGAGGTCTAATAATCAAATGTAATAAGCATTGTTTCACAAAAAAAAAGGTTTGTTAACAGCAGTAGCCAAAAGCTTCATTGCCAAAAGCAAATAAACAACTTCATTGCCACCATTTTCTTTTTCAATTTGTAATGGAAGTGGTATACATGCATTGGCCAAAAGCTCTCCTTGAGTCTCTTTGAAGACATGGTAATATTAGATCTTAGATCCTAATATAGGCGGATTCGAAATACGACTTAAGTGATGCACAAAGATTTGAGAAAGTCTTTGATAATCACATAGAGATATGGGTTTTGTATGATTTGATAAGGTTTAAACTTTGGTCGAGATTTATATCACAAAGAGATTTGGGTATAAATCTTCATACTAATCGAACTTGACATTTTTAGTCAACTTAGTTAAACTAGTGCATGGCACCATGCATTGCACGGTGATCATAACACATGTCAAGTAATATACAAAAAATTGTGAACCACATCAATATTCCTATACTTTAAAACTTAAAGTACTAAATTTTCATAGTACATTTGTAACCCTTCCAATATTTCAAGGCATCATTTCTTGTTTCATATACTTAACTGTTTTTTAGTAATTTATTTTCTCATTAATATCGATTAAGATTCAAGTCAAATTCAACCATAATTCATGATTTGAAAATATTAAATTCTAATTTGTCACATCAATATCTTATGACATTATATATTAATTTAATTAATTAAGTTATTTAACTTTTAATATAGATTTTAAAAGAAGGATTAACCAAAAATCCTATGTTAGTAGGGTCAGCCAAATAAGTTAAGCATCATGAGTTTAGAGAATCATTCAAGGGAGTCATCCCTATAAATTGCCACAGAGACATTTCAATCTTTCTTTATATATCTATCATTCAGTGTCAATCTTTTATCTACCTATTAATATGGGATAGACAAATCCAATCATAATTCAAGATTAAAGAATACTCAATCTTAGGGTGTCACATTGATGGTTGTGGTTCTTATTTTTAAATATAGAAAGAATAAAAATTTTATATATATAATTAATTTTTAATATTGATTAAACCTTCTTGCAAAAAGAGAGCTCGCCAAAATGAACCAACCCCATATGTTTGGAGGGTCGGCCAAAATGCTCTAGCCACATGTGTTAAGAGAATTAACCAAGAAGAACCAACCTCATGATGTCACAAAGGCATATTGACCTCCTTTCACATATCCCACTTTTTTGTCAATCTTTCAACTCTCAATCAGTGTGAAATATATAAAACTCAATTACAATTCAAGATTGAAGAATATTCAATTATTAGGGTGCCGAATCAGCGCGGTTCCGCTTCTTACTTTCAAAAACATCTTCAAATTATCTCTTCAATTAATATTTAGTATAGATTAATTTTTTCATAAAAAAAGGTTGACCAAAATGAGTCAACCGCATATGTTTAGAAGTTCGGTTAAAATGATCCAACCACGTGAGTTTAGACAATCGCTCATGAGTTAGACAATTGCTCCAAACATTTAAAGATAAACATGGCTTATATAGCCAAATGAATCTTTTATTTTTCAAAGAAAACTCATATTTCTCTTATATACTAATTTTCCTCATTGACGTATCAATTTCTAATCAATGTGGATACCCAAAATCCAACCACAATGCAAGAATTTTAAAATATTTGGTTTTAATGATGCGACATTATTATTTTATAGCTTTCTTTTGTATTGATATATTGATTTCTTTATATAGACAACTTTTTTGCAAATAGAGGGTTCATCAAAATGAACAAACCCCATGAGTTTAGTGGGTTACCCAACATGAACCAGTTATATGAGTTTATAGGATTAGTCAAGAGAACCCAACCTCCTCTTATATACCTACCATTAATTGTCGATCTTTCATCTCTCTATCAATGTGGGATACACAAACTCAACCTCAATGCAAGAAATATATAATACTCAATCCTTAGGGTGACACATCATTTCTTGTGAATCTTACTTATATATAGATAGAGCTCTCTCTATATAAAGATTTTTTTACAAAGATGACTTTTTTGCAAACAAAGGGCTGGCCAAAATAAACCAACTCCATGATTTTGGAGGGTTAGCCAACATGAGCTAACGATATGAGTTTATAGGATTAGCCAAGAGAATCAAACCCCATGAGTTAAAACAAAGACACATCAACCTCATATCATTTACATACCATCAATTGTCAATCTTTCATCTCTCCATCAATGTGGGATACACAAAACTCATTCTTTATGCAAGATATATATAATACTCAATTCTTAGGGTGCCAATCATTTCTTGTGGATCTTACTTTTATATATAATAAAGAAGTTTGATACATGTACATACAAACAAACACACACATACACACACACACATATATATATATATATGTATATATATATTGATGATTGTAAACATAATTTATTTTTATATAATAAGATTTGTTTTGCAAAAGAGAGTCATCAAAATAAGGTAACTTTATGAGTTAAGCCTCTTGAGTTGATGTAATCAATTTCATCCTTATTTTTTTCTTATACACATCTTATTATTCCAATTTTCAATATTTCATCAAAGTGAGATATTTCAAATTCAACTACAATTCATCAACACTTCAATACTTAATTCTCATGATGCACCTTATTAGCTTTTGGTTCTTCTTTCATTATATATATATATATATATATATATATATATATACTGCATATATAACCATTTAGGTCAATATCTTAATTACAACCCTCTAAGCACATAGTACTGTTCTTTAAAGCCTAAATTTAAAAAATCTCTTAATCACAACTTACAAAGCATAATATACAAGCTTTGATGCAAAGGTTTTAAACCCAACTTTAGAAGGTTTCAGACGCCCTTTCTTATCACAGTCTCCCACTTTTTGTTTCAGATATACTTCTTCAACTTTTACCTTCCTGATTCAAATTCAAATTCAAAATTCAAGATGCAAAGCTTCAAAACCATGGTTCATCTCCTATACGTCTCTCCATTATTGCCCTCCTCCACCACAATTCAAAATTCAAGATGCAAAGCTTCAAAACCATGGATTCCATCTGCTAGAGCCCACCAGAACTGGCTTTCCAAAACCCTAGCCGATTCATTTTCTAAATAATGGTGATTTTCTTTTCTCCTCTTATTATGACTCAATCGTCTATCGTTTTTTGTGAGTTTATATAATCTGGTTGATAATTTTGAATTTCTTGACCTTTCCCTACTCGCTGCACAAAACCCTTTCCGGTATTTTTGGTGTTCGTTTTCATCCAGGTTTCGGTATTGTGGGTTTTCTTTTTTTTTTCTAATTTAGTTGGTTTTTGGGTTTTAACAGATTATGCATCTAAAGCTACGTTTTTGGCATATTCGACATCTGAGGGTGTGTATCTTTCAAGATTCATGATTTTTGAGTAGTTTTAGATAGCTTTAGATTCATTATTTTTTAGTAGTTTTAGATAGCTTTAGATTCATGATTTTTGAGTAGTTTTGTTGGAAATGATTTTCCACCTCAAATGCCGACCTTGAACATTTACGAGGTTTGGATGCTTTCTTTAATTTTAGCTACTATACACCATCCAGAGAAATCTGTATTGATTACAAACTATGAAGATGCGATTAATGTTCGTGGTAAATCAGAATCATTGCAGCAAGTTCCTAATATCAAGTTTTCATGATTCTTGATCTGGGTGCTATAGATCTGTTGATTCATGTGTCAAGGAAGAGTTCCAAAATGTCGGAGGTTATCTCATTGATGTGCAAAGGGTTAGTGTGGCATAAGTAGATTTCATTTTTTTTCTTCTGTGAACATATGTGAGTCACCTTTGGTGTTGCAAGTTCTTCAGTTCTCTTAGTATTATATCGTAGTTCAAAAATGACAATTTTATACAATGAACACTTCCTTAAAGGCTTAATTTCATTGGGCTTATAAGGCGCGTAAAGCGTTAAATGGACCAAAAAAATAAAACGCCATATATCTAAAAGTGTTCTATTAGCAATTTTATAGAAAATTTTCGAGAAATGTTCTATAAACCCATATTTTGATAGGACCCTTATGTTTATAGGACACTTGGTCCCATAAGGCACTCTATTAGGACACTTCAACAATTTCGGGTCTAAAAACTCAATTTAGTTGTAGTGTTTGACATTGAGTATGTAGTTTTGTGCTGTCGACTCAATTCAGCAGAGATGCTTTAGCAAAAATCGCATACTCGAGGTTATTTGACTGGTAAGCCTCAATTTTCTGTTACGGACAGTTTTGTGCTGTTGACTCAACTAGGCTCATAATACCATCAAAATGTTTGTGAGCTGCAAGCTTAATTTTGACACTTATAGTTATGTTATCCAATTTGTATATGCAGGTTTGTAGATAAGATCAATAGTTCAATTAGTCAGGACTCAAGCTCAAAATACATAATTGGAGTACTAAACATATACGGATTTGAGAGTTTCAAGACAACTAGGTGCTTCATTGGTATGCCTTCTGTTTTCATTGTTGACCTCATCTGGTGTGTAGATGGCCTAACCTTTATGGATGGGCCGGGTGGCCCATTGGGGCTTCACACCAGATTTGAGGTTCTCAAGTTCTACTATTCCCATCCCTCATCACATCAACATCATGGTACTAAAAAGACGAAAAAGTGATCATTTGAAAAACAAATTCTGAGTTGTTGACATGTACTATATGTAGGAAGCAAGTTATAAATCTTGACCAGCTAACCAAAAGAGACACAATTGTTCTAAATATAAAGCATCAATGCCATGCAATTATCAGTACCTTTGGTTTGTAGGCTGCTCTGTCAGTCTAGGGTCGGATCACTTGTCTAGGTGGAGTATCCAGTTGAGGCTTGGATAGATGGGAAAATTGTTGAGGCAACTGGTGCAAACATTAAGGTTGTTTCTACTTCAGGGAAAACTATGAGTGATGTTTCTTAATCTTTGACATTTGCTAATATACCTCGAGTTGATTGATAATATCATGATTTAAACAATTACTTGCAGTTTTAGTTTATTGAAGCAATTTGTATTTGTTTTCCTGTTACTCAACCACCAGATACTGAAGGGAAGCTCTATCTTCTCTTAATGTATTTCATGTAATATTTCTGTGCCATACTATACTTAGTTTGCAAGTGACAAGTTGAGGCCTTATGTTTGTACCATTAGGATTTAAGATATAATGTATTCATTTTTTTTCTTTTATATTGATATTAGGTTGTTGCCAAGGCATCAAATGTACATCCGAAAGATGCTAAAGCACCGCCATGTAGAGTGGATGATATGCAAATTGGCTTATTTGCATGAACTAGGGGTTTTTAAGTAACCAAGGCCTTTGCAGAACCAGAAAAACAACAGATGATGGAACAAGACAACTAAAGATAAAAAGCAGAACAGAAGCTCCTGTATGAGACAAATAGTTGTACATGGAGCACACAAACCATATTCTCAATAAGCTTCAAGTTACATGGATTATTTGCATTAGAACAAGATTTTCATTTAACCAATAAAATAAGAGGTTGCCATTAAGCATGAGCTCTATATATGTCTTTTACTAGCGATGCAATTTTCATATGAAAATACAATACAACACTGAATTTACGGTCTCTCCTTTTCAGCTGCAAGATGCAGGGTGTTGGACAGATGTTGCAACCTTGGCAACAACACATTTAAAAGGAACCAAGAGTCATACCCGGTAAGTGTTTAATTGTTCCACATGTTCCTATGCATATTTATGTTGTCAAATTTATGTTCATAATCTTGAACATAAGTTGGAAATTGAAAATGAATTTGCTTAGGAGAAAAATGGGATGCACTTTTCCATGTCAACATACAACATCGGAGGTTTGGATGTTGAAAATTGAGAATATCATACTTAAAATACATTCGTATTTTTTGAAAAGTATGTTGGAACCATAACTCTTATTTATTCAAATTGTATTAATATCTAAAGACAACATAAGTTATATCATCGTTAAAATCTCTTTTAACAAAATTATTGAAGCTTCAAAATCGTTAAAATTCACGGATCCCGCTGCATTGCACGGGTACACAACTAGTATATATACATATACATATATATATATATATATTCAACTCATGAGACTTGAGTCATAAGGTTGTCTTATTTGGATGACCCTATCTTTTTAAAACAAATCTTATATTGTGTCAACTCGTGAGGCTTGAGTCATAAGATTATCTAATTTGGATGACTCTTTTTTTTTCCAGAACAAATCTTATGACTCAAGCCTTACCAGTTAACACAATATAAGATTTGTTTTAAAAAGATAGGGTCATCTAAATAAGATAACCTTATGACTCAAGCCTCATTAGTTGAAATAATGACTCTCGTCATTCTTTCTTATACACACGTCCTTATTTCAATATTTCAATCTCTCACCAATGTGGGATACCTCAAACTCAACCACAATTCATCAACACCTCAATACTCAATTCTCATGATGCCACCTCAATACTCTTGGTTCTTCTTTTAATATATATATATATATATATATATATATATATATATATATTGGCTACATTAAGAATCATCAATAATGGTGACTTTGTGGGCATAGTCTATAAAGATTCACTTTTGAGAGATCGGGATATTTGTAGATGTTTTTATGACAAATTTTTACTACAATTGTCTTAAGTGAAACTTAGGTGGCGTTTGGTTCGCAGATTCTGAAGAAATCTGGTGGAATTAGAATGTTGAATCCCATTGACCAAATTCCATTCCTTTGTTTGGTTCATTCTTTTTCACGAAAGGAATCTTCAAAATCCTACAAATTCCACAAATAAAGGAATTTAACATTCTTTAGCTACTACATGGTATTTTGATGGAATGTAATATCTATCTTCATTATACCAAATATGCCCTTAACCTAATATACTCTAATCTCATAAAACTCAATATGACCATCGTCGACCACCTCCGACCATTATAGATATGAATCATCGCGGACCACCACCACCGACTACCACCGATCTGAACCATCGCCGACCACCACCATCGACTACCACCGATCTGAACCACCACCGATCTGAACCACTGCCGACTTCCACCGATCTGGACTACCGCTGATATGAACCACCGCCGACCACTACCGATCTAAACCACCGCCACCTTGCAGGTGGTCAAACCTGACGACATTCCATTCCAATTCCTTCAAAGTCAAATTTCTTTAACAGATGTCATTCCATCCAAAAACATTCTGCAAACCAAACGCCACCTTACACTCATACCCATTTTTAGTACTTATTTAGATTTCATTGTTAAAGTCATCAAACTCGCTCAAACATATTTTCTTCTTTTCTAATTGAAATTATTGCATTCTCAACATACAACTCGAAACTTTGAAGCCCGATCCTTGTGGATACAATCTCAGTACTTTACCACTTTATTACTTAAAAACGAATTAAATAATGATGTATACTTGCACTATTATTGTGCCACATTTATGTGTGTGTATTTTTGCTACCAATTGACATTAATGTTTTGTTGACCAATTGCAAGATTTGCTAACATGCTTCTTCAAGAATAGCTTAAATTACAGCATTTTGTTCTTGACCAAAAGCAAATCCAAAACTTGTCATATCAAAAAAGTGAACAAAAGAATCTGAGGAAAATTTTAGTCGTCATTTCATGAATGGCTCTGAACTATTTATGCTAAAAATCACACAATTGCAACCTAAGACCGGACGTTTGGACTCCAACTAAAGTAAGATATGTAAAAAAAAACAAATAACAACAAAGGATTTGGTGACGCAAAAAATTCCAATAACGGGAAAAAACTATGTGTGGCGTAAGACACACGGTGTGACGTAACGCACACCGTGTGACTATGACACCATTAGGGATGTTGTCCTTTTACAATGATGTCACAGATACGAACTTGTCGTAAGAATAAAAATAATGAAAAAAAATAATTCGTAAAAAATTGTACTTGTAGCTCAAGAGCAATATGTGTTCAATGGATTGGGTTCATGAGTATTTATACCCATTTTAAGGTGACCATTGCCACTAACCTTAATGTCTTGAGCTAACTCGAAGCTAACAATTATGCAGACAATTAATATCTTCAAGTGATTCTTAGACGTGTCTTTGAATATCAGATTCACTGTCTTTCTGATGTCTTCAATGCTTCTTTAAACCGTTATTTAAGACAATTATTTGTCTCATCTGAAGGAATCTTTAATCAATTCCTTTCATAACTCTAGTTGTTGGTCATCTCAGTATATCGGTGATCATAAGATCTTTAGTCATTGAAGGTCTTAAGATTATTGATCTTTCGGCATTGGTCGTAAGATTTTTAAATATTACCAGAACACTTATTGTCTTGACCTTATAATAATACGTGGTTAGTTCAAAACTCATGTTCGCTACCCATAAAGTAGATCCAATAGGCATCCACTATAACAGGTGCAAGTCCAAAAGACGCCCATTTTGATGTATGTCATAGTTAGCTTATGTGATAGCTAAGTTCCTCAATATTACCTTATTTCTGTTCAAATATGGAGTATTATTTGTGTTTTAGCGACAATCTAGAGGCATTGTATGAAAAGCATATATGTACCTAAAAAGTATAGTTGGACTAACATATTAATGTGGAGCGATCTACATCATAAACGTTGATTCTTTCACAAAGACAAGGTTAGATTGTAACACACACAAGTCAATATCATCCAAGCAAGGAAAGAACCTTATATTGAGTTTGGACAAGCCACCTATAGGACGTTCTTGAAAGAGGGCAGGTCAGGCGTACGCCAATAACTCACAAGAAATATAGGGGCTCAAATTTGTTTAGTATATATTGGTATTTCAAAAAATTAGAAAATAAAAGAGGTACCATTTTTTTTATATTTAATAAGACTAAAAAGAATTAAGTATTATATTAAATTCCCATACATATAGTGGTTAAATCAAATGAGAACCATAAAAAATTATAAACCCCGTGAGAACCGATTTAAAAAAAAAAACTGTTACATGACATCAGATGTTAGGATTTAAGATATTGTTTTATATATATATTTGTTTGTTTCATAATGTGATAGTTTCAGATGTATATGTTTCATAATGTGATAGTTTTACATGTATTTGTTTCACCATATGAAATTTTTTATATGTATTTTTCGTGTCACTAAATGAATCAAAAAAAAGTTTCACAAGCAATTTTTTTCATAAGGTGAACAAAAACATATGTGAAACAATATGTTAAATCACAACTTTTGATAAGGAAAAACAAATGTAAAATGATATTTTTATATTGGTTCTCACAATTTTGCGAACGTTGTATGGTTCTCATTTGATTTTTGTCTCATGCATGTATTAATTAACTATATTGGAGAAGAATATATGTCAAATGTTAATTGGTCGTTTATTTTATCGTATTCCATATTGTTTCTCTAAGTTTTTATATATGATATCAAAGTCTAAAACAATTTTCCTAGAAAACATTGATATATATATATATATATATATATATATATATATATATAAGCATGCTAAACGGTTAAGAGTTGAAAATTAAGAGGTACTATCCCTTTACAAGTTTTGAACTCATGAAACTTCCATGTTTCAAATATATATATATATATATATATATATATATATATATATATATATACCCTTATAGTTGGTTATTTAATTTTGTTTTATATCTCTTTCTTTTTTATTTTTCATTTTACATCATTATCATTGACAATCATATATTAACTAAAATATATTTAAAAAAATGCGTTTCAGTTTTTACAAATTATATCATTATAATCATAACATCAATGCCTTCAGAATGAGCTCAATATTGAATATTTTTCAATTTAATCACATATTATTAAATAACATAAATACGTAGTGAATTATTTTTATTACTTTCATTTTATACCTTAAAGTTATAGTATTTAACTTGTTTTATATCCTTGTTTTTCATTTTCAATTTTACATCCTTAATTTACAAATTTAAAATTGTAAAATCCGTAACTTTAAATCTCCACATCCCAAGATAATACTAAAGATCCAATATTTTTTATATTTAATTACAATTTATACTCTTATAATTAATTCTATAATTTGTATCATACCATTTACTTATTTTACATTCTTATCATATTAAAATAAATNTAAAATAAATAATCGTATATAAACTAAAATTATTATGAAATACATTTTTTTTGTAAATTATATAATTATAATCGTCTCATAAACACCTTTAAAATGAATCAATATTGAATATTTTAAACTTTATCATATCATTAAATAACATAAACATGTAGTGAGTTATTTTCAAAACTTATACTTAGTTTGTTTTAGGGAAAATTCCACCAAAATAGAACAACTTTCACCTGATTCTTATTTTGAGGAACCAACTTTTAAAATTGTCATTTAGGGGTCTCCATCAAACTTTTTGTTTATTTAAGGGTTTGGTTCACCTGTTGACCAGTTAATGCTGACATCATCCAGATCTTTTGCCAACTAAGATAGTCCACGTCATATTAATTTTTTATTTTAAAACTAATATTCCATGTCATATTTAAAATTGAAAAATAATTATAGAAAAATAACTAAAATTCGTTCTTTTTTCAAAAACTTATTGTAATAAAATCTATTTTTCATTCTAAATCTCGTTTTTAAAAAAAAAATCAGATATCAAATTGTGAGTAAAGAAGTCCATTTTTGAAAAAATCTTCAATTTGATATCTGAATTTTTTTAAAAAAAATGAGATTTTGAATGAAAAATATATTTTATTACAATAACTTAAAAAAACAAATTTTAGTTATTTTTCTATAATTATTTTGCAATTTTAAATATGACGTGGAATATTAGTTTTAAAATAAAAAATTAATATGACGTAGAATATCTCAGTTGACAAAAGATCTGGATGATGTCAGCATTAACAGGTCAACCAAACTCTTAAATAAACAAAAAGTTTGATAGAGACCCCTAAATAACAATTTTAAAAGTTGGTTCCCCAAAATAAGAAATAGGTGAAAGTTGGTTCCCCAAAATAAGAAATAGGTGAAAGTTGGTTCCATTTTGGTGCAATTTTCTCTTTGTTTTATATTTCTTAATTTACACCCTTATCTATCTATACTATCTACATTATATTATAAAATACGTTAAACGGTTATTATTGAATTTTTAAGAGGTATAAATTTTGATCCATTATGTACAATTTTTGAATCTTTACAACCTCCACATTCAACATGACAATTAAAAATAAAATTATTTTATATTATTAAATTACATTTTATACTTTTATAATAAGTTATTTAATTTACTTTATATCTTTTTTTTTCTATTTTTCCATTTCACA
>NC_037532.1:15064447-15082729 GCF_001531365.2 Cynara cardunculus var. scolymus
TTAGTATCTTAATTTTTTATTTTTTATTTTTCATTTTACATCCTTATCGATCTATACTATATTATTTATTATTTTTGTTGAATTTTTACTGTCATGTATGCATTATTTACATGCTCTAAAGCCCCCACCCCATCATCCCCTTCCCTTCCTCCTTTTATGACATTATAAATTCGCACTATCTACACTTAATATTCATTCATCAACTATTTTATGTTTTCAAGACGGTGTATGTTAAAGAGGCTAATCCAGCATTTTATGAATACAATAATTTGCTTAAACTCACAGAGTAATTTCAATATTCAATATATCATGTTCTTTTACATATTTTTGGTTCTCATTTGATTTAACCCATACATATATATCTATACTACATATATAAGCATTTAGGTCATTATCTTAAATACAAGTCCTTAAGCATAAGTTACAACCATTTTATGCAAGATTTTCAAAAAACTCTTAAGGACAAGTCACAAAGCATATGGTACAAATTATTGATGTAGGAGCAAATCCAGCAAATATTGGGGCTTCTTTCTCCTCCTTTTTCTGTATCCTATCACTGTGTTCTCTACTCCTTATCAATTTTAGATTTCAAATTTCAAATTTCAAATTTGAAATGATGCTTGAAGAGCTTGTGAGAGACTTCCCTCAAAAATGACTGATTCAGGCTCATCCTCTTCTCAAGACATTCTCATCCCTTACTCAAAACAACAATTCCTCATCTCAGACGATTCATCATTGCATCTCTCTCTATCCATCACTCAGGCCTTAATCTCAGTCTATCACTGATTCTTGCGATTGATTCAATCTCCATCCTTGATAATCCGTTCTGCAAAAGGTACAAAAAAAACTCAGTTCCTAATTTGATTAAATTTCATGTTCATCTTCTTCTTCATGCGAATCTAACAACTTCCATAAATTTTGATAACAATTACATGAACAAGTTTCCAGCTTTAATGAGAGGCACCCAAAAATATATCAATTTGTTGAATCCAATGGCTTCTTCTACATAGTGAGAAGAACAAATCTGAGTTTGATTCAGGTTTTTCTGTCACAGAGAATCGATTTCATGTATGGAACCTTAGATCTCACTTCCGTCGATTTCTACTTCGAACTCTGATAGCCGAGCAACTGATTTGTTTGTTTCTGTTCAAGTATAACACTGTGGTTTCTGGTTCAATACAACTTTCGTCGATTTCTCCATCTGATTCCATCCGCTTCCGATGACCCACCAACATGGCTTCTGGTTCATATATCAATATCGACCATACCAATGATCAAGGTTAGGGTTGTATCATTGTAATTCTTGTTTTTTGTTCAACAGAATGGTTTTGATTTTTCTCGATTTATATAGAATTAATGGTATTTCCATTTCTTKATTTTTTCTGTTTTTAACAATCCAGAGCAAAAATCAAACTCAACAAACCATAAATTTTAAATCAAACTCAGAGATGAGGGGAGAGCTTAGGTAGGGGACGAGATGTATGTTTGTTTCCTTTCTATCATGGTATGTGTTCTTTATTATTAACYCATTCTCAATTTCTCAKAAAACTCTTTTGAYTCCCATCTCATAGAAGGATGTTTCTGAAGGAACATTGGTGATTGGTTTTATTGCTTCCTCTTTCTTTATCGAAATCAACATTGGAAAATGATCAGAACCAAGAGTGTTGAATACATGCCATTCCCACTTTCATCGGCTGCTTTCTTGAATGGTTGCTGCTGGACAACTTATGCTCTCATCAAATTTGATCTTTTCATTCTGGTATAACATCTTTAGTTCTCCATCTTTCAAACTACAATTTTCACCATTTCTCCACAACATATGTCTAAACCTCCCTCCTTCAAGTGAGGGATACTGGCGTCTCTGCACCAACTGGTACATCGTCTGCGGCACCATCTTATGGGCAAAATCCTGGAAACCGAAGGAAAATGTTCTTTAAAATGTTGTTTCCCAATCAATTTCTCCTGGTTTTATGTTATTTAAAATGCTTTTGTCCAGTCAATTTGTTTTTTGTACATTGTATGTTTTTTTTGTAGCTCTAAACCAAAACTACTAGATGATGATAGAGATCAGCCTAGAGGTGGACCTTTTGGACTTGAAGATCCTTATGCTCCCTACCATCCTTCAAGGTGATTATGATTTCTATATAAGAAGTTTTACTATGATATATTGCTCTTTAAGCATGAATGGACTATTTTACATGCCTGATTCTTGTTTTTCTCTTTCACCTCTTTCAACTATTTTCAAGTTGCAACAATTTCCATTCAAGRTGGACCATCATCTTGATTGCATCATCGAGAGGAGTCGATGTTTGGCAAACTCTCGAGCTAAATTACCAAATTTCAGTCATCACTATAATTATTCGTTGTATTGACTTATGTCTACAATTTTCATTTTAACTTGAATAGACCCATTATCTCCTTGATATGTTCTTTAAAAAGGTTAGCATGTCTCGGTCCCCAAACAATTACGATATGCAACTTTCGCACTCATAATTAGGTTCTTGGTGGATCAATAAGCGCCAAATTTAATTTATTATTCTCACCTTGTATGATTTATTTCCGGTCTGTTACGTTTGCGAACTTATGGTAATTTGAAAATTATGTTAACTCATCTTGCTTCCATGCCTCTTTCTCATGGTATTATATGATGTTAACTGGTGTTTGTACCATTTTCTGGGAATTCTATAGAGTCTCTTGCAGGTTCATTCCCAGCATCAGTATGCAAGCGAAAACCAGGTTRAATACCATTAAAAGGACTCATTTATTTCCTTGTGTAAATTGTGAAAAGACGGATAAGGATGATCCTTCTTCTGAGAAACCATCTATGGAGTCTTTTCAGAAAATCTCTCCCGAGCAAACCCCTTTTTGATGAACTTTCAACTATTTTGCCAATTGTTGTTGTTTGGATGAGGGTTTTTGATTATGTTTAGCTTTATCTTTTACTTGTATAGCATATATAAATCAATTGGAGAAGAAATTGTGCATATGGAAATATGGGTTTACTTTGTATTACCATATTCAGGTATGGTGATGATAAACCCAATAAGATGACCAATTTTGCTACTCCGGCCGCCCTGCTGCTGCAAAACAAGCGGAAGTCGAGCTATTCTTATATGTTTTGATCTTCAATAGATTGATGCTTGTTGTATAAATGTTTAACTTGATTGTAGATTTATGAAAGAAGAGTGGAGCTACCTAAGACCCTACTGTGCTACCTCATGAATCTAGATAATTATAACATTAATAATGGTTGTCCAT
The DNA here is from genome assembly GCF_001531365.2 of Cynara cardunculus var. scolymus. Taxonomy (NCBI): domain Eukaryota; kingdom Viridiplantae; phylum Streptophyta; class Magnoliopsida; order Asterales; family Asteraceae; genus Cynara; species Cynara cardunculus. The sequence continues at coordinate 15,067,706 of NC_037532.1, forward strand.
TTATATAATCTTATTTCAGCATCAATTTTCTTTCCTGGGATGCCTTCTAATGCAGTCCAACCATTGTTTGGATTTCCGTATTTTGGTATGTGATTTTGTTACTTAATACACATTTAAATTTCTTGCAAACGATTTACATGGACTAATATATCTAGATGCAGCTTGATAATATCGTTTCCTCTGTCATGGTACAATATTTGAGAAAATTAGACTGGATTCAGTTATATAACAACTAGAGTCAGGAATTATAGATTTCACGGATGATCATGATTTACCAGTACTCAAGGTGCATATGAAGAGTTTGCATACCATCGAAATATTGAGGTTACTCTTTATATATTCTCTTATATTGCTACTATTTTTGCTTCAAAATGATTCAGTTCATCCCTTGCTATTTTCGTCATCTTATTTCTATTTACAAAGAAATGCACCTGATGGTCTGAAGATTCTGTGATTGGCCTACTTCCGATAATGAAAAGTTTTCCATTTTAACAAAGATTCTGATTGTTTATTTTTCATATACTTTGCTTTCTTGCTCTCTTATGCCCACCCCCTGTCATATGTGTACTTCACTGTCGTTTATCTTTCAGTCAGTTGTGTAAGATTGTTATGCATGTAGTTTGGGTCATAGGTTCCGCTTGAACATCAATTTAATTTCATTAGTTTGTTGATCTTTTTTTCTCTAATATGGATTTGAACCTTGTGATGTATTTACGGTTCTTAAGCTAAATGCTTGCATTTTGGTACCTCTTCATGTATGTGTAGATTGCTTTTATTCTGCAGCAAGAAAATCTTATTTAAGATCAACTATGTCCAAACAGCAGCTGCAGCCAAACAGCAGCCCGTGAAGAAGCTGWCCAGCAGCAAAAGGCCGAGGCAGCAATCACATTCTACTTCTCTGCCCGTTTGGCCTGCACGATCTCAAGGAAAAAAAACGTCCCCATCATGTGTCATTAGCTTCATTTTTTTATAGAAAATTGTTTCTTGCCTAATAGCATATGAAGAACATGTTTTTTAAGATTGCAAGTGTTAGATTCCTTTCTTGATTCATCAATTCTCAAGGTTGAAATGCATCAAAGCCACCTATGGACTTTTAGCATTTGTTCATTACCGAGTTTTGTCTATAAATTGCAGAACTTCTTGGGTATTAATATTTGAACATAGATGACCTTTGACCATCTTGTACTACATAAATCTTAGAAGTGTCAATTATTTAAATGTCCTCCAGGGCCACTAGAAACACAAATTATTTATGGCACTTTGCTTAGATGAAACATGGAGAAACTAAAAACGAATCGATGGGATTGTTTGTTTGCTTTTTTTTAATCCTTTTTCTTGATCTAACATATAATTTCATACAATGATAATGACCCTACCGTACATCCTCAAGTTSRYGGAGGTTATCTTGTTTTCACCTTTCAGGTAGCTTCTGATCCCCAAGTTGTTATGTTTTCTAGCAAGAAAAGAAGCATTAGTACAAGGATCCTACTGTGATTCTTCTATTGATGTTTATTGACCAAATGCATGCACCTGCATTCTTTTTAGCCAATGCAATATCAAAACACCATCTAAGCTGTAAATTAATATCAAAACTTCAAAAGAATATCCAACGATGTTGGCGTTGGAGGTGAAAGTTTATGAGTGCATGTACTGTTACTGGATTCGAAATACAATAAACATAGTCTGAAAACACTTGAATTATTAATAAATCCAGAACATCTGTATGATATTTCTTCTTCCCTGTCCACTTTAGACTTAATTTCTCTGCAAACATTTGTAATTGACAATACTTGAATTATTAATAAATAGTCCTGCATCTACTTTTCACTCACTCAAACAAATACATATGCATCTACTTCTCACTCATTCAAACAAATACATATTTATTCTGATAAGTAATGTAGTTCGGCTTTCCAGGTTGAACTTTCCAGATCAAGGGTTAAGTCTTGATTTGATAATTCATGGGTTTTGCAGGATTAATTATATGGATGAGATGGAAGATGACTCATGCGAAATGGTGTAGAAAAGTGGGAAACAATTTGTGGTGAATGATCAGCCGTTTTACGTGAACGGATTCAATACTTACTGGTTGATGGTATTGGCTGCAGACGAGTCTACAAGAGGGAAAGTCACTGAGGTCTTTCAACAAGCATCGACACCGATCGATTTAGCCATTTATGATCTGATCTGAATCGAACCGATCCGACTTGCAAAATAAGCATACCAACTGATGATTCAAGGTCAGACTAATGTTTCAGAATTGTGATTCACCCGCGCTGCATCGTGCGGGTATACCACTAGTATATATATATATATATTCTCTATCATTCATCTCCCACTCACACTTTCGATTATTTCATCCACATGAATTCTATTTTTTATATTAGAATATAGCAAATTTCTTGTTATTAACTAAGATGAATCATACCTTTTGAAAAAAATTATCAACCATATGAGATTGTTCCACTTATATCAATATATAGGATTTGAAATATACCATTGTTTAGTCATACATTACTAACTCCTTGTTACCTAATATTCAGTGCATGAATATTAAGTTTCTCCTATTACTGTAACAAGAATAAGATCTCAAGTTATAACTAACATGAGCTTTTGATTCTAAGATTGATGATTTCGAAAAGTTTGTTTTAACCCTAAAATTTTTAAACGCTAACAAAAGACATTAACATGAGGTGAGATAAAAATCCAACTAACTTATTATATTTTACATTGTAACACCCCCAAACACCATATTTGCATATAGCACATATTTCATTACTTGTAAATATAGTTTACATCATAAGGTCCCACTAGTACAAAGATTCTTATATGTACAAAATCTATATGTGAAAAATTCCAAAACAAAATCATGTACTATCACATGTAATACAACATGTATCTTCAAAAATAAGCAATCTCAAGCATATCTTCAAAAGCAGATATCAGATTTAGGAAAATAATCACATTTTCCCATTCCCTTTATTATCTCTGGCCCCAGCCGTTCCTGCATTGCATATTTTTAAAACAGAAAATGAGGGTTAGACCAGAAGGATCTAGTGAGTAAATCCCTTCTTTGTGAATACAGGGTGATAAACACCAAATTATAGTAAAATATCTTTGATCGGATGTAATTGCAATTTAATCAAATAATGCAGTTCTCAATGACATATATAATAGGGTAAACCCAAAAACCTCAGTTCTATTAATAAAATACATCTGCTTAAAGATCCAATGTTCCCAATATGAAACAAATATTGTAACCAAAGCTTCTTTGAATTATCAGACCATTCCTTTGTAAATATTAACAGAAAGATTTAAGGCATTACTTGCCCTTTATGACAAACCATTTTCCCCTTCTCAATAACATCTAAATTATTATTTCTAATAGGAATATTATCTCCTATTCATCGGATCACAAAGAAATGATGATTCAAAGTTATTAAATCCAATTAATAACAATAATAAGAGTTATTATAATATCTACACATGACAATGTCTCCCTTATTCCAAGTACACCTCTTCTTGATATGCCACCCTTATTCCTCCATCAAAACAGGGCTACTTATCAGATCAGACAAAAGTCACCACGTTTGAAAGTATCCATTCCCAGTTCCAAGCCAGAACAGACAAAAGTCACCACGTCTGGGGGAAACTACCTCTTAAAACAAGTTTCATACCAAAACAGACTGATGTTACCATGCTTGGTAAAAAAAAATTACAAAATCCAATTTGATACCAAAACAGACTTACGTCACCACGCTTGGTAGGAAGGTTTCCCAAAAATATAGTTTCATACCAAAATAGACTTATGTCACCATGCTTGGTAGAAACGTTTCCCAAAAATCTCGTTCCAGAACAAAATAGACTTATGTCACCACGCTTGGTTAGAACACATCTTTTTATTTAAAAAATATAAAATACCCCTTTTATAAATCCATAATTAAACCCAATAATAGACATTTTTAAATTATATAAATGTCTAAAATATTCAACACTTGAAAAATTATCAAATATAAGCCACCCGGACAAGTTATCCGGATATACAATCCGGAAAACACTTGTCCCTTTTATCCGATATACTAATCCGGACAACACATGGTCGATTTAAGACTAAATCGCATAACCTGTAATCGGTTTAAAACTAAACCGCGTAACTCATGTCTGGTTAAAGGCAATGCGGACAACACACTTGTCCGATTTATAACTAGACCGTATAACCCTTAAGCGATTTATAACTAAACCGCACAATGCTTGGTCGTATTCATACTTCTCTGTTCAAAACCTTTATCTGGTTTACATATTTAAAATCTCACTAACTCATTAAATCGCACGACCCTTGAGCGATTTATAACTAAATCGGATAACACATGACCGGTTTAAAAGAAATCCGGACATGCCTTGTCCGGTTTATACTTAGTCTGGTCACCCCTTGTTTGAATAAGGACCCCAATCGGATAACTGATTTCTTCCAAATTAATAAGCAACATTTACTAAAACCAGTAACAAAATTTTGTATAAAAGAAGTTAGAATCACTCACCTTATGAGAATTCTTAGTTTTGAAGAAGATGGCAAAACTTCTTGAATATCCGGACAACACACTTCTCAATTGCTCTCAAAATTTCCAAAATGAAACCAGAAAACTTTATTTGATGACACCCTTCCACGGCGAAACTTTCAACATCACAAGATCTCCTACACAAAACTCAATCGGTTTTCGATGATTATCAGCATAACATTTCTGGAGGTCTTGTGTTGTTCTGATTCTTTCACGGATCTGTTTAATCTTCTCAGAAGTTTCTTGTACAATCTCAGGACCCGTTAACTGCCTCTCACCTACTTCATTCCAACACAACATCGTTCGACATTTACATCCATACAATACTTCATATGGTGCCRCTTGGATGCTGGAATGATAACTGTTGTTATATGCAAACTCTATTAGTGGCAAATGATCTTCCCATGATCCCCCGAAGTCAATAACACAACTTCTCAATATATCTTCGAGAGTCTGGATAGTTCTTTCACTTTGCCCGTCAGTTTGCAGATGATAGGTTGTGTTTAGTCGAATTTCAGACCCCAAAGCTTTCTGCAAACTTTCCTAAAACTTTGAAGTGAAACGACTGTCTCTATCAGATATAATGGATAGTGGAACTCCGTGTCTGGTTACAATCTCTTTAATATAAATCTGTGCCAGCTTTTCTAGAGAGTAACCCTCTCTTATTGGTAGAAAATGCGCAGATTTAGACAGACGATCAACAATTACCCAGATTGTGTCATACCTCTTTGGAGTTCGAGGTAAGTTCATGACAAAATCCAATGTAATATGATCCATTTCCATACAGAAATTTCTAAAGATTGAAGACTTCCATACGGTTTCTGATGCTCAATCTTAACCTGTAGACACGTTAAACAATGTTCCACATATCTAGCTATATTTTTCTTCAATCCAGGCCACCAATAAAAAGATTTCAGTTCTCAATACATTTTATTGGTACCTGGATGAACAGAATAACGAGACTTATGGCTTTCATTCAAAATAACTTTCCGGATATCCCCAAAACTTGGTATCCAAATTCGCCCTTGAAAGCACATAATTCTTTCATTGTTTGGTTCTAGAGTTGAAATCATCTTACCCAACTTTTCTGACTTGGCAAGATCTTCCTTCATAGCTTCTTTCTGACATCTCAGAATTTTTTTATGGATATCAGGGACTAAACTTATTCTCATTGCCACAGTTTTAATAGTCCCGCTCTTTTCTTTTCTACTTAAAGCGTCAGCTACCACATTGGCTTTTCCTGGGTGGTAAAGGATTTCATAGTCATAATCATTAACAAGTTCAATCCACCGACGCTGTTGCATATATAAATCTTTCTGGTTGAACAGATGCTGTAGACTCTTGATAAATCTGGTACCTTGTTCCCAGAAGATAATGCCTCCGTATTTGTAGAGCAAATACCACCACGGCTAACTCCATATCATGAGTCAGACACTGCTTCTCATGATTTTTCAATTGTCTTGATGCATAAGAAATCATCTTTCCTATTTGCATCAGAACACATCCCAATCCTAGTTTTGAAGCATCACTGTATACCACAAAATCTTCTGATCCATCAGGTAGGGTCAACACCGGTGCAATGTAGAGATGATCCTTTAACAGTTGGAAAGCTTCTTGCTGTTCTTTTTCCCACTGAAACTTAACATTCTTTCGAGTCAATTTGGTTAATGGCACGGCTATCTTAGAAAAGTCATGAATGAACTTACGATAGTAGCCTGCCAATCCCAAAAGGCTTCGGACTTCAGAAGGAGTCATCGGAGCTTCCCACTTTTCGACAGCTTCTATTTTGGCTGGATCTACTTTCACCCCTGCTTCTGAGATAACATGACCCAATAATTGGACGTTCCTTAACCAGAACTCATATTTGGACAATTTGGCATACAGTTTTTCTCTTTTCAACAATTCCAGTATCAGGCAAAGATGTTCCACGTGCTCTTCTTCAATCTTAGAGTATATAAGAATATCATCAATAAATACAATAACAAATTTATCAAGATATTCCTTACATACCCTATTCATCAAATCCATAAAAGTTGCGGGTGCATTAGTTAAGCCGAATGGCATAACTAAAAATTCGAGATACCCGTACCTGGTTCGGAATGCTGTTGTAGCGATGTCTTCTTCCCTGACCTTTAACTGATGATACCCGGATCTTAGGTCGATCTTGGAGAAATAACTTGCTCCCACTAGTTGATCAAACAAGTCATCGATCCTTGCCAGATGATACTTGTTCTTGATTGTCAATTTATTCAATTCTCGATAGTCTATACACATTCGCATAGATCCATCTTTCTTCTTGACAAATAAGACCGGAGCACCCCAAGGTGAAGTGTTGGGTCTAATGAATCCTTTATCAATCAGATCCTTCAACTGAGTAACCAACTCTTTTAATTCTGAAGGAGCCAATCTATATGGTGCCTTGGCCACTGGTGCTGCCCTAGGTATAAGATCAATTCAAAATTCGATAATTTGGTCTGGTGGTAACCCAGACAAATCCTCTGGAAAGACTTCTGGGTATTCATTAACGATTGGAATCAATTGTTGCTTCCCCTTTTCTTTCTTTGCATCAATAACATATGCCAAACACCCCTGACACCCCTTCCGAATAGACTTTCGAGCTTTTACCACAGATAGTAGACTAGTATGATGATCCGGATGATTACCATAAATAATAATTGTTCCTTGATCTGGTAGAGTAATTCTATTCATCTTCTTGTTACAAATAATACTAGCCTAATGTTCTGCCAACCAGTCCATACCTTCCATTACATCAAATTCTTTTATTGGCATAGGAAACAGTCGAATCGGTAATTCACACCCCTCAATAATAATAATACAATTATTGAATACCCTAGTAACAGATTCCTGACTATTAGCAATGTCAACCACTAATTTGTCATCAAGGAGCACAGAATTCAAGCATGCAAATTGAGCAAATGATGGTGATACAAATGAAAATTTTGCACCAGAATCAAACAACACCTTAGCATGTATAGAATTCAGAAGAAAGGTACCTGTTACCACATCAGGGGTTGCTTCTGCCTCGTTCTTTGTCATTTGGAACGATCTACCTCTGGCTCCACTCTGGTCTCCCCTCGCTGTACTAAGCCTTCCACGATTACTGGGAGCATTTCCTCCCATTGTCAAACTAGGAGCTCTTAATGGTGGACAATTTGGTCGAATATGGTCAAGTGAATTGCACTGAAAACACCTTTTGGGCGTAGTGCAGTCCCTTGATAAATGCCCTGACTCTCCACAACGATAACATCTTTTTGGCTCAGAGGGACAACTTCCTTGGTGCACCTGCTGACACTGCGGGCAGGTTCTAACAGGAGGTGGCTGAGGAGTACGGTTATCTAATTTAATAAACTTGGGTTTTCGAAAATTGACTGAAGACCCTTCCCACTTTATTTTCTCAACAAATTTCTCTTCAACTTGCCGATTTTTGTTTCTTTCAGTAATTTCGGCAGCATTCACGGCTAAAAAGAAAGTATCAGGGTTCATTGCAATCACGAATTTCCGAATAAAGGGTTTCAATCCTCAAATGTACCTTTCCATTTTTCGAGACTCTAAAGAAACATAATGTTCAGCAAAACATGAAAACTCAATAAATTTCTCAGTATAATCCCGCACAGATCTACTCCCTTGCTCCGGTTTAAGAAAATCTTCTTCCATCTGCCTTACTGCCGTCATAGGACAGATTTGTGTTTTGAATTTGTTCACAAATTCTTCCCAAGACATTGTTTGCAGTATATTTGGTTGTATCGAAGATTCCACATCCCACCAATATAAGGCATTAGATTTGAGCATAGATACCGTAAATCTAACCTTATCTTCTTCAGAACACCTACTAGTGTTAAATATCAACTCAATCTCTTTTATCCAGCACATTACTTTTAATGGATCTCTTTCTCCTGAAAAGGTCAGAGGTTTACATGTCAAGAACATCTTTATGTCTCCTCCCTGGTTATTACTGCCTGCCGAAGGAGCTGGAGGATTAATTCCAACTCGCTCCGTTTCTACTCTGGCAGGTAATCCCATAATGGATATCAAAGTTTCCCTTAATTTTCCCATTTCTTCTGCCAAAACGTCTCTAGTGATAAACTAAGGTTGCTGCATCTGTTCTTGGTGTGCATTTCCAGAAATAGATTCCCCTTGGTCAGGGTGAATCTCAGCCTGACTCCTTTCTAGAATTTGACTCCTCCCTCGACCTCTACCTCTACCCCTTCCACGACCCCTACTTCTCGAAGCATAGGTTGGTGGATTTACAGGAGATTCCTCCCTTTCTTCAGATGCAGGGTGGGCAGTTTCTCTGATCTTCGTGATCGACTAGACATCTGCAGATATTTTAGTATTAAATATCACGTATTCATATTCCTAAATATAATATGATATCCGAGTATAGGTATGTACCTGTAAATTCATAATTACATTGRCCATTTGTAATTCGAATTCACCTTACATACTGCCCTCTTTAACCCATTATATTTTATTCCTAGTGATACTAATTATGTCCGGCACTCTTAATATGCAAATGACAGTTTAAGTCTAGGCATCATGCTTTGAATACCTAAATCTCTTAAACTATGGCTCTGATTCCACTTCTGTAACACCCCCAAACACCACATTTGCATATAACACATATTTCATTACATGGAAATATAGTTTACATCACAAGGTCCCACTAGTACAAAAATTCTTATATGTACAAAATCTATATGTGAAAAATTCCAAATAAAATCCTGTACTATCACATGTAATACAACATGTATCTTCAAAAATAAGCAATCTCAAACAGATATCATAATTAGGAAAATAATCACATTTTCCCTTTCCCATTATTATCCCTGGCCCCAGCCGTTCCTGCATTGCATATTTTTAAAACAGAAAATGAGGGTTAGACCAGAAGGGTCTAGTGAGTAAATCCCTTCTTTGTGAATACAGGGTGATAAACACCAAATTATAGTAAGATATCTCTGCTCAGATTTAATTGCAATTTAATCAAATAATGCAGTTCTCAATGACATATATAATAGGGTAAACCCAAAAACCTCAGTTCTATTAATAAAATACATCTGCTTAAAGATCCAATGTTCCCAATATGAAACAAATATTGTAACCAAAGCTTCTTTGAATTATCAGACCATTCCTTTGTAAATATTAACGGAAAGAATTAAGGCATTACTTGCCCTTTATGACAAACCATTTTTCCCTTCTCAATAACATCTAAATTATTATTTCTAATAGGAATAGTATCTCCAATTCATCCGGTCCCAAAGAAATGATGATTCAAAGTTATTAAATCCGATTAGTAACAATAATAAGATTTATTATAATATCCACATATGACAATGCCTCCCTTATTCCAAGTACACCTCTTCATGATATGTCACCCTTATTCCTCCATCAAAACAGTGCTACTTATCAAATCAGACAAAAGTCACCACATTTGAAAGCATTCCCAGTTCCAAACCAGAACAGAGAAAAGTCACCACATCTGGGGGAAAATACCTCTTAAAACAAGTTTCATACCAAAACAGACTTATGTCACCATGCTTGGTACAAACAGTTTACAAAATCCAATTCCATACCAAAATAGACTTACGTCACCACGCTTGGTAGGAAGGTTTCCCAAAAATATAGTTTCATACCAAAACAGACTTATGTTATCACGCTTGGTAGAAACGTTTCCCAAAAATCCCGTTCCAGACCAAAACAGACTTATGTCACCATGCTTGGTTGGAACATATTTTTTATTTAAAAAGATATAAAATGCCCCCTTTTATAAATCCATATTAAACCCAATAATAGACATTTTTAAATTATATAAATGTCTAAAATATTCAACACTTAAAAAATTATCAAATATAAGCCACCCGGACAAGTTATCCGGATATACAATCCAGACAACACTTGTCCCTTTTGTCCGATATACTAATCCGGACAACACATGGTCGATTTAAAACTAAATCGCATAACCTGTAATTGATTTAAAACTAAACCGCGTAACTCATGCCTGGTTAAGGGCAATCCGGACAACACACTTGTCCGATTTATAACTAGACCGTATAACCCTTAAGCGATTTATGGCTAAACCGCATAATGCTTGGTCGTATTCATACTTATCCATTCAAAACCTTTATCCGGTTTTGTTGATCCTCTTTCTTAGTGATTTTATGATAATCCCTTTTCACTTATACGTTGTATTTATGTTTCTGTCTTTTCAGTTCCAGCGATCTTCATTGACCATGTTCAGTGATCGCTGAAAAACTTACATTATAAATCTATCAGAAGCAATACTTCAAGAAGATAACACTCACACCAAAGAACCTTCAGCAAACGTTGAAGACTGAAACTGAAGATTAGAGACTGGCGAGTACGTGATCTGAAGCGGTATTCAGTGATTAGAAGCCTGTCTACATATGTGTGAAGACTGCCCAAGCTTCAGCGAATGATGAAGAGACCTTCAGGTCATTCCAGCATTCAGCGATCAAGGGAAGCTTGCTTAGCATGATTGTTATTGTCTTGTCCTTATGCACACAAAGGACAAAACCCATACCCTTATGAAAGTTGGTACGGTACGGAGCCGACTAGTCGACTCTATTGTCCACCAAATTTAGGTAAGGATGTGTGCTAATGAATAGTACTTTTGTACTATTCACTGTAGCAAAGGACAAGCCTTCCTCTTAAGGCTTGACACGCACTCTGACCCTACCATATTTCATTAAATGAACATTTAATGCACTGGGTATAAATAGAAGTGTTTCTTTTCCATGCAGTGTGCGCAACCCACTCTCTAACCCTAAATCTTATTTAAACATTTTCTAGCTTAAGTAAATGATCTTCTCTACAACATTTCTTTTCTTGTATTTGCTAAGATTTAGTCTGTAACTAAAGATTGTTTAGATAGCTTTTTAATCACCTTATTTTTCCGCAAATAATCTTGTAAAATCTGTATTGATCTTCTTTATCAATATATATTTTAAATTTGAAAATATTGTGTTTGTATTCAACCCCCCTTCTACAAACTTTTTTACTATTCTTGTAGACCCTCAAGGGACCAACAAGTGGTATCAGAGCAGTGTTCTCTCTCTCTCTTTCTGTTTAGCTATTTTTAGTACTAGTTTATCTCCTTTTTTAGAAAACTTTACCGCTTACACATGGCTTTACAAATTACAAACATACACACAAAAGATAATGGCTTTCTTGCCAAACCTCCCCGGTTTGTCTGTGACAATTTTAGTCTCTGGAAGAACCGGATGTCCCTCTTTCTGGAAGGTGTGGATCCTGAAATTCTACATTATATAGAAAATGGACCATATGTTCCATTTGCTATTGCTCCGGCTGTTCCAGCAACAGCTACGACTGCCACGGTTCCTGAACGACAGATTCCAAAGCTCCCACATCAATGGATTGATGAGGACAAGAAGAAAATAGTTACAAAAATGCGTGCTCGGTCTATAATAGCTATGTCTCTTCCTGATGAGATTTATCACTCAGTGATGAAACTTAAAACTTCTAAATCCATGTGGGACACACTTTGTGTCCAATATGATGGAACCACTCAGGTTCAAGAGACCAGAAAGATCAATCTAGTAAGATAGTATTGTAGCTTTCTCTGTAGAAAGTCTGAGACGCTGTCTGAAGTACATCAAAGATTTAACTACCTTCTTAATTATCTTAGGGTTGTCGGCAGGGAATATTCTAATTTTGAAACTTTAACCAAGTTTCTAGAATGCCTTCCTGAGTCTTGGGACACCTTTTCCATGTGTCTCAAGATGTCAAATGACATGTCCATTCTTTCTCTTTCCACTTTATACGGGATTCTGCTTAACCATGAGCAATCTCGTCAACTGAAGAGGAATCTTGTAAAAGAGTCCAAGGAAATGAAAAGCTCTCCTTTGGCTTTGATCTCTGAGGCTTCTTCAGTTGAAACTTCTTCTACCCATTTTGTTTCTTTACTTCCTCCCGTTGTTATCACGGAGAAAGATTCTTCTATCTCTGAGGACATTCCAGAATCTGATTTAACAGATTTTGATGAGTCCCTGGCACTCCTGACAAAGTCATTTAGAAGGTTCGCCAGTAAGAGCAACTTCTGCAGATCTCCTCAGCTGTTCCTAAGGGAAAAGCCAAAGTCTGAAAAAATAGACAAGGCTTCAGCTGTCTGCTACAACTGTCACCAGCCCAGACACTTTGCAGGTGAATGCAGATCAAAGAAGACTGCGATGCCATCTTCAAAAGCTCCTTCCTCTTTCAGGACCAAAGATGAGAAATACTTAAAACTGAAGGAGAAGTACAAGAAGATGAAGAACAACCAACGAAAGGCTAAAGGCCTTATTGCTGAAGAGCATGATTGGGATGAGTCATACGATAAATCATCCTCAGATGAAGAGGATAAAGCATATGTCTACTTGATGGCCATAAATGCAGATGAAGAATCTTCAGAAGCATCTACTTCCTCTGAGCCATCTTCTTCTTCTACTCAGGTATGTTTCCTGAATGAACCCTCTTCTTCTTCTAGTCTTTCTACACTAGATACGCTGACGGTTGACCTTTACAATGCCGTCAATGGCAAATCAAAAGTTGAAATGCCTAACGTTGATCTTCAAGAGCAATTGAAGATTTGCCATTATAAGATCAAAGAACTCATCTATGTCGAGGAAAATCTTAAAGATCAGGTTATTGTAAACCAAGCCATCACTGTTGAACGTGAGAAAGCTATCGTTGAGCGTGAGCGAGCAATCGCTGAACTCAAGGCCGAGAAAGCTACCATTGAAGGATGGTACAAAGCTTCCATCAAGGCCTCTGAGATCATTAACCCTCAGATCCCCGCCAAGATAACGAATGGTCTATGATTCTCCTATGATCAGGAAGAATGTGTTAAAGACAGGTCATTGCTCAAGTTTGGTACCTTCGTCTTTTCTATTCCCAACACTTCTTCCTCTCAGTCCTCCTCTTTTACTGAGAGTCATCTTGAAGGAACTCCTTCGAGTTTTGGATGCAAAGACAAAGGTAAATCCATTGTCACGGCATCTTTTCCCAAGAAGTCTAACAAGTCTAATATATCTAGATCTATTCCTTCAGCTTGTAAAACTTCTTCTTCTTCAGGGACTAGAAAATCTGAATCCCATCAGAAATCCAAGTCACAGCTCAAGGTGAACTTTTCGCTTAAGGAATCCAATTCCTCAAAGGTTCCTCCTAGAACCAATGAGAAGGGAATTCTTGGATATGGTCCTGTTTTTAGTCTGATACTTCCTGGCCCTAAAGCTACTCTTAGCTTTAGGAAGTGTAAACACTGTGGTGAGAAAACACATATTGCCAACAAGTGTCCTGCTGCCAAAGCTGGTTCGCCAGCTAAGGGCAAGAAACAAGGCTGAGAAATCAACCAAGGCGAAATCATCCACAAAGGCTGGACTAGCAACCAAGGTGAAGAAACCGTTGAAGCCTCTTCTTCAGGCTCAGCGAAAATAACTCCTGCTGAAAAATCTTCAGCATCAGACGTAGTTCCTACCACTGAAGTCTCTTTATCAGGCTCAATGAAGACTTCCACTGAAACTCCTTAGTAGTGTCAAAGGTTGTTCCATTTTTAACTCAAACCTCTTCAGGTTCGGTGATGCCATCTACTGATATTGGTTCTTTAGCATCAAATGATGAAGCCTCTAACAAAGCTGGACCCCAATAGCTGGGTACCAATAGCATTCTTTTTTGGTTTCCTTGTACAAGATGTCAAAGGCATATGGTATCTTGATAGCGGATGTTCAAGACATATGACTGGAGATAAATCTCTTCTAACTCACTTCAAGGAAGAAAGAGAACCTTCCGTAAACTTCGGTGGAAATGGAAAAGGATGTACCAAAGGTTTTGGTATATTAACCAATGGTGCAACAACTTTCAAACGCGTTGCATATGTTGAAGGACTGAAGCACAATCTTCTTAGCATCAATCAACTGTGTGATAAGGATTATACAGTTAAATTCTCAAAGAATTCATGTCATGTTCTTGACAAAGATGATAAGATTACTCTAACCAGTTCTCATCTAGAGAATGTATACATCATCAATATGAATTCTACTCTCACCGAGAGTAGCTGCTTCTTCTCCAAAGCCTCATCAGATATTAACTGGTTACGGCACAAATTGCTATCTCATCTCAACTTCAAGACACTCAGTGAGCTGTCAAGAAATGATCTTGTCACTTGTCTTACTCAACACTCTTTTGCAAAGGAATCTCTTTGCTCAGCATGTGAAAAAGGAAAACACACAAGTGCTAGCTTCAAGTCGAAGCAAATCTCTTCAGTGAGTGCACCTCTTCAGCTATTGCATATGGATCTCTTTGGTCTAGTCATCGTGCAATCCCTAGCTGGAAAGAAGTTCACACTTGTCATTGTTGATGAGTATGCCAGGTACACTTGGGTATTCTTTCTCAGATCCAAGGATGAAGCACCTGAAGAAATCATTTCGTTCATCAA
>NC_037532.1:15082998-15084804 GCF_001531365.2 Cynara cardunculus var. scolymus
CAACTTGGAAAGTTCGATCCCAAAGCGGATAAAGGAATCTTTCTTGGATATTCTTCTGTATCCAAAGCCTTCAGAGTATTCAACAAACGAAGACAGACAATAGAGGAATCTATTCATGTCACTTTTGACGAATCTCAGTCAACTAATTCAAAGCCCATCTTAAATGATGAGGATGAATTAGAAAACTGGATGTTCTCTCACTATGGACAACCTGAAGCTTCTTACAGTGCTCCTCACAATACTGAATCTATCGAAGCTGAAGATGATCCACTTATCATTCCAGTTACAGCTAGTCACTCCACCACATCTTCTTCAGAGATCGCTGCAGTGCCCATTAGTTGTGTTCCTCCTTCTACTTCAAACACTGATCCATCAGTGAATGAAATGCCTTCAGTTTCTGAACCCATTTCAGTCGCTAAATCTAAGGCTCCTTTGGCAATAGTCCCTATTGCTGAAGATAATGTTGCTGAAGCCTCATCTTCTATTCCTGAACTTGCTTATTCAGATGAAGCCCCTTTACCGGCTCAGCGATGGACTAAAAGCCATCCAATTCATCAAATTCTTGGTGATCCAGATGCAGGTATCAAGACACATCGTGGTCTAGGTAATATTTGTCTCTTCGTGAACTTTCTTTCTTTAGTTGAACCCAAGAAAATCAATGATGTTATTTATGACCCTAGTTGGGTTCTTGCTATGCAAGAAGAGCTCATTGAGTTTGATAGGAACAAAGTCTGGTACCTTGTCCCACGTCCATCTGACAAATCAGTGATAGGCACCAAACGGGTCTATCGCAACAAGTTGGATGAAGATGGTGTGGTAACCCGCAACAAGGCTCGGCTTGTTGCTCAGGGTTATAGACAAGAGGAAGGAATCGAATATGACAAAACCTTTGCACCAGTGGCTAGACTCGAAGCAATTCGACTCTTTCTAGCCTTTGCTGCCCATAGAGACTTCAAGGTCTTTCAGATTGATGTAAAGAGCACTTTCCTTATTGGAAAACTTCAAGGGGAAGTTTATGTTGAACAACCTCCAAGGTTTCTTGACCCTAAGTATCCAAACCACGTCTATAGGTTGGATAAAGCTCTTTATGAGTTAAAGCAGGTTCCTCGTGCCTGGTATGATACCCTTTCTTCTTTTCTCATCTATGAGAAATTCTCACGTGGAAAGATAGACCAGACCTTATTTCTTAGGAAATTTAAAGGTCACATCATTCTCGTCCAAATTTATGTCGATGATATTATTTTTGGTTCCATTAATCCCTCTTTATGTTTTCGTTTCGCTGAACGCATGAAGAAAGAATATCATATAAGCATGATGGGAGAACTAACATTCTTTTTAGGTCTCCAGATCAAACAAATTGATAAAGGTATCGTTATCAACCAAAGTAAGTATGTTCGAGATATGCTGAAGAAGTTTAATCTATCCAATAGTTCATCTATGAAGACTCCAATGGCTCCTCCAGTCACTCTCAACAAGGATCCAAATGAAAAGCCTGTAAATGTTACTGTTTACAAAGGAATGATCTGCTCCCTGCTGTATCTCACAGCTAGCCAACCCGATATCWTGTACTCCACTTGCTTATGTGCAAGATATCAAGCTGAACCTAAAGAATCCCATCTGATTGCTGTCAAATGCATATTCAGATATCTTAAGGGAACTCTTAATATGGGTCTTTGGTACCCTAAAGGTTCAGGTTTTGACCTTATTGGTTATTCGGATAGTGATTTTGCAGGTTGCAAAATTGATAGGAAAAGCACCACTGGAGGCTGTCAGCTTCTAGGTGGAAAGTTGGTGAGCTGGACAAGT
>NC_037532.1:15085249-15128686 GCF_001531365.2 Cynara cardunculus var. scolymus
TATTAAACATCACTTAGTAAGTGAAATGATTAAGTGCTCTATCTCTAACATTGAACTTTTGAGTAAATATATCTATTCTCTCTCAGGTATGCCTACTCTTCTCTTTTCTAACACTTAAAACCTTCACTGAAGCTTTCTCATCTTCAGTAATAAATGTTTTAAAAGGTGGTCTCAGTGATTCTCTTGTCATCCTTAACAGATGTTAATCTTCTGGATGCTTTAACATTAAATGTTAAAACTCATGGTTATAACTATTCTGCAGGAACAGAAGTTTTCTGTATTTGTTATAGAATATATTTCAAGCCTCTATTTACTCTTAATCCTAGATGTAAGAGAGTGCATAAAGATATTAATGAGACTATTCTCATAGAAACCAATTTTAATAGATCTAAGATCCAAACCAGAAGATCTATCAAATGGGATGAAATAGTTTTCCCTGAAGGATGGTTTTTAGATAGGAATATTCCTAGACAACCAATTATTCAGAGTGATTTTAGTAATATCACTCAGACAGACGATGGAACTGTCTATGTTCAATTTGATGATCCTCGTAATATTCCTTATACCGAGACAAGACCTCTTTTAAGGTCTCATTCCTTATCTCATGGAACCCATAGCTTTATTTCTCCGTTTGGAAACAGAGCTAGTCAGCCTTCTCGTGCTTCGACTTCTTATCTAAGAGATACTCAGACTCATTTGCCTGAATCAGAAGAGAATATTGAATCCTCTTCCCAACATCCTATAGATGAACTAAAAGTTCATAGGAATGGCATTGTTCATGACAATCCTGTTGGAAATACTTCTAGCACCAGACAACCTCATAGGTTTGGAGAGACCATGTCTGATTTTAACCTCTAATGTTTTTAATGAATTTTGATTCCACAAGAAGTTGGTTTACTAGTGAGGGACAAATTGATTTCACTCATGGATCTCCTGCTAGACAGCTTGTCTGCAAGGATTATTATGGGAATCCCAAATGGGCTCCTTTTCGGAATTGGTATATTAAAAAAATTTCAAAAGAAGAAATTGCTAATTTCTCTGCAGAATTTTATACTTTCTGTACTGCGGAAAATGAGACATTCTCATTTATTCCTTGGTTTTTTCATACTCATGTGAAACATTTTATAAATGTTATTCARAGGGATTATCAACTTCTTAATGGAGATATTAAATCTACCATTTATCCCCCTCAGTCACCTTTTCTCATGAAAAACAATAATTCTTCATTTCGTTTCTCTGCTTTTTCAAATCTTATCAAAGATAATACTCTTACTGCTACTTCGTTACATATTAACGAATTACTTGAAAAACAGAATTATTCAAATCTTATGTTGAAAATTCTTGGAGAACAGCTTTTTTCCATAGAGGATAATATTTCCTTAATCTTACAAAAGATTTCTCAAATTGAGACAAATCAGCAAAAACAAATTGTTACTCCAGCTGATATTCCTTCTTCTTCTGAAAAGGTTATTTTAACTTCCAATACTATTCAACCTCCTCCTGAAATAAAAGATTTCAAACTTAAATCCCCCTCTGAGGAGTTCATGAAACAGCTTGATTTAAAGCTTTCCCATTTACATATTACCAAACCACCCTCTCTTTCCATGCTCAACCAAGACTTCCAGCCTGAGTCTCCTCATCATGAGCAAATTGATGGCCAAATTCATAAAATGAAATGGGCCAAGCCTCCCAATCTTAATAAATATTATTATAATCGCCCTACTCCTATGGATGTTCTTCACGAAGAACAGGAGTACATTATTAACAATAGTTATAATGGTAAATGCATTTATGAGTGGAGTCTTGATGGTTTCACTGATAAACATATTTATAATATGGCTCATCGCATGTTTATGTATAGCACGGTGTGTAAAAACACAGGTAATAATGATAAAGCTATTGCCAAAATGATTATTGCTGGTTTTACTGGTCAATTGAAAGGTTGGTGGGATAATTATATTCCTCTTGATCAAAAAGATCAAATTCTTAACTCTGTTAAGAATGAAAATGGTGAAGAGACAACAAATGTTGTCTATCCTTTAGTCCTTACTCTTATAGAGCATTTTACTGGTAGGTTCTCTGATAATTGTGAAAATATTCGAACTCTTATCAGTAATCTTCGTTGCAAAACTCTCACTGAGTTTCGTTGGTACAAAGATACTTTTCTTTCTCGTATCTTTGAACTAAAAGACTGTAATAACAGTCATTGGAAAGCCAARTTCATTGATGGCCTTCCTCATCTGTTTGCGGAACGTGTCCGTAAGATTCTCAAAAAAGATAGTATTTCTGTTAACTATGATGATTATACTTATGGTCAGCTGATCAGTACTTGTATTGCAGAAGGTCTTTCTCTTTGCAATGATTTGAAATTAAAACATCAAATTAGGAAGCAAAATCTGCTTGAAAGAAAACAACTTGGTGATTTTTGTGACCAATTTGGTATGGAGGTTCCCTATAAGAAACCTAAAAGAAAATTTCATAAAACTCGTAATCGAGATCCTCCAAATCACCATAAACGTCGTTTTAAAAGAAAATTTTTTGATCATGATTTACATAAATCTAATAGAGCTGACAACTCTAAAAAGCCTGAGTTTTCTAAACATCGAAAGCCTTTTAAAAATTCAAATTCTCAAGGCTTTACGAAAAACAAAATTGTTTGTCAAAATTGTGGCAAGATCGGCCACTCTTCCACAAATTGCTGGACCAAAAAGAAGATCAATAATCTTAATGTTGATCAGAGTACAAAGGATTCTCTTTTAAATATCTTTCTCAATTTCAAAGATTCTGATATTGAAAATGATTCTCCTTCTGACTCTAGTTCTGCTTATAGTTCCCATGAGCTTGACGCAGATGATTCTTATCTGTCTTCTGCTTCTGAAGATTCAAAATCTTCCCCTTGTGATACTTGTGCTATTGGCCAGCCTTGTGCTGAAAATTGCCTAAATGTTATTCAAAATAACACTTCTACTGGCAATAATGATGAGTTTTATAAACTCCTTTCTCAATTTCAGGATCTGAATATTAATGTTTTAACTGATGAAAAAGTTTTAAAACTTTTACAGAAAATCAAAGATCCTAAGATTTGTTCTGAAATTCTAGAAAATCTTGAGTTTAATAAACCCAGTTCCTCTACTTCTCTTTCTCCCATCAATAATATTGATTACTCTATGAAAGAGTTACATCGCCTTCTTCAGCACAAACAATCTTCTTCTACGGCGATTTCTGTTACTGATCTTCATAAAGAAGTGACAATTCTTAAATCAGAAATTACTGCTTTGAAAGAAGATAATATTCTTCTTCATAAACATCTTGCAATTGTTTCTGCAAGTCAAGATCTTTTAGTTAGGAATGCTACTTTCTATGTTCCACCTACAGGTCCGGAGAATATTTCTCCCTCCTCTTCTACTCAGCAGTCTGATAATACAACCCCATCGTCTGATAATGCAACCCTTTCTACTATCAGTCGCATGATTACCCAAAAATGGTTTACGAAAATTACYCTTCTTATAGATGGTCATTTTCAAAAAGAATTTTTAGCAATGATTGACAGCGGTGCTGACTTGAATGTTATTCAAGAAGGGCTCATTCCCAGTAAGTTTTTTGAAAAAACTTCTTATTCCCTTTCTCATGCAGGAGGAGGTGCTCTTGATATCAAGTTTAAACTTTCAAATGCAAAAATTTGCAATCAAGGTTGTTGTATCACAACCAGTTTTCTATTAACCAAGGTTATTTCTCATGAAGTTATTCTTGGTCTTCCCTTTTTATATCAACTTTATCCCATCACTCGAATTGATGAGCAAGGTCTTACTGGCACCTTTCATAATAAAGCCATTACTTTCAAATTTATGGATGAACCGGTTAAACGTTTCCTTGATATTCTTCAAGATCGTATTGATCGAAAAACTTTTCATTTATACTCTCTTAAAGAAGAAATTTCTTCTTTAACCATTGACGAAAAGCTTTCTAATCCTCGTCTTAAGTCTAAGATTGATTTTCTTCATAATGATTTTTCTCTTAGCATTTGCAATGACCATCCCAACGCCTTTTGGGACAGAAAGAAACATATTGTTTCTCTTCCTTATGAAGATAATTTCTCGGAACTCAATATTCCTACTAAGGCCAGACCTTGTCAGATGAATTCTGACTATCTTATTCTCTGTAAGGCTGAAATTGGCAGTCTTCTTGATAAAGGTCTTATACGACCTTCTCAATCTCCCTGGTCTTGTACCGCTTTCTATGTTAACAAACATTCTGAACAGGAACGAGGTATCCCTCGGTTAGTTATCAACTATAAGCCTCTTAACAAGGTCTTAAAATGGATTAGACACCCYATTCCTAACAAGAAGGATCTTCTTGATCGTCTTTTCCAAGCTCTTATCTTTTCAAAATTTGATTTGAAATCTGGTTATTGGCAAATCCAGATTGCTAAAAATGATATTTATAAAACTGCTTTTAATGTTCCTATGGGACATTATGAATGGAAGGTCATGCCTTTCGGTTTAAAAAATGCTCCCTCCGAATTTCAACAGATTATGAATGATATCTTCTATCCTTACAGTAATTTTATTATTGTGTACATAGATGATATTTTAGTTTTCTCAAAAGACATTGAGAGTCATTTTAAGCATCTTAATATTTTCAAGACTCTTGTTATTCAAAACGGTTTAGTTATATCCAAACCTAAAACGTCTTTGTTTCAAACTAAGATTAGGTTTCTTGGTCACGATATTGAAAAAGGAACGATTATTCCTATCCAACGCAGTATTGCTTTTGGTGATAAATTCCCTGATCAAATTCTTGATAAAACTCAATTACAAAGATTTTTGGGAAGCCTTCTGGTAATCCTATAAGAGTGAGAGGTTTAAAGGCAATTTGCACAAGACCAATATGTAAAAACTTATGAGTTTTCATATAAGGCATAATATCCCTTTTGTTAAGAAGACGAATCATCATTTCATCTTTATGAAGAGGAATCGARGATTCCGTGGTTTTAACAATATGTTTTAAACCAAGTTTTTCAAAAGTGCCTATTTTATAAATGAGTTTAGGCTCAACTCTTGGAATAGTCCAATGGTCTAGATCATCCAGATTTTGAGGAACATCGTATTCCTCTGTTATACTGTTATGAACAGTATCATCTCCGCCAGAACGGAATAGATTCATAAGAATCAAAAAAGGACAGAGTTAAAACAAAGTTTGATACGATATAGAAATACAAAAACATGGCTCTGATACCATCTATGTCCCAGATCTAACAAAAATAATCAAAACAGCTAAGTTTGTCTCAAACCTCAAACCAAGGTTCAATACCCTAAACGGCTCTYTTGGCCTCAGCGGGTGACAACCAGTCTCAGAGATCTCAGAGATAAACTTTTCTGTTTATAAGAATTTTTACTAAATCAAAACATATAAACTATTCCATGTAAATCTATTGAAATATCAAATCAAAAGATGTTTTAACTCATTGTCCTAATTTAGCCGGCCATAAAGGCGGCGATAAACTGGAAAAATAAAGAGAGAAGAACAAAGGAACTTACAAAAAGCTTATACCACTGTCGGCAAGCTTGTTCGTCTTATTTCTTTATTGGCACACACAGTTTACAATACTGAAGAGAGAAATTGAAAACTTAAGAACTGCCTAATGAAAACTCTGATTCTAAAGAGAGACAGGCCTCCCTTATTTATACCATAAAATAAAGTCCTATTAAGGACAGCTGGCTATGACAGCTAAGGAAAATTGCTTTATAAAAGCAAAGTATTCTTTTTCAAAAAGAAAAAGCGCAACTTTATAAAAGTTGTCGGCTACTAATACACCGAAAGCAAAAGCATCTTTGACAAAAATGTCAAAAGTTACTTACTGTGCTTGATTGAATCTTTGAGCGTTTCAAGGGCCTCATCAATGGAGATGACTAGCTCTTCGGAACCTTCTTGACTCTGAGCATCTTGCTGCATGTCTGAGTTCATCGAACTATCTGAATGGTGAGAAAAGTTTTGTTGAAGATCCTTCTTCATATTCTCTATAAAGAGATCAACCATCTCATCTTTGGATAGGGTGCCAGCATATTTCTGGGAAAATTGATGGAACGGACTGGGAATCTCCTAGGAACGGACTGGGAATCTCCTGGCTTTCGTTCCTTTGCTGTCGATCTTCGAATTCCTTCTTATATATCTGGATTTTCTTCTCAATGGCATCATAAAGATCAGCACCTTCCAGAATAGAGGATTTCGGACAAGCTCGATCTAATTTCTCCCAATATTTAGAGAGTCCTTGTCGTTTAAGACATGGGATCATATTATGATCATAGCCAAATATTGGCTTCCATTTCCAAATCCATGGAATGCCAAATTCTATAAAGAAAAGGCAAATATTACTACTATCGATTTGATAGAGATTTTTACAGTCATTGACTGCTGGAGAATATAACATCCAATCTTTTATAAAAGATTTCATGTGAGCGGGAAAAATGGAAGAATCGGTTCCAAAAATTTTCCACCATGAGAAAAACCAATTTGGAATTGGTGAATGGAAACAATTTTCACAAATTTTTAAGAACCAAGAATGTCTTTTGTTCTCATTATCATAAAGTARAACTTTAGATAAACTCTGGACATAGTCCCAGTAATTGAATTTAAAATTACATTTATGGCTGGGAGAAAACCATTCTCTTTCAGCAAGAGGAGAAAAACCCCACTCTTCAAAAGATATAATCTTTTTAATGACAAGCTTTGAAAAATTAAAATTGCCATTGATCTCATCTCTACTATTAGAAGAATGATGAGTAATCTCTACTGATTTTGTAGAAATAAGTAAGCCTTCATAGAATTGGCGTTGGCGTAAAGAGCCATGAATAAAAGATGTCTTATTAAGATATCTTTGAAGAATAAAATCAGGATTATCCTTCCATTGAAGATCTTTTTCTTCTATAAGAAGTATTACTTCTTTTTCTCCAGTTTCATGAAACTGAGAGTTGGAAGAGTCTTCCTTGCTAATATTAGCATATGAATTGGAAGCTGCCAAAGATTCTTTGGTCTTCTGCTCCTTCTGTTCCTTAATATGATTAAGGTATGCAATCACAAGAGGATGATCCTCTGGGAGATTATCCAGGAAATCTGGAGTCTCTTTTGCCTTATCATGTGATAAGTCTGAAGCTATTAGCTTTTGTTTACCCATCTGGGCAATCACATTAGTACCTCTTCCTCTATTAGAGGAATTTCTGCCACCTCGGCCTCTTCCATGGGAAGAACTGCCACCTCCTCTATAAGAGGAGTAAGAGCTATATGAGCTCATGCAACACTCATAAAGAGTTCTCCAAGCTACTTCCTGAAAGTTAAGAAAGATATTCACGAGTTAAAAAATCAGGCAAGTGATTATCTTTGCCTTTAATATGCTGAATATCAAAATCAAAGGGAGCAAGATGAGCTTGCCATCTGGCAAACATTTGTTTAGAAACATCATGTTTAAARTCYTTTTTRAACATAAATTGAGCAGAGCTACAATCAGTTTTTATTAAAAACTTTTGATTATACAAATCATCCTGAAATTTAAGGACACATTTGACAATAGCAAAATGTTCTTTGACTACAGCAGAGTAGTTGAGCTGGGCATTTTTCCATTTTCCAGAATAAAAACGAATAAGATATTCTTGTTTAGAAATGGGATCAATTTGTTTAAGAATACCTCCATAACCTAAATTAGAGGCATCAGTCTCAACAATCTTATTCCAAAGGGGATTAGGGAGCATAAGACAAGGAAGGTTTCTCACTGAATCTTTCTTTTCAGTGATAAATTGTTTTAAACGGTCTTATCAGTGTTTCTTTAGACACTGTATGACTTTTCATTTTCTTAAAAACTATTAGTTTTTAAAAGAAAATAATTAATGAACCGTCTTTATGAAGACATTCTTTATTTACTATGTGCGACGCTTTGAGACGCGCAAAAGGTTCAGTCATTACGCTACCTCATTTAATGCCATCCAATCATGGATGAGAACATGGTATCTTTTTCATCATGACCACTTTCCCGAACCGTCGTCTTTTTTCTCTCATATTATTTCTCTCTCCTCCTACCTATAAATATGAGACTTTTTCTCCACGTTTCTCTTTACGCTTACAAAATTCTTAGACGAAACTCTGCAAGAATTCTCCCAAAGCAAGAACTCTATAAAAAACCTTCCAAGCTCTTTCTACCTCTTCTCTCCTACATCTAAGGTCGATATCTTCCTTTTTTTCTTTATCCTCTGTTATAAGAAACGTTTAATCTATTTTAGAATCTTGTTCTCTTAAATACATTAAACAATAAAGGTTTTTAATCATCTCTTTCTTGGTTATAATCTTGTTTCTTTATACACATTTCACTTGATAAACCCTAATCTTTTAAGATTTTTCAAAAGAAGTTTTTATCTGTTCAAAAACTTTTTCTATACTCTTTAACCATAAACTCTTAGTTTATTTCTAACAAACCTGTTTGCTCTACTTCTTATTGATACAAACAGATAGCTGCGAAGAACGTCAACTTCTCCATTGATGAGATCTCCATCAAACAGTCGTCCTTGGGCTACGCACTCAACCATGAGCCCATCATGGTGAAAGAACTCCTTCAGCAGTTCTGGCTCACTGCTGAAGTTGTCGAAGTCGAAGTTAAGCGTGGACGCCAGGCGGAGCAGATCAACTTCACTTTCAATCGCATGGAAGTGAGCTTTGGTGTTCCCACACTCAGGTCGGCTCTCCGTCTTCCCAAGGGCCCCTTCGACAGCAAACCCTCTACCGTCGAGATCATCGAGCTTCTCGACACCATTGACTACCAGTGGCCAATGAAGAAAGACTCCAACACCCCTCTGAAGTCCCTGACGAAGATTGAGAAGAACAGGATGTCAACTATCTGGCAATACCTGTTTTCTCATTTCATCCAGTGCATGGGTGGAAAAACTAGAGGACAAGAGCAGGCCTTTAGGATCTCCTTAACCATAGGTGTATCTGCAATTCAGCGTCGCAATATAAATTTTGTTGCGGTCATTTTCAATGACTTAGTGCTCAAGCTGAACAAACGCCAGCGAGAAAAGGTGGTGCCTTACACCAGGTTTCTCTCAATGGTTTTTGCCAAGATCTTTACCCCAAAGAAGGAAATCTTTCGGTTTTCAAGCTTGGATCCAGGATTCTGGATCATAAGCTGAGGGACAGTGATATGGCACTAACTTCAATTGTGTCAATTACTACCTCTTCTCCTCTGGTGGCCACGACAAGGGTAAATCCCCCCGCGTCCATCCAAGCCACCAAAACCCCTTCAAAACGACCCTCTCAACCAACTCTTAGTTCTCCTCAGAGAGCCAAGAAGTCCAAAAAGGAGACAGCCACGTCTCTAGCTGGCCTCTCAAAAGGCTTCAGTTATTGAAACTAGCCTTATCCCCGAGGCGTCTTTTGCTCACCCTCCAGCCTCTTCAGTGATCTCTCCCATCACTGTTGTATCAGTGGTACCTACCCCAACTGCCTCAGTGACCCAAATCACTGAAGGTGTGAATATCAGCACCGCCACCGCTGAACACCCACGTCTCTTCTTGAGCATTTTCTCTTCTCCTCCTTCTTTGATCTTTACACATGTCGATGATGTATCAGTGACTTTCCTTCCTGATACTGAGACGTGCACTACTGGACCTGAGGTTGCTCCTCTCGATGCTCCTCAGCATACAGATGTCCATCCTCTCGAGGAAATCTTAGCTCACACCAGTGACAATCCTTTTGATGTCACTGATGGCCCCTCCGGTATTCCATCTTCCTACCCTTTCTTTTCTTCTAACCTTGAGCCTTCAGCTCACACTTCTTCTTTTGTAGGTCCTTCTTCGATGCATCAGTCTGATGCTCAGGAAGTGGAAGAGGAAGAAAGAGAGAAAAATGATGGAGGAGATGAAGACGTCGATGATGACTATGATATGGCGTCAGACATCAAACTTCTCCTTCCAACCGTTGATACCGTCCTCTGTAAGATCAACGAAGTCCACCAAGAGATGCCCCGCCAGGGTGATCTTGATGCAAACTTCCTTGCCATCCAGGCGGACGTTCAAGAAGTTTAGAGTCATCTCCAGACTCTCCAAGAAGCTGTTCAAGCCAACACCGATGCCATTGCTGTTCTTCACAGCAGGGCTAACGATGCTTAGGCTATCGCTGATCAGCAGACTGGCCTTCTTCAGTAGATCTTGGATGTTGTTCGTCAACCAGCTCCAGTGATTCCACCTTTCTCTGCCAGTGATTGCACCCAACTCCATGAGACGCGTGAGGCAACAACAACTCTAGCCAGCACTTTGCAAAGGCTAAAGGAGATAATGGTTCTCCAGTGTCAGCGGTTGGATGAACTCTCTGGCCAATTCTCTCAAGTCTTAGCCAGAGAGGGGGAGATGAGGTCGAACGCTGGTGAATCATCCAATGCTGCTCCTGCTCCTTCTCTAGTTGTTGGTCCAGTATCAACTTCAGTTGCAGTTGAAGTTGAGGCTCCTAGAGCTGAAGCGGTTGTTGCTCCTGTAATCCCGACCAGCAAAGCTGCTGCTCCAACTAAGGATGTCGATGCCATCACAAGGGATGATGATGCCCCTACCATTACTACTGTTAGTGATGATGATGATGATGATGAAGATGATGATGAACCTACCATTCCAGACCCCGAAAGTGATCTAGATGGCGACGACGATGATGATGATGAAGATGACGTTACTATCAAGTACCAGAAGCCATCAACCGTCACCAAGGGAGTTGCTCTCAGGGAAAATCGCATCCCAAGGGGAGCAAAGGCAAGGTGAATCTACTCCATCAGGGAACCAGTACCCCAAGTCGAAAGGCAAAGCGGTCGCTGAAGAAGGAAACTTGAAGGTATTGTTCAATATCCCTCAACAACCTTTATTTGAAGACTCTACCTCTTAGGTAGTGATTACTTCAAACTATCAACTTCATATTCCATCAACAACCTGCGGTCGACTGGAGCGGGTACCTGATCAACCTGTCTCTTGTGCTCCTACTGACTAGCAGATGTCTCAGCTGAAGGAGTCACTCGACTAGACTAGAGTAAAAATCCCTCTTCGTACCTCTGGTGGTGGTGAGTTCAACTTCCTGTCTGAAGCTGAAAGACTTGAGGCATTAAGGGCTGAAGAAAAGCTAGAGCTTCAAAAGAAGCAGACTGAAGACAGCTTGAAGCTGGCCAAGTCATTAGCTGAAAAGGTCCTTCCCAAGAAGATGTCCAAGAAAAAGGTGAACATTGTCCAAACCCAGGCTAAACTTCTTTCTATTGCAGAAGCTGAGCATGAGAAGAACCTGAAGCTGGCGGAAAAGGATAAGCGTTGGAGCGAAGCAAAGATAAAAAAGAGAATCAGTCCCCACCCGATTATTAGCATCAACATCAATGAACGTTCTAAAGACGGTGGAACGCTGGTCTTAATGCTCATCACCCGGGACAATCTTGATGTCGTTACCGAGTATCCTTCCTACCTTGGCCGTTATGGATACAACAAATGGATGGAGATCAGACAAGCATTCAGCAATCCAAGTCGAGACACAAGACACTTATCGAGGACACCATCAGTGAGTTCATCAAAAGGATGTCCAGGTATGTCAAGGTCCCTGACAGGCAATCTCTGAAGAAAGGTGGGAAGAAGAAACTCAAGCTCTCTGATCCTAATGATGGACCATTCCTAAGGAACAAACATGAAACAAGGTTCTCCTTAGATGAAGTCCTGAAGCGTCATCAGAATACAAACATTTATATGCTAAATCTTGACTTGCCAGATAAGGGTCCCTATACACCCAACTCTGTGCATTTTAAACCTGAGTTATGAGTTATATTCCTTGACTATGAAGGTGAAGTCAGATTTCAGAGAATGTCAGAGCTACATCTATGTCCAATGGGTCATTTGTTTTACCTCTTGCTCTGGATAGATGATAGCATGCCTGGAAAAGTCGTAGATCTGAAGATACGAAGGGAATTCCTACATCAAAGAAACCTTGGTGAAGATGTACCTGGTTACATAGATCTAAGTGTTCTAGAATAGTTTCTCTTTGTAACAACAATCCACTTTTCCTTGTAACTTCTTGTACTATGTCTACTTTCAGTGATTGTACTTATAATTTGTAAGCACTAGATATGAACTGTAATACTTGTAATATTTCTAATGATTAATAAAAATGAGTATTCCATGTACTTCACTGACAAAGATCCCTGAAAAAAGTAATAGCGACACAAGTCTATGAGTTCCAGTGTTACTTTTCACATTCACTGCAATCTATAAGTCGGTGAATAAGCTTTCAGTTTCAGTTTCCATACTTGTAATTTTCTTAGATATAACTTAAGAAAAATTCTCAAGCAGAGACTGACTAACTGAAAAAGATCCCAAAATAGTAAAAAAAGACATGTACTTTATATGTAACTTTTCTTTATTATTATTTGATAAGATAACTCTATTTGTGTTATCTTGTTATCATTATATAGGGGGAGATTGTTGATCCTCTCTCTCAGTGATTTGATGATAATCCCTTTTCACCTATACGTTGTATTTATGTTTTTGTCATTTCAGTTCYAACGATCTTCACTGAGCATGTTCAGTGATTGCTGAAGAACTTGCATTATAAATCTATCAGAGACAACAATACTTCAAGAAGACAACACTCACACCAAAGAACCTTCAGCAAACGTCGAGGACTGAAACTAAAAAGTCACCACGTTTGAAAGTACCCATTCCCAGTTCCAAGCTAGAACAGACAAAAATCACCACGTCTGGGGGAAACTACCTCTTAAAACAAGTTTCATACCAAAACAGACTTATGTCACCACGCTTGGTAGAAACAGTTTACAAAATCCAATTCCATACCAAAACAGACTTACGTCACCACGATCGGTAGGAAGGTTTCCCAAAAATATAGTTTCATACCAAAACAGACTTATGTCACCACGCTTGGCAAAAACGTTTCCCAAAAATCCCGTTCCAGACCAAAACAGACTTATGTCACCACGCTTGGTTGGAACATATTTTTTATTTAAAAAGATATAAGATACCCCCTTTTATAATTCCATAATTAAACCCAATAATAGACATTTTTAAATTATATAAATGTCTAAAATATTCAACACTTAAAAAATTATCAAATATAAGCCACCCAGACAAGTTACTCGGATATACAATCCGGACAACACGTGTCCCTTTTGTACGATATACTAATCCGGACAACACATGGTCGATTTAAGACTAAATCGCATAACCTGTAATTGATTTAAAACTAAACCGCGCAACTCATGCCTGGTTAAAGGCAATCCGGACAACACACTTGTCCGATTTATAACTAGGCCATATAACCCTTAAGCGATTTATGACTAAACCACACAATGCTTGGTCGTATTCATATTATCCATTCAAAACCTTTATCCGGTTTTGTTGATCATCTCTCTCAGTGATTTTATGATAATCCCTTTTCACTTATACGTTGTATTTATGTTTCTGTCTTTCAGTTCCAACGATCTTAACTGAGCATGTTCAGTGATCGCTGAAGAACTTGCATTATAAATCTATCAAAAGCAATACTTCAAGAAGACAACACTCACACCAAAGAACCTTCAGCAAACGTCGAAGACTGAAACTGAAGATTAGAGACTGGCGAGTACGTGATCTGAAGCGGTATTCAACCTGTCTACATATGTGTGAAGACTGCTCAAACTTCAGCGAATGATGAAGAGAACTTCATGTCATTCCAGCATTCAGCGATCAAAGGAAGCTTGCTTAGCACGATTGTTGTTGTCTTGTCCTTATGCACACAAAGAACAAAACCCATACCCTTATTAAAGTTGGTACGGTATGGAGCCGACTAGTTGGCTCTATTGTCCACCAACTTTAGGTAAGGATGTGTGCTAATGAATAGTACTTTTGTACTATTCACTGTAGCAAAGGACAAGCCTTTCTCTTAAGGCTTGACACGCACTCTAACCCCACCATATTGCATTAAATGAACAATTAATACACTGGGTATAAATAGAAATGTTTCTTCTCTATGCAGAGTGCGTGCAACTCACTCTCTAACCCAAATTCTTACTTCAAACATTTTCTAGCTTAAGTAAAGGATCTTCTCTAAAGAATTTCTTTTCTTGTATTTGCTAAGATTTAGTGTGTAACTAAAGATTGTTTAGATAGGTTTTTATCACCTTATCTTTCCGCAAACAATCTTGTAAAATTTGTATTGATCTTCTTTATCAATATATATTTTAAATTTGAAAATATTGTGTTTGTATTCATCCCCCTCCCTTCTACAAACTGTTTTACTATTCTTGTAGACCCTCAAGGGACCAACAGGTTTACATATTTAAAATCTCACTAACTCATTAAATCGCACGACCCTTGAGCGATTTATAACTAAATCGGATAACACATGATCGGTTTAAAAGAAATCCGGACAAGCCTTGTCCGGTTTATACTTATTCTGGTCACCCCTTGTCCGAATAAGGACTCCAATCGGATAACTAATATCTTCCAAATTAATAAGCAACATTCACTAAAATCAGTAACAAAATTTTGTATAAAAGAAGTTAGAATCACTCACCTTTTGAGAATTCATAGTTTTGAAGAAGATGGCAAAACTTCTTGAATATCCGGACAACACACTTCTCAATTGCTCTCAAAATTTCCAAAATGAAACCAGAAAACTTTAT
This sequence comes from Cynara cardunculus var. scolymus, assembly GCF_001531365.2. Classification (NCBI taxonomy): domain Eukaryota; kingdom Viridiplantae; phylum Streptophyta; class Magnoliopsida; order Asterales; family Asteraceae; genus Cynara; species Cynara cardunculus. Next base: position 15,099,918 of record NC_037532.1, read on the forward strand.
TTTGAGCCTTTCCTTTCATATATATACCTCTTTCCAAAAGTGGAAAGGCAGTTAAAAGCTTCATGTGCATGCCTTCCATAATATTCATGCATGCATGTATACACACTTAATCCATGCATACCAATATAATCATGCACACCCACATACATACAGTCTCATGCATATAAAAGCATACGCATACATATATATACATATATATATATATACATATATATATATATATACATATATATATATATATATACATATATATATATATATATAACACATATCTTGCATATAACCCATGCATGAAATACACATACTTACGCATTTTAACCCATGTAAGCATGTATCCACATAAACAATTAATTCACATAATAAATACCTTGAGCAATAACCCGGACCCGGTTATCACATACATAGAGTGTTACTCAGAATAGTCAACATTGTGATCCAAATGATGTTACTCTATATATTAGAGGTATATCATACGATATTTTTTTACAGTGGATCAGATTATAATGATGATATATAAAAATGATATGGAAGATAATATTAATTCAAAAATAGTTATCAGTTGATTTTGCATTAAGGTATACTCGAAAAACATTTTTATATGAGTTATTGGTATTTCTTGAATTCAATGTTATTTCTAATGATAAAAACAATATATTGAATATTTTCTCATACATAAAAAGGTCCCTTTTTCTACATGTCAGGAATGGCCCTGGCCACCCAAATGTGTTAAACAACCAGGGAGCAACCACAGTAGATGAAATTTTGAATATGTGACAAACCCTCAAATTAAGAACCCAATCTTTAAAGATCTACACAACGTTGAGTATAAAAGCTCAGAGATTTGAGAACTCGTAGAGGTTTGAAATGAAGGCAACGAAAAAAACCAAGAGCACCAAAGACAACTAAGAGAACCATGGATTTAATACCATGTTATAGATCTTGTAGTGATTGTATACAAATCTTCTATTCAATTAAAGAAGATAAACAACACTACAAGAAATGTCATCAAGGCGAGAAAAAAGATTGGGGCTCTCAATTGCATATTTGAACCATTGTCGTAAAGAAAAAGAAATATCCCAATATATATTGTCTGACATTTGTTGAAAACTCCTCGCAATATCAAAAATTGCTTTGCTACCCTCAAAAAACTTTTAGATGCGAGTTGCAGTCCTTGTACTTCCGTTCATACAACAACTTTACAAATAACCACAATCAGTAAGTCATATATCATAAACCTTCCAACTTGGCCTAGAACAATATAAAGACAAACGAGAAAAGTAGTACTTTCGATTAAGACTGTGAAATACTATTACTTGTCTATTGATAAATGACTAATAAGACATCAAATGATAAGCCACTGATGCTTTGATGGATGGTTATCAGCTGATGAGACGCTAAGGCACTAATTTTTAAAGGATGGTCGACTGATAGGTATTGATGGGCCCTAGGAGGCTATTTACAGCCATGAATTGTGAATAATGGATAATGTCTAATGAAAACCTTATGTGTGTCTTTCATGACCGTAAATGATCCTCTTCGCACCAGTGAAAGAAGATAAAGTCAAAGTTCTAACCTTTTAGCATTCTGGTCAAGTTGGTATTCTTCTTCTCACATTGTATACGTACACCACTGGTTTCCCTAATACTAACTATGAATTATGTGTGTAGAAACCCCTACTTTTAATAAGAGTTAATATTGATAGTTTAATCATGCTTTTGTTATTTTAGTTTGTAACTCCTCTATCGGTACATTTTCGGTATATTCCATCCGTAATACCTTTCTCACCTTCCATGTAATTAACATACCGGTTTGTGGAACCACATAACAACAACGTAAATCTATTGTGCATTGTTCAGTTCATACTCTTGATTTGTTTAATTGCATAGTATCTTTTCACAATTATTGTTTGCTTTATATCATACACATCGGTTTTCGCATCTGTGTTATCACCTTCTGTTGCAGCAAATGAAGTACAACATTATTACTTTGTTTGTTCTTTTGTGTTGTGTGATATTAAATCCGAACCTAATATCTTGGATTTAGCACGGCACACTTGGCAGTTGCATGTTACTTCCTTCATCTCAAAATAAATGTCCCAAAAAAAAGCAAATTGTTGGGAGTTTGTAGTTATTATATTTTTTAATTGACAAACAAAATTTTACTCTTAATTATAGAAAATTTATCCATCTCATAATTAAGAGACGAACGAAAGATTAAATATTTTCTTTTTAAAAATAGATATTTATTTTGTAAGAAACTAAAATAATAATATAGAAAATTATTTTAGAACATGAGAATAATTAACACCATTTCCATAATTACTAAGTATTTATTTTTGATACCCAAAAAAGCAAGCTTCTATCCAAAATATGGGAAGGAGGCACAATCATGAGAAAAACATTGACTAATAAAACAAAAAATAACCAAGATAAATAAAATTGCACGAGAGAGAGAGAAAGCGATCATTATAGAGTTTGTTGCATTAAAATTGTGTTTATAGGATGTCACAAAAATTTATAAGCATCTTAATATACTGTTTTATAAGACTTGATCTATAAGATCAAAAAACAAAGTGTTCTATTAATAGATATTGTAATAAATTTATAGAACGTTTTTGAGTGTCGCAATAAGTTTTTTAGAATATTTTTATAAAAATACATCATATTAACTATTTTATAGTACATTATTCGAAAACGTCTTAAAAAAACAAATGTTCTATAAAAAGATGGATTTATAAGACACTTCTCAAAGTTGTCCTATAAAATATAGATAATACAACACTTTCTATTAAATATGTCCCAAAAAACTTGTTAATACGTCTAAAACCATACTATAAATGTATTACAATACCTATATATATATATATATATATATATATATATATTACAAACTAAGACATATAAAACGATCTATTATGATGCTGAGAAATTATTGATATAAACCCAACTTCATTATAATGGATTATGATTGTGGCGTGGGGACTTCAATTCACTTGACGACACATAGAAAAAAGAGAAAAAGAGAGAATTTTTTGAAAGGTGTCAAACAAAATTTTTGTTGTATGTATGTGTTGGTGTTGCTTGTATTAGCTGTAAATGCATCCAAAACTATCTCACGGGGGTATTTAATACACTCATCAAACCATTTGTCTCTCTCTCTCTCTCTCTCATTGTCTCCGTCATCTTTTGTCCACTCAGTCTCACGCGGCAAACACTTGGGTAATTTTAGTAAAATTCCCTTACTTGACTTATGCTCCTTAGGATCTAAGATTCTTGCAGCATGCCTAACGAATTCCAAATCATCTTCCTCCTCCCAAATTTTTATATTACATTACAACAAAATAGGGCTCATAGAACATCAAAATATGTTGGATGTCTTAATAGACTACTTTAGGTGACTTAGGTTTACACGTTCAAACTTTTCTAAGTAATGGAGAAGAGGATCGAAACATGCCACTGAAAGACTCTACTGAGACAAAGATGGGCTGTCAAGAACGTCAAGAACGTAGAGGAGGTAGGATGGACAGTTGGTCAGATGTAGTATGGATCGTACATGGACGGTAGTTGGAGTCGGCGGTGCATGTATGTATCGTATAAAGATGTTATAATAAGTTTATCTGGCGCTTTATGACATTAATGGAAAAAGTTTTTTAGAATAGTTTTAAAAGAAAGTATGATATTAGCTATTTTATAGGACACTGTTTAAAAAAAATGTCTGATATAGCAAGTGTTGTATAAAAATGTGTTTGTAGAAGTGTCTTGACTAATAGGGAACTTTGTTTCATAAGTGTATTGAAAAGCTTGTTAAGATGTCTAAAAACATCTAATAAACTTATTGCAACATCTTTAGATATGAATATAAATGTTTGTTTCTATAATTATTAGGACGCTTAAACACTTTGGCATCCTATAAACTCGATTTTATTGTTGTGGAAAAATCTAGATCGTTTAGTTGCTTGTGTGTTGAGAATAAATTTATAGTAATTCTCAACTTGAGAAATGATACTACCATTAATTATTGCATTGTACATTAAGTTCACAAACCATCATTGAGAATTGATCAACACTAACAGGTCTAAAAGATCATAAGAATAGGGGCGGACCTCTGAAGTCCCGAGCGGGTCTTGTATACACCCATTCAACTTGTGTTCGCAAGTATATTTTTTTTTTTGGTTATATGAAAGGTGCATCCCGTAAACTTTGAGAGATGCTCTGTAACCCACCTCAAATGTACACCCGCTTGGCTAAAATTCTGGGTGCATAAGAATCAGATATGGATATCATAAAATATTAAAACAACTAGAACATGTTTGATCGAATTGTATGCTAATAATCGTTATACTCTGTTGGAATCTGTCTTTAGCTCTAGAATTTCACTGCGTGTTCGTTCACCAAAAAGAAAGTAGTCTTATTGCCATTTAGGCTTCTATGCTCATCAAGCAAATGTTATGTAATTTCCTTTACCACATATGTCTTAGGTTACAGGGCCATTGTAAATTTAAGTTGTTTTGGAGCTTATTAGACTACAGTGATACTTTTGGGTCCCCATATTTAAGTTCTCGTATTGCCTACACAATGGGGTATTGTGTAACCCCACATTACAATATATATATATATATATATATATATGTGTGTGTGTGTGTGTGCGAGCGCGCACGCTTATGATTTCTGTTGTAATTACGTTTTCTTCCAACGAATATTCGTATTCATATATACAAGGACCAGTTCTGGTTTTGAAAATGCAGTTGAGATATATCTTATGAGCGATGGTACACTTGTATCGCTTATTTATCGCTATAAAATTCTTGGTTTTTTTTTGGCATTTTCCAACAACGCAATGGCAAGGAAGTTGTATTATTCATTTATAGTAGAATGTATTTTGAAATTTCAATGTTTATGGAAGTCTTAAATTAATGTAGCTATACCCAAGAAACAAAGGTTTTAGCAATGACCGGGCAAAAATTCCATTTATCGTTACAAATAGTTTATATCGATGACATGTTATTGCCATAGCTTATACCTGAAACATGTTGTCATTATAGATGTGTCATCGAAGCTTTCTTTTCTTGTAATTTATACAGGCCACCCCAAACCAATATGAATTCTATATATTTAATAAAAGCGAAATATATTCTGTCAAACAATTGGCTTATTTTTGTCACTGAAATTGTGAAGTACTAACTTTATCTTCTACTATTGGTCTTGTGAATGTTCTCTCAATGTATTTTTCTGTTGAAGTCAAAAGACTTCAATGTGAACTTGTCCAGAACTGTTTTACTGTTTATTTGTTAATAAGAATGCTAGAATCCAAGGAAATTGTGTGGCAGGATTAGGTTGCTCTCACAATATTGGAGCAGATATCGTCATATGGCAACATCTTTCTTTTAATGTTGTTAGTTTGTTAAAGACGAAACGAGCTAGTAAGTATATAAATAGCCTGAAGCAACTTTTTGCCGGCGTAAGTTTTCATTACCTGTATGAATTTATATGGTCATCAAGGGAGTTGGCATGGAGGACCGGACCCTATTGTTGCCGAAGGTAAACATGCATAACTTTTATTATACATTGATTCGAAGCTTGAAACAAGCTGGGCTTGCCCTACGTAGGTCCCGAAATCTTGGAGACCTAAAAGCACCATTTAAACATGTTTTTGAACACTTTCACTTTTTTTTGGCTATTTTTCAATTTTTGTGCAGACTTTTATGTTTGCCCAATCAACTCTTTTCAGACCCGTTTTATTTTGGGGCTCTAAATTTATATGCTGAATATGTATTATGTAATATGGATGGTGACAGGTTGAATACAGAGACTTCCATTTTTTCCATCCAAATTTTGAGGTTATGGTGAATTCAAATTTGAGTCTAAAGTTTGGTATTCGTTGAAATAACGTCCAGGAGAGATTGTTCCCTGGTATTCATAGAATCAACGAGTTTGATCTTAGTTTGATTTTTATACGCTGCATCAAACGATCACACAACTAGTCGAACCTAGACACTGCTAGATTGTGAGCATGATAGAGTTTCCGAAAATATGAGTCTGATTTTATGGTTTATTTTACTTACTAACTTCCATAGGACTCAGTCTCACTGTTATTCAAGGTAGATGGGTGCTTCTGTAATTGTACAAACATATTGTAATGCCATTGTCTTAGTCTAAAATTACGAGGGCGAGAAGCTTTTTTCGTACTCATCCAGAAACTGACAGATAGGCTTTGAGTCATCTACTTCCTCTTTATATCTCTCATTCTCTTCAGAAGACCTACAAATGAGACTCTCTGCTACCTCTTCCAAGATTAATCAATAATGGGTTCAATAGAGGAAAAAAGGGCAGCTTTATATCAGAAGCTCAAACAACTTCGTTCACTTTCCCATTCCAGTGCTGTAAACTTCTTACTTTCTATATACGTTCGCTAACTTCTCTAAATTTATTTGTAATCCCGTTCTTAACTCGGACACGTGACCACAAAATGGGACTCAAAGCAGACACAGATCCATTTATGTGTTCTTTTTCTTGCTTTTATCTTTATGTGGATCACTTTTGAATGCATGTCTTGTATGTGTAACATTTTTTCTACATGTTTTGAAAACATAGTTTCGCTCTACTGCTTCTGTTCGTGTATCACAGCATCCTTGACCAAAAAAAACTAAGATTTTATGCCGAATTTGATTAGAATAACACTTTTCTTTATTATGAGTTTCAGGTACATAAAACATCAATTATCGTAGATGCAGCCAAGTATATTGAAGAATTGAAGGAGAAAGTGGAAAGACTTCATGAAGATGCCGCAAGCTCAAGAGAACATACCTCGTTACCTATGGTAACTTTTAGTTTCTATTTTTGAAATTTTAAAAAATGATCAAGATTTACATCAAAACAAAATCGAGTTTATAGAACACCAAAAGTGTTTAACTATCCTAGTAGACTATTTTATCAGATTTAAGTTTATAAAACCATATTTCAACGTTACATTATTGTTTCTCATAATGATTTGTAGCAAGTCACAGTCGAAACCCTAGACAAGGGATTTCGAATCAACGTCTTCTCAGAGAAGGACTGCCCTGGTCTACTTGTCTCCATACTTGAAGCCTTTGAAGAGCTCGGACTTGACTTACGTGATGCAAATGTCTCTTGTTCGGATAAGTTCCATCTCGAAGCAATAGGCGAAGTAAGAAATTACGTTATATGCTTGATTCATGGTGTTACAGTATTCGGTTTACATCCAAACAATCTTTTATATGCACATAACGATGGATGAGGTTAATTCATCTAGAAATATTCAAATCATGATAGACCAAATTGCTTCTACATGAATGTTGATTGTACAAACCACAAATATTGGATTTGTACATAACTTTGTACACTAAAACAAAAATGGTATTCTAAGACGTTTCCTGATAAATATACTTAACAGAAATTTAAGTTTATAGGACAAAAACCAGCGAGCTAACCGTTTGTTTAGGATGTAGAGCAACAGGATAAAAAATGTAAATCATTTTATTATCCTTTTTATGTCACATTTTAGAAGTTTCATTTATTAATACAATGATATATTTTTTGCTTATTTTCTTCGATAAAATTTTGTTGTGCTCCATAAACTTATTTTAATGTTTATTGATGTTATTAGACAATTCCTAGGGGATGTTTATTCGACATTCACGTTTGCCGGTAAGAGTCAAACACTTTTATTTTACTTACTCGGTGAGTTTTTAGTCCATTAAAACGACTTTCTATGCAATATTTTTATGTGGTAAGAGTCGTCACTCTCGTTTACCACGTAAGAGTCATCATTCTCACTTATACAAGGTAAGATTCTCAGTCTTTGTCAATGTCCATCCGATAAGGTAATGTAACTCGGCAAGCACTTACTCTTATACGCGTTTAGTAAACGACCCCTTAGTCTTATAAAGTTAAAATTCCATCAAATACTTATTATTACGTTTGGGTCCTAAAACACCAATTATGTTATAGCGTGAATGATCCATATTTTCCTTGTGGTCTGTTTTATAAACCTCTTTGTGCAAAACTTCGTTCATTCTACATCTATTTTTATACATTACTGTTTCTTAGCATGTTAAATTTTGGATTTTGAACAAGGTCCCTGAATTTTTGGGGCCACTTTTACATATGTTTGAAGGTTTCATCAACCTATGTTTAGGTTCAAGTTGTTAATTGTTCATATTGTTAAGATGTGGTTGAGGTTTAAGATTGTTATTTAGCTCTTTTTTGTATATTTTTGTTATTTTTCATTTTGCAATGTAATTAAAAAGCTTGAGTGTAGCAGGGGCTCCAAAAAGATTGCAATGTCCCTCTTTTTATGTATAAGTTATGATTCTTTTAAAGCTTATCAATTTGCAGAATGAGGGACAAGTTGACAACATAGATGCTCAGGTCGTCAAACGAGCTGTTTTGAAAGCTATCAAGAATTGGACTGACAACGACAACGAAGATTAAGGGTCTATTCCTATTATAAAAACCGCAAGAACTTGCAGTGATTCATTCAAAGTTTATTAGGATCAATATAACTTACATAATTCTACCTTTAATGGAGTAACACTTTGTGAAGCAAAACTTTCACTAAAGTTGGAAAAGTCAGAAGTTCCTCGAGAATACAAATCAAGTTACAAAGATAAACCTTGTCATCATGGAAGTTCACCTGCAATGACTTCAAACCATTCATGGTCACCTCCAGGATTAGTCTTTGCACGTAAGTTGCCCCGAAACCCACTATCACCCAAAAAACATTAACCGTGGATTAGCTCAACTTGCAATAAGGTTTGGGTATTTGGGGATCCTTCTCAAAGGTACTGGGATTTATCTCTCTATTTTCTAGGCATAGGATTAATCGAGGTGCGCACAATCCGTTCCAGACAACGATGGTCAAAAAAGTTACAAAGATTAAAAAACATCTTTCTTTTTTATTTGTATTATTGTTGGGTTCTTTTTTCTTCTAAAAGACAGATATTATTGTCATCATGTCTTGGTACCTATAATTATTTGATTCAACTTGACCCTTGGGGACGGGTAGCTAGACCATTCATGTTATGAATAAAAGATGTAAGCTAACGAACCATTAGCCTTAGTTAATCATATAGTTCAAACTAGATCAAACAAAGGGCTCCTTTACCCGTAAGCGTTCACTAGTAAGATTCAAAACTTTCATTTAACTTATCGAATAAGATTTTAGTACATTAAAACGGCATCATATACAATAATTTATCATGTAAGTGGCGCTTACCAGGTAAGAGTCATTGCTCTTGCTTACTTGGTAAGACACTCGGTTCTCGTCATCGCTCTTACTGGGTAAGTTTCTCAATCCTTGTCATTGTTCATCCAATAATTAAAGTAAAGTTAATTGGTAAACATTTATCAGGTAAGCGATTAGTAAACAACCCCTATATGACAATATACCTAAGATCATTCAAAGCAATGTTCAATATCAATATGTATTGTAATGAAAAAAAGTACCATCTCTTGGTGTAACACCCTCGAATTTGGAAAGAGCATCTAATTTAAAGATTTTATTAATACATCAAATAAGGATTTAATCCATTAATAAAGCAGTCTAAGTTTTAACATCAATAACATAGATTCCAACTTTTTACACAATTCTACATTAAGGGATGAGTGTTACTAAAACCCAATGACAGACGTTATCTCCAACATACAAAAGATTCTCCCGGATAGCTAGTTCCTTCTCGTGTCTCTAACTAGCACTCATCACATCATAATGTCGGTAGTATCATTTCCCCAAGCACCTGATGCACATGGCGACAAAGAAAAATGCTAGAGTTGATGCCTAGTGAGTTCAAATAGTTTTCATCAGTTATATAAAACGGTGAAATGGAAAGAATCACAATGTTCAAAATGAAATGTAAAATAATAAAAAGTGATATCTTTCTTAAAACCCACCATTTTCATGATGAAAACTCCAAAATCAAAACACCCATCAAACATGAAAGCAAAATCCAATGCTCAGATGAAACGCGAATACGGATTAACATCCAATTACCAAGGACATGTATAAAAACTCTACTATCTAAAACAATAACACATCAAGGACATCTATCATAACAAAGCCATAAAATATGATCACTTTCCAAACCCAAAACAACACAAAGATATGGATAATACACTATCCAAAGAAATTACACCTACCGGTGGCGGGGGAGACCCGTATCCGTAGAAAGTGGTGAGCACAAGGTAAGCCACACATCGAAGTTATCAAGTAGCACCTCCAAGGTAATACCTCAAGGCTCGGCTCACTTTATGATTAACCCCCCTATGGGTGACACTTCAACCGACGGAGATCTAAGTGCATGTCCCCACTTGTAACACCTCAAGACTCAATAATATTAGTGCATACTCTTTGGAGTAACACCTCAAGGATCATGTCTTTAGTGCCTACCCCACTAGTAGCACCTTAAGGCGCATTATTCTTAGTGCCTACCCTTTTGGGTAGCACCTCAAGTGTCAAGTCCTTAGTGTTTACTCAACTAGGCCAAAACCCTTATAATTAAGGTCCCAGGGTCCAACCCCAAATTACTGGTAGTCCTAGAGTCCAACCCGCTATATTTGACTATGTTAGGACTGAAATTCAGTGTAAAATTGTATTCGTCTTGAAAGTTAATTTTGTTTATAATTGTTTTAAAGTCATCGTGTTTGACTTTTCATAGATAGTTTGACTTTGACTATTTGTGTCATGTTTGACCCTATATAAAGGGTGAGTTCTTGTAATTTTTAGTAGGATTCTCATATTGTAAAATCTGAATACATAATAAAGGTTTGACCATATTTGGGTTGTTGACTTTCTCTCTCAACTCTCATAGTGTTCTTAAAGAGATATCAAGATCTGCCATTGTTGAATTGGAGCTTTCTTGAAAATTGATTAAAGTGGAATTATCAATTGGTATCAGAGCAGGTAAATGCAAAGATTTAGTTGAAAGAAATCAGATTGTGAAGAATTTTTCAAAGATAATTTTCTGGATTTTTTTTTGTTCTTCGTGTTCTTATATTTTTTTCTAAGTTTGATCCAAAATTTTTGGAAATTTTTGTGTTTTTCATGTTAAAACCGTGATCAATCTGTGCGAAATTTCAATGTGAATCTTTGTTATTCACAAATTTTTGTGGTTTTATCATTTCTTTTTCAAGATTTAATCGTTTTTGTGTTTTAAAATTTTTTTGTGTACTTGATTTTTTTTTTTTTAAAACTCTGTTTTTGATCCTTTTTAGTTTTAAATTTTTTGTTATTTTGTGTTTTCGGCCAGCCCAACCGGATTAGGCCCATCTGGTTTAGATTTTTTTTTTTGATTAACAGCCCATCTCTTCATCGCTTAATCCAGCCTGTTTCTTCTACAATTGTTTGACCAGATTAGCTTCCTCGTACAAAGCTTGATCGATTCAGAGATTACATCGCTTATAGATTGAGCGATTTATGGTCCAAACCGGTTACAGCTTGAACGATTTAAGGTCAACATCGTGCAAAGCTTAAACGATCAAGGTGTAAATTGCAGAAGTCTTAAGCGGACAAAGAGTAAATCGCTTGCTGCTTAAGCGATTAAGTATCTAGATTGAGCGATTTAGTGTTTAATTCGCAGATGAGTTGAGCGGACAAGGGACTCGCTGCTTGATCGATTTAGGGTTCACTGCTTAAGCGATTTAGCGATTTTGAGTGGACAAGGGATTTCAGCGTATGTGATTTAAAGGTTAAATCCCACATCACAGTTCAAGGCTTGATCAGATTTTGACCGTATTTGCTTAAATCAGAGACCATCACACAGGTAAATCGTACATTAAGCATCCGATTTAGGGGTTTATCGCACACTTCATAAGCGATTTAGGGGTTCATCGTATAAGTCTTGACCGATTTAGAGTGTAAATCGAAGACAGTTTAATCGATTTAGTGAGTTCATCGGTCATAGATTGTGCTCGAGATTAAATCGGAGATAACTTGAGCGATTTAAAGTGTTAATCGATCACAGTTTGATCGATTTAAGGAGAACTCATTCATCAATCTTACCCAGAAGCAGTCGTCCGGATTCAAGTCCATGCTCGGTTACTGGTTTGGCAGAATCTAAGTCTTAGTCGATCACAGGTTGCTATTTTATTGAGTTAGGAAGCTGGAGTTGATGTTCTTTCTCCGTAGCACCTCGTTCCACTATCTCTGGCTTATCATATGATGACATACCTGTAAATCGTCTGTGAATCGCCAGCAATATTGAATTTGAATCTGTTGGCTGTTGCCATCCGAAGATCTCAATTGTGTTGAGAATTCTTTTCTTGAACTTCTTCAAAATTAAAGTCAACAGAAGCATCAAAGTCAGCATTTATCATATGGTCAACAGGTTACCACTCTTTTGGATTAAGGACTGCATATTGTTCTTGTAGGTGCTTTGTGAAGGGAATGCAAACAGGTGGTTGTTGATCTTAATGTTGATCTTGATACAGCATTTGTTTCAATCGTAACTGTTTAATTTGATCTTGGTTACAGTTGACTGTTACCTGGTTCTAAGTAATTAACTGTTTGAGTTGATTGCTGTTAATATTTGTTGTTGATGATTGTTGTTTAATGATTGTTGTTGCTGTACTCTAGTTGTTCTTATCAGGTTTTGCTTCTGGTTGGGGATTTCACTGTTGATGTTTGTGTTCGATTTCATTGTAAATTGCTCATTGTAAATCGAACACAAGTACAAGTCAATTGAAGAGGATTTGACGACTTGCCTCATAGCTTTGAGTACAGATTGAGGATATCAGTGAAATTCTAGAGGAAGGATTGGAGACGTAGGATTATCTTGATAGAGTTTGTATAAATATTTTTAGACTTCTCTTGTTTGTAGCTTAATTCTGTTTTGATCTTTGTTTTAGTCTTGTATATTCTTGGGTTTAAATTTTTGTTTAATTTTTAATTTTTAATTTTTGGATCTCTTTTTATCTGTTTTGATTTGTATTGTGTTGAACTGTTTGAGAAATCTTTGAACTATTTTTCAGTCGCATAAACTATTTTTTATCAGTTTTAACTATTTTAGATTGTTTTTAACTGTTTTTAACAGTCTTGACCGGTTTTAGTGATTTTTGACAGTTTTTCGTCGTTTTTCTAATTTCACATCAGTTTTTATATTTTTCTGTTTGTGTGTTTGAGCTTAATTGTTTTTTATTTATTTTTACTGATTTCATAGCATTTGATCTTTAATCAATCTTGATTTTTGAAAATGGCAGTTTCATTTGAGAGAGCGAATGAGGAACTGAAAGATAAGATTTCTGAGTTGAATAAGAGCATACAGGATTATAAAGAAAAATATTTGAATGTGTTTTATGAAAATCATGCGAATGTGGAGTTTATTAAAGATTTGAAACGGGAGCATAAAGAACAATGTGAACGTATTGAAAATGATTTCATATACAAGATTGAAAAGTTAGAAAATACTCTCAGCTCTGTCAGAAAGGATTATGATGATGATCTGAAAATTTGGAGTAAAGCTAACAAAGATTTGTTTATTAAACTTCAAAAGGTAAGAAATGAATTACCGACTCCAAGGAATAATACAGAGATAGAGGACTTAACTAAAAAAATTCTTAACTTTGAGAGTGATCTAATTGAGTTAAGGAAATTACTGAATTTAGAGAAAGAGAAGGTTATAGAAGTTGAGAATTGTATGGATGTTGACAGGAAGAAATTTGAGAAAGAGAAGAAGAGGGTGATTGAACTAGAAAGAACATTTGGAGCTGAACGTGTATCTTATGAGATTAAGATAAACTCTCTCGAGCTGAACGCAAAAATGCTGTTAAAGCAAATCTCGAATTTTGAGCAGCTGATCATCTTGGAACGTGCCAAGAATGATAAAGAAAAGAAAGATATCATAGAAGAGTGTTAGAGCCAAACTCAGAAATTGTCTGACAGCATTGCTCTAAAGCAGAAGGCTTTAGATGAAGAAAAGAAGCAATTTGCTCTTGAGAAAAGAAGCAATTTGCTCTTGAGAAGAGAAATACTACAAAGAAACATACTGCTATTGCTAAATAGCTTGCTGAAAAGAAAAAATGGCTTGATATCGCTTCTGAGAATGAGAGGAGCAGCTCAGATGAAGAGAGAAGAGAGCTAATAAATCAGAAAAAGAAGCTTGAAATGCTTCAGAAAGAGTTAGAAGGTAAACTCCTGGATACTACAAAGAAATTGTCTGATATGAAGACAGACCTTGAAACTGAGCTGAAGATGAGAACAGAACTTAAAAATAAGTTTGATTTAGTTACTGTTGAAAGAGACCAGCTTTTACAGAAAGTCAAAGACTTTTCTTGTGCTCAAAGCTCAATTGGTTCTCCTTCTCAGTGTAAAACTAGCTTCTATGACTGTTCCAAATCGAATAGTTATTCAAGCAGCCCTAAATCAACTGTTTCTAAGAACTATTCTCGTTCTTCTAATCAATATTATCAGGGGTATGTTATCGCATCACCCAATAACTCTTCTAAGATTAAAAGCATTTGGGTTATTATATTTGAATCTGTTTCATCATGTACCCCTATTGTTTCTAATCGTCTTCCTTGTTTTGTAAGATCTACTACTGATTTGATTCATCTTAGCAAGAGAAGAATCATGTGCTCCACATGCAAATCAACAGATTTTGTGAACAAGAAGACATACAACAGATGCAGTACAGACAACAGAGATAAGAAGGACTGGAAAGATAAGAACAGGTATGATTATAATAGTTGGTATGGATCATATTTTGTATCTGATCATCCTGTTTGAAGTGCTAAAAAGAAAACATCTAATAGAAATAGATGGTTTGGAAGTTACAAAATACCCCAGCCCGATACTAACAAAATAGGACCCAAGTTTATTTGGGTACCAAAATCTCTCTAATTTGATTTTGCAGGTGTGTCAATTTTGTGCTGATCATAATATCATATCAGTGATGCACTAATGCAGGGGGAGTTGTAATCTGTTCCAAAAAGGCTTCTGAACAATTCAGTTCAGGACCCGTGCTTTACCGAGTGTGGTTTCTAAACACTCAGTTTAGGACCCGTGCTTAAAATGTTTTCTTATTTTTTTTTAATTTTTGAGCTGAATCGAAACATTTCTATAATCTACTTTCTAGGGGGAGTCTCTAGATGTTCAATAAATGTTTTTCGGAAAATGAATTTTTTTTAAGGAAACGAGTACATTTTCTGAACATGTATTTCCTGTTACTTGCTTAATTTCTCATCGAACATAACTCCAATACCTGTTTCAGCTATTCTTCAAACTGTTATTATCACGTCTCTTATAATAATATTATTTTCGATGATAATACACTCGTTTGTAATCAAATGTTGTTTTCTGATATATTTTTTTTTACTTTGATTGATATAGATTTGATAATTTTTTGAATATCAGAATCTGTGAACTTGTTCTTACAATTCTTCATTCATTTCTCTCGCATACTGAATAATCTGATGGTTGTCGTATCACTCCTTCATTGATTGTGCTTAAAAGCCAAATATCTTGATCAATTTTTATCTTTCTACACTACACAGAAGCATACATTGCTTTATCTCTCTACACTACACAGATTTTGCATTTTATATGTTATTTTGCCAAAACATTCATAGATATGCTATTATTAAGCTATCGATGATTGAATGGAAGACCTGGTGAGATGAGCATCAAAAAGTCTCATATATACAGTACATTCGTTGTATTGAGTATATCTGTTATACTCACAAGCCAATCTTTTCGTAAGATTGAAAACAATTTCATATGTTGAAATTGGTTGTTATCTTTCCATTCCCTTAATCTGAAAAGATTAAACAAATGGATTTGAAAAGATCTACTTATAATTTCATGAATTGACGTCTTTCGCGGGAAATTTCATTCATTCTTGTGTATGATGTTATGATTCTCATTTCATCATAAGGGGAAGTATGTAATAATGAATGAAATGTCCAATTTCGAACATTATAAGGGGAATTATTATAAAGATCAAGGGGGAGTAACAACAAAGATCGGCAAAAGACTCAAAAGGAGTGCGACTTGAGATTATTACAAAAGATTATTCATGTGCTACAATGTCTGAGAGTTGTTGAATGTGAAGATCAAATTTACAACAGTTTACTGATAAAGATTGCCTTTGAAGAGAAAATTTGTTAAAGTTCAATTCTGAAGATCGTTATTGTTTTTGATCTATATTGTCAAAAGAGAAGATCATTGCGGTTCTACATTCGAGGGGAGAATGTTAGAAGATCTTTCTCAAACAAATGATTGTCTGAAGATTTCGTGTAGAAGATTGTTTTGAAGAAGACATAGAGTGCTTAAAGCATCAAAGTTCAAACGAGACTCAAAGCGCGGAAATTCTTTCAAGTCTGAATACAAAGGGGGAGAATGTCAGGACTGAAATTCAGTGTAAAGTTGTATTCGCCTTGAAAGTTAATTTTGTCTATAATTGTTTTAAAGTCACCGTGTTTGACTTTCATAGATAGTTTGACTTTGACTATTTGTGTCATGTTTGACGCGATATAAAGGGTGAGTTCTTGTAATTTTTAGTAGGATTCTCATATTGTAAAATCTGAATACGTAATAAAGGTTTGACCATATTTGGGTTATTGACTTTCTCTCTCAACTCTCATAGTGTTCTTAAAGAGATATCACGATCTGCCATTGTTGAATTGGAGCTTTCTTGAAGATTGATTAAAGTGGGATTATCATACCACCACTAACACGAGACTGAATCATATGCCTATGGATTCAATGCATTACAGTCTAAAATTACATGATTGTACTTTCAATGAGAATGAGAGATTTCGATCTCATATTCGGTACGAACTTCCTGGAAAAACATCGAGTCACAATTGACCATGAAGCCAAAAATGTTATATTTGGCAATGTCACTAATTGTGAACATGTACTTCAGGGCATTCCACCTCGAAAATCTATATGTGTTATTTCTGCTTTAAAAGAGCACAAACTAATGGATCGGGGGTGTGAGGAGTTTCTAGCCATGGTCCAGGATGTTTCTAAAGCAAGTTCTAAACTAGAAGATATTCCAATTGTGAAAGACTTCCCTAATGTCTTCCCAGACGAACTTCCCAGACTATCGTCAGAATAGGAGGTTGAATTTTCAATCGATCTTATTCCAGGAGTTGGTCTAGATTCAAAAGCTCCATATCCTTTGACCCCTTCTGAGCTGAAAGAACTAAAGGAGCAATTGCACGGTCTATTAAACAGAGGGTACATCTAACCTAGCGTCTCTCCATGGGGTGCAACGATACTCTTTGTAAAGAAAAAGGACGGTTCCATGAGACTATGTATTGACTATTGTGAGTTGAATCGTCTCACTATTCGGAACAAGTATCTTTTACCTAGGATCAATGATCTATTTGATCAGTTACAAGGTGCCTATTGTTTCTCAAAGATTGATCTGAGATCAGGTTATTATCAGCTCAGAATCAAGGATTCAGTTATGCCAAAGACTGCATTTCGAACTCGGTATGGTCACTTTGAGTTTATAGTTATGCCATTCGGGTTGGTAAATGCTCCATCAATATTCATGGATATGATGAATAGAGTGTTAAAGAAATATCTGGACGACTTTGTGATTGTCTTTATTGATGATATTCTTGTTTATTCAATGTCAAAGTTTGAATATGAGACACATCTTCGATTAGCTTTGGATACACTCTGAAAGAAAAGGTTATATGCTAAGATATCAAAGTGTGAGTTTTGGTTGGATCGAGTGGCCTTCTTAAGCCATGTTATTTCAGCAGATGGTATTCAAGTTGATCCAAGCTAAGGTTGAAGCCATTACTAATTGGAAAAAACCAATGAATGTTGCCGAGGTACGTGCATTTTTAGGTTTAGCTGGTTTTTATCAATGTTTTGTTGGAAATTTTTCCAGGATCGCATTTCTGTTGACCAAACTTCTCCGAAAAGGAGTAAAGTTTGTATTGGATGACGGGAAAAATAAGAGTTTGAAGAATTAAAGCGATGACTCATAACCACACTAGTACTTTCCTAACCATTTGGGTCAGACGGGTATCAAGTTATAGCGATGCTTCCAAATCTGAATTGGATGTGTATTAATGCAAAATAGACGGGTTATATCTTATGCTTCACGTCAATTCGAATCATATGAAGTTAACTACCCAAGACATGATTTGGAGCTAGCTGCAGTTATCTTCGCTTTAAAGATTTGGCGACATTACTTGTATGGACAAACATGCGACATATTCACCGATCATAAAAGCCTGAAATATATTTTCACACAAAAAGAACTCAACATGAGGCAGCGTCAAAGGCTTGAATTGTTGAAGGACTATGATGTTTGAATATAGTATCACCCTCGAAGAGCGAATCTTGTGGTCGATGCGCTTAGTCAGAAAGGTGTCGGATCCGTATCATGCTTTTCTGTTCAACCCCATATAGCGGTAGATTTGGAAATAATGGGAATTGAACTATGCTGTCGAGTTGGAGATTGGGTGTTAATTAATCTTATTGTCGAAGCGACCCTCGTTTCCAAAACCAAAAAAGCTCAACAATCTGATGGTGAGTTTTAGGCAATACAACAAAAGATCCAAGGTGATTTTGAAACAAACTTTCGTGTTGATGATAAAGGCGTGATATGGTTTTAGGACAGATTGTGCGTTCCAAAAGTACAAAAGCTGAGGGAAGCAATATTGGATAAGGCTCATAATTCTTTGAATTCTATTCACCCAGGTTCCACAAAGATGTATCATGATTTAAAAAAACATTTTTGGTGGAAGGGGACGAATTTGTTGCAAAATGCCTAACTTGTCAGAAAGTCAAAATTGAACATCAAGGAGTCGGTGCATGGATTGTTGCATCCACTGGATATTCCCATATGGAAATGGGAAAATATCACAATGGATTTCTTAACCGGTTTGTTGAGGATTTCCCAAAAGAATAATGCAATATTGGTTGTTGTCAATCGACTTAAAAAATCAACATTTTTTCCCCCTATTAAAGAGATAGATTTTATCTGTAAACTCGGAGATCTCTGTCCGTGAAATTTTTTAGGTTGCATTGTGCTCTTGTTTCTATTGTTTCTGACAGAGATCAAAGATTCACATCACGATTTTGGACCGGAGTTCAAAATGCTTGGGGAACCCGATTGAATATAAGAACAACATATCATCCACAAACTGACAGTTAGTATGAAAGAACTATTCATACTTTGAAAGACATGCTATGAACCTGTACTTTGGAGTGGTTTGGAAACCGAGACGAGTATTTGTTTCTCGTTGAATTTTCATATAACAACATTTATCAATTTTCGATTAGAATGGCCCTGTTTGAAGCTCTATATGATGGAAGGTGCATGGCTCCAATATGTTGGAATAAAATGGGTGAAAGGAATATTGAGGGTCCCGAATTAGTTCAGATCACTACATAAAAGGTCGAGTTGGTGAAAGAAAAAATGAAGGATGCCAGTCCCGACAGAAAAGTTATGTCGACAAACACTGAAGACCTTTAGATTTCCATCCAGGTGATCATGTCTTTATTAAAGTGTCTCCAATCCATGGTATGCGTAGGTTTGGTTTTAAGGGAAAGATGAACCCTCGATATATTGGTCCGTTTGAAATTCTGGAGAGAGTGGGCAAAGTTGCTTATCGTCTTGCCTTGCTTCCACATATGTCCCACATTCACAATGTTTTCCATGTTTCTTTGTTACACAAATATAATTATTATCCTCTTCATGTTATCAACTACCCGCTAGAGCAAATTCAGTCAGATCTTTCTTTCAAAGAAGAACCTGAACGAATAATCAGGCGAATGTCAAAGAAACTGCGAAACCAATCGATCCCATACATCAAAATCCTATGGAAGAATCAAGATTATCGGGAAGCAAAGTGGGAACAAGAGGAATCGTTCAAAAATGAGTACCAAAAATTCTACAAAAATTCTAAGTCCTCTTACCTTATCTTAGATTTCAAGAATGAAATCTAATTTTTAAGGGGGAGAGATATAATAACCACACTTTTGCGATGACCTTTACATGAAAAGTTAGTGTTTAGAGTCTGTCCTTGCTTTGTATGCGTGTACATATAGCATATGGACATGAATCCTAACTAACTTTTTCAAACATAGTCATAAGAGGGGTTAAACAGGGAAAAATGAAACTAAAATTGAACCTAAATGTAAAAGAATTCACTAATCATTGTAAGGACACAATTCATGAACTTGAGGGACTAAAAATGAAAAAATTAAAATTATAAAATCAATTTTGAAATTTATAAAATTCATTTATCATATTTCTTTCTCCCTCTTCTCCACGTCTCTCTTAGAACCCTAGAATAAAAGCTTTTTCCTTCAAATTAAGCCTCAAATCTTGACGAAATCATGAAATATAGAAGAATTGAAGTTAAATCTTTAAGGTAAACCATTGGGTCAGCTTGTAGCCTTAAAATCTAGGTTATTTGATTGAAACACATACTAAGTGTGTGTGTTTTTGTTGATTAGGTGTTGGAGTTTGGAAGGAATTGAAGGATTCAACATTTTTACAAAGTTACAATTATCCTTAAGGTAAGAACTTGGTAAATTTTAGAAGTTTGATGTTTGGTAACCTAGGATTCAAGTGGGTTTGTGGTTACATGATGTTAGGGACTGTATAGCAAAGTAAAAGTACTTTCATCTAGTTAATTGATGGTTTAGAATGGTTACCAAATCAAATGGTAGTATTGGTATGTTAAAATGGTGAAATCTGGTGTTGTTGGTATGTAACAGAAGCTGCTGGTTGTTTAAAATGTGTATAAAATCAACCATTGATCTGATTGAGGTGTATGATATGTTATTCGAAATCTTAGGGTGTCTTCTACAACTGTTACAGAGTCTGAAAGCTAATTGTGACCTTAAGTGTGTCAAAGTGCCAAATTACAATAGATGGTATGATGGTACTCGGGATTTGCACATTGTTGGCAAAAATTTCGTATTTAATTGACCGTTGCTTCAAATGATATGAATCTTGTTTTATTGAACTCCTAAGAGTCATTTATACAAGTTTAATTCAGAAAGTATCACCAAATTCATCTCCTATGTATGATATATATGTCTAAAACAGAGATGGACATAAGCTGAAAATGTGCAGGGGATGAAATTTTCATTTGCAATGTCTTATTTTCTTGTTAAATCATATGATCCCCTTATCAACACTAGAATTGTATTATAATCCTATTGGTACGCAAATAAGGCTTATTTAGGCTAAAGATTATTACACATAGGATAAAAGGATTAGACATACATAGGTAATTATGGTACATTCTAAGTGTATATTACATGTAATAGGAAATCCGACTAGCAAAGATTGGAAACATTGGCAAAAGTGTATATTTTTGCGAAGTTTATTGCCTCTAATAGAGATCGTTGGCTTGGTTCTTGAGTTTTACTCCGAACGTTGAGACGCGAATGGAATGTAATGTGTAAATGATATATTGACTCAGTCCAAGGACTGACAGATCATTGAATTGAGAATGACACGACTACATAGATTCAAGTCATATTAACCTGTTCATTAGTTGTTGATCTATCTTTTTTATCCGGTTAGATCACATTATCGTGATCATTTACCCAGACACTTCATCAGGGGCACCGACCTTGTAATGATTTCATGGTGGCTATAATCACTATGGCATTTTCATGTATGCGTGGAGAGTGCGCTGGCCCTGATCCGACCATGAGGGCGGATAGATATCCTAGAAACAGAACAAAATTAGGACTTCTTTAATAGTAGTCGAGGGCTAGTGGGTGTCGTTCCCATACTGCTAGTTCTCACTTATCCCCATAGAACATTACATCCTTTGGGAACAACGGGTTTGGTGTGTTCGGGTGATTTATGTGAACTTGAATAACACGAAACACAAATGGTGTGATTACGTGAACCCCCTTGTTATATCATTGTGATATTCGATTGATTTAAATTATCATTTCATTGGTTATTCTACATTGTTTATAATTCATTTCTTGATCTGTTTATTGAGTTATTACTCACGTTTGTTTTCCGTGGCAGGTTCTAGAGATAGGCTAGGGGATTATCCGAGTTGAGAGACCAGGAGTGGACTTTGGAAGCTAACTTCATAGACAACCTCACTTTTGTATAGTTACTTTTGGATTATATATATATATATATATATATATATATTTATATATATATTTATATATATATATATTTATATATATATATATACCCTATCATCCGGTTGTCCATAATGATTTTTATTTTGGTTATGTAATTAACTTAGTTGCTCTATATACTTTTAGTCCTGTAGGGTTACAATGGGATGTTACTATAACCTTCATTTTTAAGAGAAATCATCATTTTTTTTAGCAGGAACTGCTAGAGAGATTGTGAATGGAACATAAGGTCCATTATCAATGTAATATGGAATCCAGGATCCACACCCTCTAAGAAAAGAGACATTCGGTTTTTCTAGAGACTAAAGTTGTCTCTAATGAACCGAGGAGGTTTGGCAAGAGACCTATTTTCATGAAAGTTTGTGCTCGTGTTTTGCAAAGTCATTTGAAAGGTAAATAAATTATCTAGAAAGAAGAGATCAAAAAACACTGTCGGTCCCAGCCGAATCTACAAGAGTTTACAAGAGGGGGGGATACAAACACATTAGCTTTCACTTTTAAAAAAAATGTATATTGATAAAGAAGATCAATACACATTTTGACAGATTGTTTGCGGAAAAGATAAGATACATATTTTATCTAAACAATCAAAGATACGCATAAGTTATAGAAAGCAAGAAAGATAAGACTTGCTAAAAGAAATAGGTTAAGATGTTTTTTTTTGAATTTTTAACCCCCCTTACGTTGTGTCTGCCACTGGTTAGAGATACATTACATCGTGAAAACCAAATGACTATTCTTGTAGTTGTAGGTGGAGGAACTAGTTTTGTAAAACAACATGAAGAACTTGGAAAACGCGATAAAGGATGCAACTGGGCTTATTGATTTAAGGAAGCTTGTAGATGTGAATTTGTATAAGAAGACAAGAAAAAAACTAGAAAAACTATGTCTTCTAGTGCAATCAAAGAGTATATATCCATGTTTGTTGGTTTGATTCCATTTATTATTTGATGTTAAGAAAATACCATCATTTAGATATTAACATATCGAATATACTGTGTTCGTTCTAAATAACTCGTTATTGCCTCATTATGGCATCAAGACTTGACTTCGCCACTATTTTGACCCTTGTGGCTCCATCTTAAGGCTTGGTTTCAATTGTAACACGTTATGGCGTGTCATGGCACGTTATGATGTGTTGCTCCCATCCGGATCTACAAGAGTTTATAGGTAACAGTTTGTAGAAGGTGGGGTGGGGGGGGAGGGGGATGAATACAAACACAACTTTCAATTTTAAAAAATCTTATACTAATAAAGAAGATTAATACAGATTGTTTGCGGAACAAATAAGATAAAGAACTTATATAAACAATCAAAGATAGACACAAGTTACAGATAGCAATAAAGAAAAGACTTGCTAAAAGAAATAGGATAAGAAGATCTTGTGCTCTTCACTTGTTATAGTGGAAGTCTTGAGATAGAGAAGATGAAGATTACTGAGAAGAGAGAACTTGTCACCTATTTATACCCATTCCATTAAATGCAAGTCAGATGGTACAAAAGCACGTGGCAAGCTTCAAGAGGTGAGTTTGTCCTTTGTTGCAGATATACAATCTTTTGGCCGTATATGAACAGTCTTCTTTCATAAAGTAGGTAAGCACGCTTAGAGACAATAGAGTGACTCCATACTCTATTTTGCTTTGAAAGGTATGGGTTTGTTCTTTGTGTGTAGAAGGACAAGACAAAAACTAATCTTGTTCAACAAGATTCATTTGATCGCTAACACTGGAATGACGCTAAAGATCCTATCAGTATTCGCTAAATCTTATGTAGATTTCACACTTGTGTAGACGAGCTTGTTATCACTAAAAATCGCTTCAAATCATGAACTTGCTAATCTCTATCTTCAGCTTCTATCTTCAATATTGTTGAAGGATCTGTGGTGTGAGTTTTGTCTACCTGAAGGATACTTATCTCTAAAGGAATTACAATACATGTTCAACGATCACTGAACAGACAGAATGATGATCGCTAAATTTGAATACAGATATCATATAAGGGATCATCATCAAATCACTGAGAGAGATGATCAATAAGCACCAATAAAACAACAATACAACACTAGAACAAACACTGTTCTGATACCACTTGTTGGTCCCAACCGGATTTACAAGAGTTTATAGGTAACAGTTTTGTAAAGGGGGGATGAATACAAACACAACAACTTTCAATTTTAAAAGAACTTATATTGATAAAGAAGATCAATACAGATTTTAGAGATTGTTTACAGAACAGATAAGATACTAAACTTATCTAAACAATCAAAGATACACACAAGTTACAAATAACAATAAAGAAACACTTGCTAAAAGAAATACATTAAGAATGTCTTGTGTTCTTCACTTGTTACAGTAGAAGTCTTGAGATAAAGAAGATGAAGACTGCTGAGAAGAGAGAACTTCTCACTATTTATCTCCATTACATTAATACAAGTCAGAGGGTACAAAAGCACATGGCAAGCTTCAAGAGGCGAGCTTGTCCTTTGTTGCAGATATATACAGTCTTTTGGCCGTATATGAACAATCTTCTTTATAAAGTAGGTAAGAACGCTTGGAGACAATAGAGTGACTTTGTAATGTACTTTACTTTGAAAGGTTCGGATTTGTACTTTGTGTGCAGAAGAACAAGACAAAAACTAATCTTGTTCAACAAGATTCATCGGATCGCTGACACTGGAACAATGCTGAGGTTTCTTAAGTGTTTGTTGAATCTTGTGTATATTTCACACTTGTGTAGACGAGCTTGTTATCACTGAAAACCGCTTCAGATCACGAACTTGCTAGTCTCTATCTTCATCTTCTATCTTCGATATCGCTAAATGATATGTGGTGTGAGTTTTGTCTTCCTGAAGCATACTTGTCTCTGAAAGAATTACAATACATGTTCATCGATCACTGAACAGACTCGGTGATATTCATTGAAACTGAATATAGAGATAGTATAATTTGTAAGGTAAAATAGATCATCATCAAATCACTGAGAGAGAGGATCAACATGATGCGTTACGATGCAGTTTTTTGTAAGGCATGAGTTTCTTTTAGTTTTTTTAAACATAACTTGAGAATAAATGATAATTACGTACGACACCTAAAAGCTACATAAACATTAAAAGGAAACATAAAAGTTAAAACCCTAAATATCTCATTCTTCTATACGGAGAATCGAACATGAACTCTTTGAAAATCGTTGAAAGTAGTGAGTAGAGGCTCAAGAGATTTAATCCTCATTTTGCACTCTTGATATCCTTTTCTTATTAGCTTGGTATATTTGATGTGAATGGTTCTTCTTTCTTATTTAGTTCTATAACTATATATATATGAATTTAAAATTGTTCTATGCAATTATTTAAAAAAAAACTAACATATACAAGTGTGTGTTTGTATATATACACACACAAAAACACATACATACGTACGTACATACATACATACATACATACATACATACATACATACATACATACATACATACATACATACATACATACATGTATATATGTCGTCTTATATCACGCTTTGAAAATATTGTGTCATCGATGTAACTCATAAGGTTTGATGCATGACCTCGTTTGCCATTGCCATACCTCACTTAATTTAGAAACTTGCTTTTAACAGTTTTTTTATATTTTTATTATTGTGGTTGCTATTTTGCTTCACTTTTCATCCCTCAAACTAACTCCAGCTAAAAAATCCGTTAAGTCAAAGGTAGTTTTGTCTTTCTATTATTTTTACTTATTTTAACTTATAATACATATAAAGAATTAATATAATATATTATTAGAGCATCTCCAAATGCGATGCTAATCTAATTGAAGAGGGGTTTTTTGTGCTACAAGAGCTATACTATCTTGTATGTTAAAATAGAGAAAAGAGAAGATAGATTGTAAAAATCTATAAACTTAGAGAAATCTCTAAATAGAGAGAGAAATTATAATTTTAATACTTTTCACCGATAAAAGATATTTATAATAAATGTGTAGGAGAGAAAAAAAGATTTTATCAAATATATTGAATATTTTAATAGTTATAGTTAATGTTAGAATTGTTAAAATAAAATAGTTGTTGGAGTTGAATGTAATTCTTTTTAGAGATTTTGATTTTTAAATACTCTATTTTGGTATTTATTAAACTAGCAAAATAATTTTAAATTCAAATAAATAAAGTTGTTGCCTAAAATGGATTAAAACAAAAATATATTGTTTAAAATGATAGTTGCCTTAAAAGATGCTACTATTTTTTTTTTTTTTGGGTAAATGTGGGTTTCCAAGACAGCTTATGTGCACCAACTAATCCCTGGTGACCACGAATGATCTGGGTCATTGCAGGTGAACTTACATGACCACAAGGGCTTTACAGATTCGAACTCAAGGAAGATGAGAGTCCACCACATCACCCGCTATTGTTAAAGGGTAATTGCAAAACATTTTATTATGCTTTAATTCTATTCATATTCTCTGTAATAACTTTCAAAACCTTCATTTATATATATACTCGAAATGATGTCCCAAACATTTAGATGCATGGTTTACACATAAGAATGCATGAAAATGCAACATATGTTAACCACATGGGTTGTGATGCATTGGTAAGGCTCAAGGGGGGGGGGGGGGGAGTGTATTGGAAATCTCATATTCCATGGGTTTGAACCCAGACACTGTCAAAGCTCTTATGGCCATAAAGGCTCATCTGCGATGACTCCAATCTATTTGTGGTTGCCCTCATGTTAGCCAATGCGTGTAAGTTGACATGGAAACTCATAATTACCTAAAAAGTGCAACGTATATTGGTTGCTAGTTTGTGTAACATACTTTGTTCTAAATGTTTAAGAGATCAAAATGAAGTTCTTCAAATTAGGTTATATAAAATAAAGGGCAAATTACATGAAAAAGTAACAAAATTTAACTTGATTCCTATTTTGGGTAACATAATTTCAAAACTTCCATTTTGGTACCTAAGATGTAAAGTTTTAAACATTTAAATACCCGGGTAACCACTTGAAGACTAAAATTAGATTAAAAAAAGATTAATTTTATATTTAAAAATATCCATGTCACTGACCACGTCAGCAAATAATCACTCGCCACATCGGCATGATAATCGGTTAATACTTCAACCAGTTACCCGGGTACTTAAATGTTTAAAACTTCACATCTTAGGTACCAAAATGGAAGTTTTGAAAGTATGTTACCCAAAATAGGAATCAAGTTAAAGTACGTTACTTTTTCATGCGATTTGCCCTAAAATAAAAAACAAACTTTGTGTTTCTTGCAATTTTATTACTACTAAAATAACATCGTCTTAAATTTGGTTCAAAAAGTTGTCCAAAATAAAAAACAAATGTTAATTTTCTTTGGCAAAAAACAGATTATTATTAATATTTTTGTAAATATAAAACATTATTTATGATAATCGTTGTATCTGATATTTGAACAACTAAGTGCATTAAGTACGAAATTACTGAGACAATTATTTAAATGGTAAAAATGGCATCTCATAAAATATTAACATGACTAGCAAGAAAAAGCGATATTTCAAATAAACTGCCATTAAAATGTGGTTCACAAGGGATATGACTAAATGATTGATGTATACAAAAAAAAAATATCGAAATCTTACACAAATAAGTCATGGAGATAAGATGTATGTACTTACCTCTATCCCTAAAAGTTAAAAGACACTTTACAAGAAGACCCTCAACTTTCAATTGATCAAAACAACCACTACAAAACAAATGACTTTTACTTACAACTATCACTAGGGAAATTCCCTTCGGTGATTACTTATGGATCATCCAGAAAATACCAATGGTTCAGTAAAATTTGATGTTTTTTTCTAGAAATACCAACGGATCATGCAGAGAATACTTGGATAATTTGTCACTGGTTTGAGTTACTGTAACATCCAATTTCTAATATGCCCAATTATTTGCTTGGTATTTTTAATTATTGGGTTAAAGATAGCTTATGATTTAGTGAGAGTTTGGGTTTGAAGTTTTAAAATTTTATTTTTTAAGAATATATTAGAGGATTTGTAAAATATCACGTCAAATGGATACATAAAACGGATTTTTTTTTGGAGATCTTTTCTGGAATATTTTTGTTGGCTGTTATAGATTATCTCTTTATGAACGTGTAGGCGAAAACCTCATAGAAAACGGAGGTCCGAGCGAAAAGTTATGAATAATTTAAGTGTTGATGGTCAAAATGGGTHMCTASYYGGGCCAACCCGGCCCAACTCGAGTTTTAGCATTATAAATTGGGGTTTTGGCCCATTTCTCTTCCATCTAAATCCAGAACTCACACACACTCTAGAGGTGCGATTTTCACACACATAGGCTTGATTCAACTCAAATCAAAGAGGAACTACAAGATCTTTGAAAGATTTGATCATCAAGTAAGGTACAATCCATTCTTTGCACTTGTTCTTGGTGGATATTCTTGTTTTATGGATTGCATGTTGAGATATAGTTAGGGTTTCATATGGGTTTGAACTTAAGTGTATAAAATGAGTGCATTTTAGTGTTTTTGGCATGAAATGGTCATTAGATTCAAGAGATTATCGAGATTTATGCAAGTTCATCATATGAACTTTGACTTGATTAAGTCAATGATTTGGGAGATAATATAAATGATAAAATAAAGGTTGGATTTTGGTTGTTTA
>NC_037532.1:15129256-15155693 GCF_001531365.2 Cynara cardunculus var. scolymus
GATTTGTCTTTGATTCCGTCTCTTGAGTCGATTCCTTATTACTATCTCGGTACATCGATTTGCTTTCTGAATCCGGACTCGTTGTTTTGTTCCTTGAATTGTACGCCATAGTACGGGTACTACTTCGTGTGGCACGCCGAAAGTTTATGGCGAAGTCAAGATCCCGGGTTGGACGGGTGAGACTTTCTGCAGTTGTGAATACTCATTGCTCAGAAAGAAGGAAGAGCAATGAGTAGGGAACCTTGGCACATACCCGGTAGAGGAAGGCGGGCAGTGCGAGGTTTTCCGTAATGTATGATTCTGACTCGGACTTTGGCATGAGCTCGGGAGGTGAAGGACGGGGTGATGTATTGTCCTCGTTATGTATACTGTTTCGATCTCTTGGTTCTTGATATTTATCGGTATTCTTACGTTGTTGAATATATTTGGTCGTTGATTCTGTCTCCTTGTTGTATTGAGCATCAATGGTATGGTATATTATGGTGATTTGAATATGGAATCTTATGATCTTGGCATCTGGTACGTAATTGTTCACTCGGTTCCTTGTAAGTCTCGGTTCACATCTGGATGATGTCTTGAACTCTATTATTGATAAGAGTTTATTATGTATGTTTATAAACATGTGCGATATTGATATGTAATACTTAACTATTTAACTCACTAAGCATTGGCTTATCATTTAAGTAGCAACCTCTCTCAGGAAAGAAGGCGGACAAAAAGAAAGATTTCGTTGTTTGACTTGAAAATTTACTGGGAAACTTGAAGATATCGATCTTGCTTTTGGGTAAATATTAGCTTATATATATAGAGTCTTGTCCCGTATTCTTTTGGCTACTTAATTCAGGTTGTAAGTAAAAATCCATTATATCCGGTTTGGAATGGTGTTTTGGGTGATTTTATCACTAAAATAGAACGGATATCTCGATGGGCTTTTCTAGAAATTAATATCCCATATTTTGAGGTTAATTAATGTTATGCCCCTATCTGTGTGTTTCTAAGTGTAGGTCATCCTTTGCCTCTGGTCCTTCCTGGCCTCTGGTCCTTCATCGCCTCTGGACCAATGCATCGCCCCTGAACCGATGCATCGCCCCTGGACCGATGCATCGCCCCTGGACCGATGCTTCGCCCCTGGTCCATTTTCATCGCCTCGAGTCTTCTTCCAAACTTAGTCGTTTAAACAGCATTTTGAGATTTTCCATCCTTGACCCTGATTGCTTCGGCTTAACTTTTAGAATAATTAGGATCAATATTTGGTCCTAATAATCATTAAATTATATTTTATTAGAGATTTTATAAGATTGGTAAATTGGGGTTTGCTAAAGACTGATGTTACAGTTACCGTCCAACTTTTGTGACGGTTGTGTGGCAAATCATCCTGTAGCAACGGATTTCTCAGGGAAAAGTCTGTAGATAAAAGTCTTCCATTTAATAGTGAACATATTTATCGCAAATGATAAATTGTGTATTTCATATTGATACATATCAACAACATAATATATAACAACTATTTCATCGAATAACTTGGATAATTTATCATGGATCATGAATGCGAGTATTGAGTCTTCTTAGCCATATTGAGTGAAGAATCATATGAAAAACGTCATATCTCTTCGGAGGTAAATTCACCACAAAATGCTTTCGAACCTTAACACCATTTCTTTGAAATCTAATGTATTGTCTTTGAGAAATCCCCATTAGAATAATTTTCAAATTTGGGATGTCATTAAGCGCAATGTCAATAGAGAACTTGCGCCAATCCAACACATCACTAAATGGCTTTGCGTAATGATCCTTTATGAGGACCGGTACGCAACCCATGTATAGTGCTTCCACCATCCTCGGGCTCGCCACTTCCCACCCACTCGCGCAAATGCAGTATTTGCTTTTTCTTACCTGAAAAGAGAGACACAACACAGGGTTAAAATAACAAGTACATAATAAGAACTCTTTCAGAAGTGAAGACTTTGTTAATGTTGATCGACACCCAATATTCACCTAGGCTATGTTTGACGATTAGTTGTTGGTTGATAAGCTATTTTTTAGATGAAAAACCTAGTTTGGCTAATAAGTTAGCTAATAAACTAGTTATGTCCAAAAAAACACTAGCTAATCAGGCAGATGACAATGTAAAATGATTTAAAAAACCATAAAGTTTTTCTTGATTTGCGTAAAAATGTAAAATATAAGGAGCATAGTTAAAAAGAGATTAAAAAATGCCATTAAAGCAAACGTTATCTAAAATAGATTTTCAGAAGGAAAAAAACTACCTTATTGTTTATGGAACAAGACCTTTTCAGACTTTTTCAACAAGTTAAAAAAATAAGGTATCTTATGGTCGTCAAACATGATCCTAACGGTTTTGGCCGAACTAGATTATTCTAAGGATCTTTAATTATGTTATTCTAAATAAAGTTTCAACCACGAAACAAGTTCAATTGAGTAAAAGCTGCTATTACTAATACTGGCATGGGAATATTTACCATATCGTAATAATTCTCGCCTTTTGGGAGGTATTGTTGTATTTTGACACCATCTTCGGTCTTGTTTTCCCAATGCTCAAGAAGTACTTGGCGAATGTAGCCATGGATACCACCCGAAAAGAAGACTAGAATAGTTCGTTTAGATGGGGAAGGACCACCTAGCAATCCCTCGGTAGTGCCATGTGGGAGGTAGATTTCTGGGATCGAGACATCTCTTGTAAGGTTGAATCCTTCAGAGGTATTTGCATTGCAAAGAGCACGGATCGAGTTCTTGTATAGGATAGGAATGGCAGTCGAGATTTCAGGCCCCTACAACATGTAAAATCTATTACAAAAGAAGTTGAATACTATCAACAATTAATTACTTCATTGTTAATTAATTGTTGAATACTATCAACAATTAATTGCTTCAAAATGAGAAAGTTTAATGGTTTTATCATTCAAAAAAATAGTTCAGAAACTTAATCATTCAAAATGGAATAGTTTGTTGAGTTTTTATGAACTTTTCCTTTGATAGTTGTTTTACATGTTATTTTTCATTTCATGCTAGAATTTAAAGTATTGATTAACAAATATTTGTTTCATTTTGTGTTTGTTTTACATGTACTTGTTTCACAATGTGAAACTTTTTTACATATATTTTTGTGAACCCAAACACATAAAAATGTTTCATATTGTGAAATAAATATATGTTATTAATAATTTAGATCTTAGCCTTGATGAGAAAATTTTATGTGAGATAACATATGATGCATTGGTTCTCATAGTGATCACAATATTTGAGGTTTTCATATGATCAGTCGCATATAAATGTGTTATATATATATGTATGTATGTATGTATGTATGTATGTATGTATGTATGTATGTATGTATGTATGTATGTATGTATGTATGTATGTATGTATGTATGTATGTATGACTAATGGAGAACAAACTCAAGATGACCAACTGAGATACCCTTAGATGTACATACATACCCAATCATGGCAAGCAAGCATGAAGTGATCTGCCCCAAGGCTTCTGTTCCAATACGGATGTTTCTCGGCTATGACATCGACATAGTCAATGGCAGTGTTTTTCATATCACTCCAAAGTCGGGTTTCCCTCACGTAAACGAAATGAACGATTGACACAATGCTAATCGGAAGGAAGAAAACATGAGCTTTTTCAGGGTCTAGAGTACGAAATCGACTAATTTCCATGTCGTTAATGAAAATTCCTTCTATTCCAAGAATGCCATCACAAGGTGCATCATGAAAAACCGGGGGATCTCCCTCTTTATAAACATATATCTTGAATTTTTTCTCCATTTCCAAGTAACTCCTACAAATATTTTGCAATTATTTCAAAACATAAGACAAAAAAAGTAATAATTAATTATAAAAACTATCTAACAATTTAAGAATATTTGAATAAATTTGTTCGGTTTTCTATTGTGAATACCTTACTTTCAAACTGTATATTGCATATAATCATATTACATTTTTTGATCACATTAAAATATAGCATGTCTTTCATAAATTAAGAAAACATCCAATTTTTTTTTCATTAACCTGGATATCCAACCCGTTATGCGAGTCGACTAATCTTAGAACGACCACCTCCTTTTCAAATAGTCTTGAATCACCGCATTTTAGCCTCCGTGGCCATAAGAGGATTTTTTTTTTCTTCATGGATTTGAACCTATGACTTCCAGGTACTTTTGACATTTAGAGTCAAGCTCAAATCAATCTGGCACTACCTTTATGGTTTATACATGCAACTTTGTAAATAAAAAATAAAACAATTTATTATAACTTTGCAAATGAACAATCATTTTTTAATTAAATTTTATCATTAAATTATTAAATCAAGAATAAAAGGTCCAAATTACCCTCATCTGCATCATATTATTATATGTAGGAGTAGCTTTCAATTGCAAACTTAAGTTTTATTATGAACACGACATATATGAGCACACTTCACTTGTCTTACACATTCAGGAGAAGATATTATAGTAAATTATACAATATTCATAATGAACGATATAATATTTATACTGAATACTATAATAAGTTTACGTATATTATTCATGCTAAATAAAAACAAATAGAAATACGTGACGTTTTTTTCTGTGTCCTCCAAACACTATATATATATATATATATATATACATATATATATATATATATATAATACATTTAACAATCAATAATTGAGGTCTAATATATATGAGGCAATAAAACAAACAAAACCCCTACCACAAATACTTTTTTTATTGATAAGTACAAAAAAAACCATAAATATCTTTAAATAATGCATTAGAAAAATCCTTTTCTATTTCTTAGAAATTAACATAGAGATTAGATTGAGAATGCCTTAGAAATGCTTTCATAAAATCGATTTTGATCGTGTAAAAAGCCAAAAAATGGATAAAAGGTAAAAATATTTTTATTTAATTAATAGAATTTTTTAATGTTAATTTCTGTAGGTAAAAGTCTTCCGTTTAGTAGTGAACATCCGTTAAGAGAAGAAATTAAATTACGTTTTTGCAAACCATGATAACCATCTTATAATTTCAAACTGTAGAAATAAAAGCTGTTATTTCCTACATGCTACAAGGACCAAATTTATAGTTTAAAGAAAAAAATTGTAACTATTACATTACATGATTTTACAACGGTGTGTTATTTTTTGATGGTAGATATTATTTTGGAATTCCCATCGAATCAAGCAACCTAGAGACGAACATTCTTCACAAATGAATAAGAAAGACAGAATGAAATAAAAATTTGAAGACGAAGGTACCTGTGAAACGTATTAGGGTTCCAATAAACGGAACCAGAAGGCACATAATCATGATCATCAATCGTCTGATTACCACCTGCACCTCTTTTTATCAAAGCTCGAGATTTCGCTAATCCAGCTTCAATCAACTCTAGATTACTAGGCCTTCTTATCTTAGTCTCCAGTTTAACATCACTAATCCTCGAAATCATCCGTTGATTAGCTTCATTATTCACTAATAATGAAGAGGAAGAAGATGATGATGATGATGATGATGATGATGATGATGATGATGATGATGATAGAGTTAATCGAGAAGTTAAACCTTTCGAAGAACTGTGATCAGAAATTACGAACGAAGCAAACAATCCTAAAATTAAAACGAATGGTAAGATTATTAGAAGTTCTCTCTTCTTCAAATTCATCCTTGTTTTCCCAAATCTATTCAATTTCTCTGTATGTATATAGATATATAGATGTGTATGTATAGAAAGAACACCTTCTCTCTGTATTAAAGAATCTACTTTATCTCCCTAGAATCTGGCATTGGCGGTTGTGCTTTAAAGACGAATCATTTTAAAGAGCAAATCAATGTTTATTTAATCCAGAGAAATAAGGTTCGTTGTTGTTGTACATTATGTTGTGGATGTTGTAGCTTATTCTGGAATTTGAGAAGCCAGCTCCGGATAAAACGGACCAATTTATACTATTTTATAAAATATTTGGATAAAAATCGTAAAAACCATCTTAATGTATCAAATACGGTTAATAGTACGTATTATTTAAAATTTAATATTACAAGTTAATGGTGCATGATTATAACTTCTTAAAACTGTATATTGAATTCACATAACAAACTGATAAACATAATTAAATACAAAATAAACATCTTATTTTGAATTTAAATAATATAAATTATAACATAATACTTAGTTATTATATTTATAAAAAATTATATTATTAAAGTTAAAATAAATTAATTTTTATTAAATCTAAAATAAATTATAATAAAAAACTGAACTAAAAATTATCTTTACAAAAAACATTATTATTAGAACTAAAATAAATTATTTGTTATTAAACATAAATTAAATTATACTAAGAAATTAAAATAAAAGATGATATAAAAAACGAGAACTTTTAAATTATTAATTTAATACTAATATTGCTACAAAAGTTTATGAGTCTTCAAATTTATATTTTATTCGAACATAAAAATTATTATCGTTTTCTCAAAATCATATTATAAAGCAAAACATTAAAATTGATATGTATCTCTCTCCATTACTGATTACGTTTATAGTTAATTGAAAGCACAATTTAGAGTTGAAATTTACACGTTTAGAATATATAAACTATTACTATACTTTTTCATTAGTTAAATATAATTTAATTACGAAGATGATATTTTCATCACATGATTAAAAATAAATTTAAAATTTGTTAACTTTTATGTCTTAATATAAGTTTGGACATCTATGTCAGAGTTTGCTTTAAAATAAGTGTTATTTTTTTCTCTTTTTGTTTTATTATAAGATGAACAAAATTATATCTATATTAATAAAAGTAAAATAGACATTTAATTAATAAAATATTTCAGTGAATTGTGGATTTGGTTTATATGTTTTTATTTTTTTACTGGGGTTCTTATGGTATGTATATTATTTGAATTTGGTTTTTGTGGTATTCAATTTGTCTTGATCATGGTCTCTTTGACTAACGTCTTTGTTAACTCCGTTAAATCAAGGGGAATTTCAACTTTTTTGTCTATTCTTTTGTTTTTTTTCTGTAAAAAGGAAAAAACAATATTTTTATACGCACAAATATATATACATATATGATGATATCAAAATAAATACAATAAGATATTATTTTATGTTTTGATTTGTTTAGATAAAAAAAATCAAATATATTAAATATGATTTAACTTTATTGTTTTAGTTTTTTTTTTCCTATTTGGGTATGAAAACATGGTTGAAATTTATATAGGAATTGTTCAATTTTAAGTTACAAAGATGATAATATGTAGGGCTGTAAACGAACTGAACGTTCAGCGAACCATTCGTGAACCGTTCGGTGGGAAGTTCGTTTATGTTCGTTATTTAATAAATGAACGAACATGAACAAATTTTTTTGTTCGTTTAGTTAAACGAACGAACATGAACAAGAGCTTCGTTCGTTCATTTATGTTCGTGAACGTTCTTTCATTTACCGTTCGTTTATATTCATTCGTTTATGTTCGTTTATATATTAAATTTAATATATAATCTTTTATTTATTTACTTTGAATTCAAATAATATTTATTTATGTTCGTTTAACCCGTTCGTTTATGTTCGTTTAGCTCGTTTGTTTATGTTCGTTCGTTTACGTTTGTTTAGCATGTTAACGAACGAACATAAACGAACACGAACACACCTGATTTCTAAACGAACGAACACGAACACAAATATTTTCGTTCGTTTACCGTTCGTGTTTGTTCGTTTGTTCGGTTAAGCTAAACGAACGAACATGAACAAGCCTTCGTTCGTGTTCGTTCGGTTCGTTTACAGCCCTAATAATATGTATGAATCTTTTATTTTGATATTGTCAGATAATATATATATATGTATATATATATATATATATATAGTCATAGGTTATTTTGAGAAGTCTTATAGGTTATTTTGAGAAGTCTTAAATATTTGAGAAGTAAAGAAGTGATCCTAACTCTCTATCAGGTCAAGAATTGCGGCTTTGACTGGTCAAAATTTGCGCTATGCAAAAAATAGACGAGGTAGTTTCGTAACTTCTACAAATAGCGGCAAACAAGTTCATATGTGAACCCTTGTGATTCACATAAGAACTATATGTTCATATGTGAACCAGTGTACTTCACATATTAAATATTTTTACTGATTCAGATATGAACTGTGATAACTGGGTATTCAGATATAAAAGTCCGGGGTGATTTTTGAAAGGTGATGAAAAGTGGAGGGGTTTAACTTGTGTATGTACTTAAATGTTTAAAATAATCCACATCGCCTAAATGTTATTATGTATGAGATATTTGCTTTATCTCATGGGCGAGTATGATTAATTATTTTAAAAACTTCCACCGGCCCTTATGGTTTAAAGTAAAGTATTGGATAAGATAATCATCTTATCTCATTGATTTTGGTGGAGAAAAAGAAAAGGGAGCTTTTCTGTGTGTGTTCTCTTGTGTGTAAAGTAAACAAGTCTGTAAGGGGAAGAAGAAGTTGATTTTGTGATTTCTACTTGAATTTGTTGTTGTGATTAATTCATCTCCATCTACGTGAACATAAGGTGAGTTTAATTTATCAACTTTTCTTATTTGGTATTTGAAATTTGAACCGTATGGTTCTTACGTGGGGATGATGATGATAAAACTGTTTTTGGATGCTATTTTTAGCTTAACTATGAGTTTTGATATGTTTATATCATGTGTGGAAATAAAGGTGGCATATCAGTGAGAGGTGTATATTGGGATAAGAGTGACAATATGAACATAGGTTCCTAATCCTTGACGCTTTGATAAGTTGCAAACAGGTTCTTGGAGTTACAAATGTGTTTGGTAGCACCGGTATCGACCTACCAATCGGTCACATTTGTGACCAAGAAAGCCTCAATTA
The DNA here is from genome assembly GCF_001531365.2 of Cynara cardunculus var. scolymus. Taxonomy (NCBI): domain Eukaryota; kingdom Viridiplantae; phylum Streptophyta; class Magnoliopsida; order Asterales; family Asteraceae; genus Cynara; species Cynara cardunculus. Next base: position 15,138,135 of record NC_037532.1, read on the forward strand.
CTCCAACAAATTGGTTTGGAGAATTGACAACATTTGCCCGATGGGCGTTTCCTCCGGCACCACCTTCACCGGTGCCTCCTCCTCCGGGACCACCATGTCTCGCCTATGACGGCAATCCTTTGCTCGATGGCCGGATTTACTGCATACCCAACAACTCAAAACTTTTTTCTCGAAAGGCTTTCGTTGAGTGGATAGCGTATTTGAAGCATTGAAATGATGTTTACCACCCGTAGCCTTCCCTTTGCCTCTTTGGAATTTTGGCTTTGATGAGCTACTGGTCACCATGTTTGCAGTTGGTTCCAATAAGATTGCATCTGCCTTCTCGTTCATCCGGTTGTCCTACTCCACCTGAAGTTTGAGTATCAATTGCTCAAAACTCATATCCTTGGACAAATAATTAAGATAGAGTTTAAAGTTCTTCAAAGATGGAGGAAGTTTATCAATTATATAACCAACAAGAAAATTGGAGTTTATGCCCATACCTTTGACTTCCAATTCATGGACCAAGACTTGGAGTTCTTCTACTTGCTTCACGACTGGTTTGGAGTCGTTCATCTTGAAGTTTAGAAATCTACCCACAACAAATCGGTTTGAACAAGGGACTTCCGTCTTGTACTTCGATTCCAATGACTCCCAGATTTCCCTCGCCGAATTGAAGGATGAATAAATGTCATATAAACTATCGTCCAGGCCATTAAGAATATAATTTTGACATTTATATTTGTTAATGTTCCAATTATCGATCGATCGTTGGAATGCGGCCATTTGAATCTGGGTAGGGGCATTTTCTCCTTCTCCAATCGGAGGTGTCGGTGCTTGATCTGTAAGCACGTTTGACACCTTCAACGTTGTCAAGTAGAATAGCATTTTCTGTTGCCATCTCTTGAAATCAGTACCCTTAAACTTTTCGGGTTTCTCCACGTGCGATTTTAATATGGAAGATTGATCCATCGTCAACGAAATTTCTATCTAAGATTGTTATAACTTAGATTCAGGAAACGAATTTCGTTCATACAATAATTTTGAATCTAAAGAAAACCAAAATTTCGTATATATATAATCGACATATATATATATATATATATATATATAATTACAAATGAAATACAACAATGAACTGAGTAAGAATTGGTGACTAACTCGATTATCTTGATGTGAATCCAACGAAGAATGAGTATGAGATTGAGGCCTGCGGTGCCAGTGTGCTTAGACATAAATTCGTTCGGTGTATGGTGAATTGGACGTCTATCTAGAGGATACAACAATTCGTTCAAGAAATGAACTTGAACCAGAAGAATCGATTAGTCTTCCATATGAAATTAATTAGAACGAAAGAATCAAAAAACCCAGAAATTTTATGTATGTCTGCCAAAAAAAACGTAGACAAGGAGGGTATTAATTGTATGTCTTAACTGTCGAGTGTAACCGACAATAACTGTCGGACAGAGCCGAGCCACTGCCGCACTCTATTTCTAGGCACCAGACAAAACTATGTAATGATATCAAGAGACCCAAAGAGCCCCAAGGCCATCTTGATATTTAATATGTATTGGACTCAACTAGATAGTTAGACCATTTATTATTAGCTATGGCCTTGGTAATATAAGACACTTAAATAATTGAGATTTGGTCTATGTGGGACAAACCAAATACCCAAAAGAAGTTTCATGTTTTGAGTATTCAGTGATTAGATCTGTAGAAGGTCCAGAAGTATAATTGAAGTTCAATGTAGTGCTGAAGCAAAGCTGTTGTGCATCGAGCCAGATCTGTTTCGTAACCGAAGAACCAAAGCTTCTATGTACCAACGGACTAGATCTCTAATCAAAGGACCAGAGATCTGTATCGGATCATTCTACATCTTCGACCAAAAGCGAACACGTTGAACCAGAAGCTGCTTGACAGATCTACGCGTCTATGCTAAATCGATCAGATCTCATGCTTCCGGGCTCCAGAGAAGTTGAATCAAGTCTCTATGTACAATAACACACTGATATACAATTTTCATGTTTTGAGTTTTCCCAAACATCAAATATTTCATGACCAAAAGCATCATAGAAGTCAATGAAATGTTGTTGGACAAAAACCTTCGGTGTTGATTTGTGTATCAAAGAAGACCAGAGGGGGGATCAGAGGCAGACCAGAGCAACCAAGACGGACTAGAAATGCCTTGATGTAGAGATTTATATAGGCGAGCCATGGGCTCTGCATGTACTATGTAGAGGCTTTGCATGGTGTTCTACATGGTACTCTGTGTGATCAAAACCTCACAGACCAGAGCTCGCGGAGACCAGACTTCACTATGGACAAGAGATGGACCTGAGGATCAAAATTAGAAGTCGATGGTCCAGAGCTCGTAATGAACCAGAGCCCATTGCCTGGTTTTTTTTCGGTTTTTTGACAGCATTGTGTTATTTCATAAACACACATACAACCTTTTATTTGAAGATCCAAATTACATGAGTCTAGTTGCATAAGAACACCAAAACAAAAATTCATGACTTTTAAGTTTTCAGTTTTCTCAAATTCCATGAGCGAATATGCCTAATTCATTGTCAAAGTCTGCAGAATATTGTTAGACCGAAATCATCGCTTTTCACTCGTGTTCCTTCTTATGTAAGAATGGTGTTCTCTTGTCCGTTCTTCATGGATTAAATATACATTTATGACATATTTCATGTCACTCTTTCCTCTGCTTTTCAATTCTACATTTCGGAGTTGAACGTTTACTTAATAAGGTTTGAAGAGTCAAATTTTTTGTTTTGATGACCATTGTGCGCAGTTGAGGGAAAACTTGTACAACTCACTCAATTTTCATCCAAAATGGTTGCATAAAATCTTGTTAATAATCTAAGAGTCTAGAGTTCAATGTGCATTTTTTATGTTTTCTCTCAACCAGGCTCCTTGATGGTCAAAAACAGCGATGGAATTGAGTCATGAAAGATGGAAAAAAGTGCAAATTGTCTCGGTTTTTCAAGAATATGAGCCTACATTTGAGAGGGAGCTTGTAACGCCTTGAAGACTGGAAGAGTGGCACATAAGAGCTTCTAAATAAAGCAAAGGGGAGTTTATATGATCATGCTTTCTTTATAAAACAAGGGGGAGATTGTTAGATAAAATTATCCCCTAATTTTATGCATGTTTTATATAGATTTGTATTTTGAGGTTTTAGGAAGTTTATGGGTTTGGGCTATTTGTCTTGTAAATGACCATATATATAGGTGTCATGGGCTAAGATTTTAGGGTTGTTCGTTCAATTGTAATTCCAATGAGAGTCGTCTAAGAGTGAGAGAGTGATTTGTAATTTATATTTTCATGAATAAGAATCTGGCCGGTTTCTTCTTCATGATCTTCATCTTTCTCTCTCAATTATATATATATATATATATATATATATCAATTGTTGTCAAATTGGGATCTACATTTGCTATCAGATCCAATTGAAGAAACTTTTCTTCTATTCGATCATCTATGGCAATAATTTAAGAATTAATGATTGATCTTGGAGTTTTGGTGCTTAGAATGATTCAATCACATGAGCCTAAACTCATATATCTTTTATGTGATTTATATTTCTGTTTTGTAATAGTTTGGGATCTAATATTTCATTTTTATGAGATTTGGATGACCATAGATAGAAGATTTTATTGATTCATGATATGCATTGATTATTCAATGCATAAAGCATTCATTTCTTTACTTATTAGGTAGTTTATTTTCTTTTATCCTAACCTTGAGTCCTTTTTATTACATTATTTTTCATTGGTTTATACTTGGAGCTAAATTAAGTGGTTAGCTTGTCTTTACACCATCAGAGTAGAAAATTCTTAACTTGAAAGCATAATGTTCTGTGTTGCAGCATTCCGGCAGCATTAAACTGTTATGAAACGGCTTTTTGGGAAGAGCTTAAGGATTCAACTGCTATTTAAGGAATGAGACAATTTTTTGTTAATCCTGTGGATAAAGACCTATACAACTCGGATGAAGGCTTTTGGTGGTTACTTTTGTTTTGATGTGATGCTATCTTTTTCTCTTTTAAGACTTTTGTCTCTCTTTTAAGAACCTTGGTTTTTCCAAGGATTTTGTCATCTTGTTGGGCTCTTTTGTATAAATAAGACCTCATGGTAGCTCATAAATCCATCCCAAAAAACATTGAAGAATCAAATTTGTATCTCATTTGTTTATGCAAGTTAGTTTTTAATTCTTTAAATAGTGTTCTTCATTATGAGTTGCTGCAGCATTGTTCTTACTTTATTTACTTTTCTTGTCATTTAATTTCCGCTTTTTACATTCAGTCATTTACTTTTCATCATTTATATTTTTGTCTTTACTTTATGTTCTTTATATTTCTTGTCATTTAATTTTAGTAATGAGTAGCTAATTCCATTAGCTTAGGTGTAAGACAAAAGGTGAAATATAAAACCGAAGGAAAGTGGACGTTGTTTCACAATAACAATGTTCCACTATTTCATTCAAGTTCTTATAAAAACTAATGACACTTCTTAACGAGTTGATCACTTTGAAAGTGTGAAAGTGTCATGGTCTTCGAAATAAGTCACCGAATGCACGTCAACTTTAATGATATGAGAGGTAGACTTGAAAAAGTTGCCGACAAGGAGACTTGTTATTTATATTTTTCAAACAAATTAATTCTCGACAGGTTGGTCGTTTGTTAAAAGTGTTAAAGTGTGATAAATTCAGAGATGAACTATCTAGAACACACGCCGACTTGAATGATATGGGAATCGACTCGAGAAAGTGATTTTTAACAAAGAGATTTGTTTATCCATATGTTTTTAAGACACCATTTTGTCACTATCCATGGTCCGGATTCCATATAGAGATATGGGTTGAAAACTATAATATAGTGCAATGGTGAAGTCCGAGAGGAATACATTCAAAATAGATGGTGGAACTAGTTATGACTTACTGCATGCTGTAGCATTCCTACAACATTATCTGTTGGAATTTGTGTTTACATCTCACCACAAGTCTTACACCCATGCTACCTCTTTATATCATATTATTTTATCATTGTTAACTCAGAATCCAACTGAAGTCTTCAATTTCATCATCTGAAATCATTTCTTTCATTAGACTCTTATTAAGCCTTTGCTACAATCTGTGTGGACGATATTCGGATTTTACCATTTTATTGCTTGGAAAAGACGATATTGGACCATATTGTATATTTTCCTTGTGGTTCATTTTATAAGTCTAAGGGTGTGAAAAATAACCTACCAATTCTACACAAAAATTGATTCTACACTCTAAGTGTTTGATGAAATGCCTATGTAAATAATTAATTCCATTTTGATTGTTTCTGATCAGATTAATTTGATGGGTGTATGTATTTAAATCCCCATCATTTATTGGTCTAATATCTAAGCTTCTAGTTGGTGGTTGATCTATGATCCTACCATGATGGAAGCTTAAGTATCACATTTTTATTAATTGGTATCATGACTGTTGATCTCAGATTTGGTCAGAACAACTACCAATATGAGACTTTCTTTGTGTTTTAAAACCTGATAAGTTTATGCACTCTAATTTTCGATGAATTGCATGAGTAAGATTTGGTTCAATTTTGTGATGATATTATGAAAATTGGCATGCTGATAGGTTTGCGATGATGTAGTAAATTGATCATACCTCACTCATCAAGGCACTAATTCAAGCAATTCAAATGGCCCTGGATACACAACAGACATACAAGTTTCATGTTTTGAGTATTCAGTGATTAGAACTGTAGAAGGTCCAGAAGTATGTTGAAGTTGAATGTAGTGTGCTGAAGCAAAGCTGTTGTGCATCGATCCAGATCTGCTTTGTAACCGAAGAAAGCTTCTTTGTACCAAAGGACCAGAGCTCTAATCAAAGGACTATATCCTCTGTATCAAAGGACCAGAGCTCTGTATTGGATCATTGTACGTCTTTGACCAAAAGCTAACAAATTGAACCAGAAGTTGCTCAACAAATCTACGCGTCTATGCTAAATCGATCATATTTCATGCGTCCGAGCTCCGAAGAAATTGAATCAGGTCTCTATGCATAGTAACACACTGATATACAATTTTCATGTTTTGAATTTTCCCAAACTCCAAATATTTAATGACCAAAAGCATCATAGAAGCCAGTGCAATGTTGCTGGACGATAAACCTTCGGTGCTGATTCGTGTATCAAAGAAGACCAGAGGAGGGATCAGAGGCGGACCATAGAAACCAAGACGGACCAGAAATGTCTTCATGTAGAGCTCTATATAGGCTAACCATAGGCTTTGCATGTACTATGCATAGGCTTTACATGGGGTTCCGTGCGATCAAAACTTCAAAGACCAGAGCTCGCGAAGATTAGACTTCACGATGGACAAGAGAAGGACCAGATGATCAAAATTAGAGGTCGATGGTTCAGAGCTCGTAATAAACCAAAGGTCGTTGCTGATTTTTTTTTCGGTTTTCTGACAGCATTGTGTTATTTCATAAACACACGCACAACCTTTTATTTGAAGATCCAAATTACATGAGTCTAGTTGCATAAGAACACCAAAACACAAATTCATGACTTTTAAGTTTTTAGTTTTCTCAAATTCCATGAGCAGATATGCCTAATTCACTGTCAAAGTTTACAGAACAGTGCTAGACCGAAAGCATCGCTTTTCACTCGTGTTCCTTCTTATGTAAGAATGGTGTTCTCTTGTCCGTTCTTCATGGATTAAATATACATTTATGACATATTTCCTGTCACTCTCTCCTCTGTTTTTCATTTCTACATTTCGAAGTTGAACGTTTACTCAATGAGGTTTGAAGAGTCAAAGTTTCTATTTTGAAAACTGTTTTGCACAACTGAGGGAAAACTTGCACAACTCACTCAATTTTCATCCAAAATGGTTGCATAAAATCTTGTTAATAATCTAAGAGGCAGGAGTTCAATGTGCATGTTCTATGTTTTTTCTCAATGAGGCTCCTTGATGGTCAAAAACGACCATGAAATTGAATCATGAAAGCTCGAAAAAAGTGCAAATTGTCTCAATTTTTAAAGATTATGAGCCTACATTTGAGTGGGAGATTGTAACGCCTTGAAGAGTGGCACATAAGAGCTTCTAAATAAATCAATGGGGAGTTTATATGACGATGCTTTCTTTATATAACAAGGGGGAGATTGTTAGATAAAATTAGGGGTATTCGCGGTCCGGTTTGGGCGGTTTAACCCCTCAAACCACAAACCAAACCGTAATGGCGGTTTATAAAATTTTCAAACCCTAGCGGTTTGACATCAAGTACCCAGACTGGTCAAACCAGATCATGAAAAGGCGGTTTGGTCTGACTGGTTTAGGCAGTTTGAGCCTTTAATGGACTTTAAATATTAAACTTAAAAAAATATATAATTTATAACTTTAGATTAAATATCCATCTCGATTATGTTAGATGTTAGGCTTTATATTGGGTTTAGGGATATATTTGAGCCATAGCCCATAAGTTAAAAAAGTTAGACCACAGACCAGACCGGACCGTCTGGTTTTGCTATTTTCCAAACCAAACCAAACCAAACCGTCAGACCGCTCAAACCGCCAAAAACGATCCGGTTTCACTTGGTTCGGCCGGTTTGAGAGGTCCAACGGTTTTTTTGAACACCCCTAGATATAATTAGCCCCTAATTTTATGAATTTTCTATAAAGATTTGTATTTTTGAGGTTTTAGGGAGTTTATGGGCTTGAGATATTTGTCTTGTAAATGACCCTATATATAGGTGTCATAGGCTAAGATTTTAGGGTTGTTCATTCAATTGTAATTCTAATGACAGTCGTCTAAGAGTGAGAGAGTACTTTGTAATTTATGCTTTAATGAATAAGAATCTAGCCAGTTTCATCTCTCTTAGTTTCATCTTTATATCTCAATTGTTGTCAAATTGGGATCTACAGGGGTCAAGCTATCAATAGAAAAAACTGAAGCTGAGATAAAGGAGATTAGTCATCAATGGTTGAGTAATAGGGCGAGGCAGGATTAAATCGAGGTTGGGATCAAAGAGAAGCGAAAGCCTATAAAGCAACTGCAAAAAGATATTTGAGCTAAGGAGAGACGTGTGAAGGACATTGCAAAACAGTATCCCATGACGCATGAAATGATAAATGAAATACAATATTGGATTAAATTGTGTAAAGAACTTTATTTGGAGGGGAATTAGTTTCAGTGTATTGTATATTTAGTTTTTATGCATTTTACCTAGACAAATGTTAGCTTCAATGTGAGTCTTAATAATATCATGTTTTAATTTAACATAATCTCTTATGTTCAAAATTAATTGCATACTGCAGAAAACAAATACTTAAAAGTATTCATGGATTGAACATAAATGCTCCAAGTAAGATACACGATTTACTCATTAAAGTCAACATTTAGATCAATTGTATTAGCTCTAAAGTTCCAAGTGGTTCTAGATTCGATGATACCTGAGATTGTCTTCTTTGGCTACCAGAAGCTTTGCTCTTAGGCACATTTGCTGGTACAGGAGATGGATAGTTTGAAAGATTATGTTCGGCTTGTCCACACCTACCATATCTCTTCTATATGGGACCTTCACCATGAGATGGGGCCGATCAATGTTACTCAGTCTCCTAACCCGTCTTTTAGTTATCAGGGGTGGATAGAGGGTCATATGAGGACATCTTGAGACACCCATGATTCAGGAGGTTCAGCTAGAACGACTACCTCCCAATATGTTGCTCGATAGTTTTCTGATGTGAAGTAATATATAGCCAAATAGTGGTAACATCTACAACGTTGTTTTGTTGCAACAACGATAGCATGACCGCAAGGTAAGCTAGAAATTTTCCATTGTAATACATTCACTCCACACAACATGAGATGGGAGGTGTACAATTCAGTAATCGGATCAAAACTCAAAACACCACAATTTAGAGTTGTACTAAGCTTCCTAAAATAATAGTTAACTTAAAATGAAAATTGAAAATAGTTACAAACCCAAAATGTTATCATCTAAAATGATGCCAAAAACTTATACAACCTGATACGCAAAATTTGATCTTAAGTGATATCTCGATCTCTCAACCCATCCCTGGATTGGAACCTGAACCTACCGAGGGAACAAAAAACACCTCGGTTGAGCAAAGTCGCTTAGTGGGTGGATAATGTGCATAACGATGTGAACATAATATAAGTTCAAAAATAAAAGTTAACTTAAAACAATATTAGTGAAACCGTTCTGAACATAAACAAAGAATGTATAAATCTTTTTTAAAAGTCAACAAGTCATTCATATCATAATAATGCATTGTCTAATAGGATGATCAATCCAATCAGACTTGGAATGTCAGTGTCGGGCACAAGATCACACATTCCCCAATAACTAGTTTAGTTCTAGTATTTGGCGCTATCCGGTAATCATTCTATCGGTAACTAGACATTTTCTACTATTCATCTCTTGGATGCATCCTACATCCACTATTTGGCTTGGCCTTAGCCTTTAGTAGGACTCCATGGTCGTTAATAGCCACCACGGGAGGCATCTCAACACCCGTAGCCCAAGTGTTGAGTCTAATTCAAAATCAAGAAAACTCGTTTCCTTAAAAATCAGTGTTTCAACATATCATAAACCATATTCCATAATAATCTAAAGAACCGGAAACAGATTCGTTCAAAATATTCAAATTGACTGGAAACGGGTCTTATCTTCAAAAATCAATTCATTTTGACCTCATGCAACTTTGGTAAAACATGAATTCAATAATCAAAAAGTCAAACTCTTTCATCAATATGTTCAAATCATGAAATGTATTCAAATGAATAACATAAGGTCAACTTTCAAACGAAGGAAATGTTTCCTATAAAAGGACTTGAAACCGTAAGGTTTGAAGTCACGTCTATCAAGATGGATGGGGTTTCCGGGTGCAACCGTTTATCCCCTAGTGAAAGAAATAGGATATTTGTACCCTAGTTAGTCCTTTCCTTACTTGCGATCACCTATAATAATTTCATAAACACTAAATTAACGGTCAAGACAATTCCTAACATCTTCAACAAAAATTGACAAAACAAATCACATTTGGACCTAAAAACCAGAAAATGAAAGCTTGCTAACACCTTATGTTCCGGTCGTTTTCTCATATTTAGAAGCCAAATTAAGTGCTAGTATCTCAATTAAAGTTGTACATTGACCTTTTAGGGTTCTACAGGAACTTGAATCATTTCAATTGGAGTTATGAGTATATCAGTACAACCTTTACAAAAGCAGTGCACAGGTTCTTGTGTACACTATGAACTAATTCAAAAACTCAGTTATTTGACACATTTAAACTCATAACTAGGACTTTAGCTCCGCATAAAAGTTTTAGAGGGCATTATAAGCTTTCCAACATTATATCGTACACCTCATTTGAACCAACTGTTGACTTTATACGAATTTTTTAATAAAAAGATAGAAACTTAAAACTACAAATGTCTCTTAAACATTTCATCGAACACTAGGTGTGCAACCTAACTTTGAAGCTCAAATCCGTTTTTAATGGTTCCATTCCTTAAAAAATGACTTTATTAAAGTATTCTAATCATAATAACACCAAACATGCTCATTAGCAATCATACACCATATAGTTCAAAACTATAACTTCCAACATAATTAAACCCTAACCGCAATTGTATGAAAAATGTTTACCTCAAACAACAAAAATCTATTCAATTTGATTCCCTAAATCCCTATTTGGATTTAATCAGCCCCTGTATATTATATTACAAAGAATTTAACATAAGTTTAATCAACATAAAACAAGAATTAGAGTCTAATATGAAGTTAACTTGACAATCTAGCTTTAATCTTCCCAAAACCAACCTTAATCCTTTAATATCTTCACCAAATTTGGATTTCTGTCACTAAGCGCTCTCTCTCTCTCTCTCTCTCTCTCTCTCTAATTACATTTTTAGGCAGTGATGGAATGAGATGACTGAGTTTGTTTTAGGTGAAAAAAATGTGAACATAGGATGATTAGCAATTATCCTCTCTAATTTCATATTCATTACACTTTAAACCTTGTAGTTCTTTTCTTTATACTTTTACCCCAAGAAGCTTAGGTACATCTATCCAGTTTAAGGTACAATTCATGAAGGCTTTGATTCTAAAATATGAATACTACATAGTATAGAAACATATACCTGAGTTAACAAAAGTAGGGTTATTATAATTGCTGACATTCACAAGTAAAAGTATTCATATCGACCATTGCGTTCCAACGGTGATCCCGAACCTTATATCGACCATAGATAATTTCGTGTACAATCCTTGTTGCAGACCTATCAGGCCCTTTCTAAATCTTGGCATGTGACCATGTTGTGAGTCTGTGATTCATTTCCTGTACAAAAAAAATGTATCAATTGTGTTACAATCTCAAAAAATAACAAACATATATATATATATATATATATATATATATATATATATATTAAAAATTTGTGAATATATTAACCTCCTTTAGCCCGACAAATAGAATACCATTGTTGTTGAAAACTTCGGAATTACTCAATAAATCCGACAATCGGTAGCTTACGAGCAAAATAGGACAATGCATTTACCGACTCCATGCTATTTGAAGTCATAGTATTGTAGTGTATACCTAGAAATAGGCTCTTCACCACCTCTCCGAGCCAAGCTCCTCCATCAATTGAACTCTGACAAATACATGGATTCGTAAACTTTCCATCATCCGGTTGAACTCTTGCATCCTATACACTTTGCATGCGTTACAAAATGTTTTCTTACTACTTTAATTCGTTTGTCCATGGTTTTTACATTCATTTCCAAATGGCGACAACATAGAGCAAGATGGGCCCTTGGTAACACGGTGGTATTTGCTTTATTTATAGAAGCAGCCCTATCGGACATAAACACCAAGCCTTCCAAATCTCTAATACATTCCTTCAACATGGACAAAAACCGAGTCCACACCTCCCTAGTCTCAGACCTACCTACTCTGAAAGCAATGGGCACAATGTTGTTATTTACATCCATGTCAACCACCAAGAACAATTATGCCCAAGAAACGTCCCTTATAATGAGCAGTGTTTATTACAAGGACATGATGCAAGTTTGCCGAAAAAGATCGAATTTGCAAAACGTTAGGTGGTTTACGCATGTAAAATTTATAGTTTATAATATGTAAACATATCATATAGTTATATGTACCGCTCAACCAAGGGAAGCAAAACACATCTCAAAAAGTCCTCTTTCATCTGCCTTTATTTTGGTTACGTTATCTGGATTATGAAGCTCCATATTATAGAAAAACGCAAAGAGCTGGGTGAAGGACTCCTCAGGGCTGCCCCTCACCATGTTTAGTGCATTACATCTAACACGCCAAGCTTGGAGGTACCCAATAGTATTATATTGCTCGTTTATATCGTGCACAATGTCATGTGACTGAAATGTGCTACTAGCTTATATGCATTGATTATTCAATGTATAAAGCACCCATTTCCTAATTTTTAGTCACTTTATTTTTCTATTATCCCAATCTTGAGTCATTTTTATTATATTATTTTTCATTTATTGTTTCATGAAGCTAAGTGTGTGATTTACTTGTTTTTACATCATTGGATAACTATTTGAACTTGTGGACAAGTTGTTTTATGCTACATCATTCCTGCAGCAGTGTGCTGATAAATTTCAGATTTTTAGAGAGCTTAATGAATTCATCCACTAGACAGACTTTTTATATCTTGAAGACCACAACCTGATGACTTTTTAGAAGATTCTAGACTCTTACTTTTTGTGTACTTGCTAGATTACTTTAAATTGTACTTCATGTACTTTGTTGTTGACTTTATGTAGCTTTGGCCCCAAGTTTTGTAGTTTTCCACTTTACCCCCCTCTAGCTTAGTATAAATAGATGAGGTTGGTGTTCAATCTGAGAAAGTTCCAATCAGCTCTAAGCTGAATATTAAATATATGTTCTTAGTATATTGCTTCAATATAATTCTCGTAATTTTTTAGATCTTGTCTATACTTTCTTTACATTCCTTGCACTTCACTTTCCAATTTTTAATTTCAGTCATTTACTTTTGTGTCATTTAAGGTTTTTACTTTCCGCAATGAGTCGTTAATTTCATTAGCTTGAGTGTGAGACAAAGAGTAAGATTTTAAATCGAAGGAAAGTGGACGTTGTTTTGCAATAACAACAGTTCACTATTTTATTTCAACTTTTATAAAACCAATGACACTTCTTGATGAGTTGATCACTTTAAAAGTTTAAAGTGTTGCGGACTTAGAGATAAAGACAATAAATGCACATCAATTTGAATTATATAAGAAGTAGACTTGAAAAACTTTCTAACTAAGAGATTTGTTGTTTATGTTTTTCAAACTGATGAATTCTTAACAGGTAGGCATGGCAACGGGGCGGGGATGGGGTGGGTTTTCTAATCCCCAACCCCAGCTTCGGTTTCAATTAGCGGCTCTCAGCCCTAGACTCGGTCTGCAACAGGTACAGAGATTAACATCTCGTCCCCGGTTTATTTTCTAGTCAAACCCGGTCAAACCCCCGTCAAACCTCGATAAAACCCCGATTGTCCCTTGTCAATGGTGGGTTTTTCATAGTGAATACCCATAAAATCTAAATATAAGCATACCTAGTTACCTACTCTGCTACTTAGATTTTGGTGGTGGAACGACGGTCGACAAGGCTGTGGAGGGCACCGATGGAAGGAAACGGTGACAGAAGGAACCGAATCTGGATGAGGATGACTGGATCTAAAATTGAAGTGACCAGTGTAGAGACAGGGGCATTGGTCGTTGAAGAAAGGTGAGGTCAGTTTGGACTGTGGTTGTCGATGGAAGGTGAGGCGCAACCGATATGGTCACCACCGATAGAAAGTATAGCTAAAATACGATCATCTCTCATTGTCATCTAGTGGTGGTAACATGAACAAATGAAGACACCAATGTCAATGTGGATTCAACTAGAATTTTGTAAAAACCTAATTTTAGAAAATACATAAATAATGTATATACTATATATAATTAATATTATAAATTAATTATTTTAGATGTCGGGTACGGGGAGGGGCGAGGGATATGCTACTCAGCCTCGACCCCAACCCCAGTTTGAGCCTACCGGGGATCCCGGGACCTGTTTTAGTGGGGAATCCCCAGTCTCATTTGGGTCGGGTGAACCGGGTTTCCCACTGGGTCGGGGAAAATTACCATCCATATCGACGGGTTGGTCACTTGTTACAATGTAATAGACTTAGAGATGAGCCACTTTGAACACATCGACTCGAGATAGTGATTTTTAACAAAGAGATTTATTTATCCATATATTTTGAGTAGGGATGGCAACGGGGCGGGGATGGGGCGGGGTTTGCAATCCCCGGCCTCGGCCCCGGTTTATACACACAGTCCCCGGCCCCGGCCCCGGTCAACTTTTGGTCAACCCCGGTCAACCTTCGGTCAACCCCCGGTCAACACCCGGTCAAATAAAAATTAATAAGTTTTTTCTAAGCATGATCAACATAACAACATAATTACATCATATCTAGTCTTGCCTAATAAAAATAATAAAATTGTAAAATTAACAATAATCCAAAGAAATGTAAAATTTAAAACAAGTGTTAATATAATTACATCATATCTAGTCAAGAAGAGTAGAAGATGATTGAAATTTGGACATATCAATTACAAAGCCCAAGTCCATAAGTCCAACAGGTCGCACATATCAATTATAAGCCTAAATAATCAAAATGTTAATATTTATATATATACCGGGTGCGGGGGGGTCAGGGGATACAATACCCGGCCCCGGCCCCGGTTTGCCTCTACCGGGGATCCCCGGCCCCGGTACCCGTTTTAGCGGGGAATCCCCATCCCCGTCCGGGTCGGGTGAACGGGTTTCCCCACCGGGTCGGGCCAAATCACCATCCCTAATTTTGAGGACAACATTTGGCACTATCACTAGTCCTTATACCACATAAAGACATGGGTTGAAAGTTATAATATCACTGCAATGGTTGAAGTCCGAGAGGAATCCCATGAAAGTAGATGGTGGAATTACTTATGGTTGACTGGATGTTGTAGCATTTATGTTTATGTCTCGCAAGTCTTACACCCATGTTATCTTTCTTTATTCTTTTATTTCAGTTGTGTTAACTGAAAATAAAATCAAAATCTTCAAAATCATCATCTGAAGTTATTCTTTTAACTTGAGATCTTGCAGCTCAAGATATTTGGTTCTTACCATTTTATTACTTGAAGGCGATAGTTTTGACACATATACACTTGCTTGTGTTACCACTTAGTATTGTAGAGATACAATATCAAGCCCCCATCTCCAACATCTACAAATTTACCTTTTAGTAAATTACCTAAAACCTTTTTGTTTGCTTGACGGTGACTGGGATGCAGTTGGGTCTTTGTATAAGGTGTACATCCTCCAACTTTCATACATGAAACATCTTGCTTTGTTCTACGAAAGACGCCATGAGACGCCAATCACAATTCTCTCGTACATATACAACCTCGTATCTAGTTTTTGAAGAACTATTTACGTTAAACTCGAAACCCTTTTCATGAAACTTTATTCCGATATCTATGATCATTTCTTTTTTCGTATTAAATAACTGACCTAAAACTATTCTTCCACTACGATTATAAGATATGGCATATAGGGCTCTGAGGTTGGAAAAGGAGGAGGCATATAAAAAATCAATTATCCCACCAAATGATTTATCACAAGGAGTTATTGCTTCTTTTTATACATTTTCTTCATCTTCATCTATTTTTGATAAATCAATATCAGATAAACCCAATATGAAAACAAGGCCTCGTCATCATGAACTCTAGCAAAACGTTCTTATTTTTCTTCACCATCTTCTACTTGTTATGTCTCGAGAACATGCTCTGTGCAATAATCAAAAAGACCATATGCATGCTTAGGGAAAAAAAAAAGGCAAGGTCATAGGAGTGCTCGAATTGAGACTCAGACTTGCGTTGAGGAACATACGTTCCTTGAGTCTGATATTGATCTTTGGTTTGATGGTTTTCAGCGTTCTAACTACAACCGACATCACCTCCATCGCACATCAAAAAATCGACATACACATAAAGAGTAGGTGGTTTATTTGACTCGGCAGCGAATTCCATGAAACCATGAACATCTTCATCGTTAGCTAACTCATAAATTGAACCAACAAAATTGTATATTAACCTGGTTATACCAACAAAATTGTTGATAAAACATTTTCTCTGAACATAAGCAACCAAGATTTGATGAGTAATGTTTGTGCGCAATTGTACAACATGGTGCATTGTTTAACCAGAAGAAACATAATTCCACTCATCATTTGCTTTCGCCCATTGTCCACCTGAATGAATATGTAACTTAATTTTTTTGGCACCGAAACTTATTTTCAAATAAATTGAACAAAGAAAAAAAATAATGAACAAAGAAAAAAAGAAATTAAGTTGATATTTTTTTTTTGTATATATTCATTGTTCTTTCATGGCTATTTTATAGAGCAGACGAATTAAATTCATCTAACCAACCATCAATTGATTACTGAAAAATAATACAATTATTGAACAATTTTCCATCAATTTTCAGACTTTGTTGAGAAAAATAGTGCATGTTCATAACTAAAAATGTGAAAAATGGATTTTTATTGAAAAATTGTGGAGCTCAAAAAAGTAAAAATATGCAGACATCAGATCTGGTTAAGATAAGGTTGGATTAGGGTTTCATTTGGGACCAACACATGTCAAGTCCACAAAAAGCATGTCTAAAATTGCGAACCAGAGTAAGAATTGCATATTTTTTAAACCTCAGGGGCTGGTCCGCAATTGCGAAGGTGAAATACTATGGACATGGTAGAAAATATAATTTTTTGTCATATAGTTGAGTTAGGTTTTTGCGGACCTGTAACTATTTTGGTAAAAATGTTGCAAAAATGACTAGGAGGTGAAACCACATGATCAAAATGACTATTTTAATTAATTTCCCTTTCATCTTTTAGTAGTAGATTTTTTCTATTTCATTAAGTTTTGTATAAAGAAAATTGAATGCATGGATTAATTTGTAGGGTTTTTTATTAATAGAAAGTATATGTTTTTCATGGACAAGTTTAGAAAGAAAAAAAAAACTTTCCTTTTGTATAAAACTGCCTTTAAAATCATATAGAATAAATCACTTTCTACATTTTTAAACCATTAACAAACAGTAATATATAATTAATTAAATAAATTATAAGTGTTTAAACATATTTGTTGACAATCATATCCTAACATTATTTTGTTTCATTTCTTCTAAATTGAACCTTTCTTTTACGTTATTCAAAAGGGGCAACATATATTTTAATTCAATTATGAGTAAACTAGGAT
The DNA here is from genome assembly GCF_001531365.2 of Cynara cardunculus var. scolymus. NCBI lineage: Eukaryota > Viridiplantae > Streptophyta > Magnoliopsida > Asterales > Asteraceae > Cynara > Cynara cardunculus. The sequence continues at coordinate 15,155,503 of NC_037532.1, forward strand.
TTTTGTCCATGTGGGTTGTTGTTTATTATTATTTTCTTCTTTGTTCTTTAAAAATTATTTTTTAATGTTATTAAATATAATTTCTGATTTGTTTCATTTTTTTTCCTAAGGCTAATTTATAGTGTAGTCCCTTTCCAATATTTTAAATCCTTTTATTAAATAATATACGATATTTTGTTATAATATCATTT
>NC_037532.1:15156108-15165823 GCF_001531365.2 Cynara cardunculus var. scolymus
AAACCACTTCAATTTGTAAAAACCGTAAAAACTACTCTCATCCATCGTTAATCTTATGAAATTTTTTCATGAAATTGTTAATCTTGTGAAATTGTTTCATATAATACTTTTTTTGATGAAGTTGTTTCATATGTGGTTATAAAATTGTTTCATATACTACTTAATGAAATTTTAATGAAACTGTTACATGTATTTCTCTAAAATTAAAATAATGAAGATGATAATATTCATGGTTAACACCCTTCACAATAAAAATGGTTAATCAACCTCTCATAATTATAAAAAAAATGAACAAAATGAAAAATTATGATTGGTTGAATGAGGTTTTCACGGTTTTTACAAATTGAGTGGTTTTTATTTGAACCCACCCCTATATATATATATTCGTAATGTGTAAAATTTTACGTATTGTTTGTTGAGTTTATGTTTATATTTCTTTTTAGCTATATTTATGGTATAGGTTTCAAAAAGAATGATGATAAATAATGTAATGGAAGAAAAGTATTGGAATTGTTTCTGCAGCAACAACAAATGGATGTGTTAGAAATATGAATGATGTTGATAGATATTTTTTTTGACAAATCTATTTAATCCAAAGACTCCTTCATTTTTTTAACTTTGGAGGAAAGAAAATGTTAATAGTTATAACATTTCAATAAAACAAACACTAGATTTATAGAACGTCTAAAATGTCTAAACATCCTTATATGATACTTTATGTGACTAAAGTTGATAGGACAAAACGAATAAACGTCCTATCTAAAAGTGTTACAATATGTTTATATAATGTTTTTGAGTGTCTAAACAAGTTTTTAGAATGATTTTAAATAAGGTGTTGTAATAGTAATTTTATACAACAATATTTGAAAAAGAGTCATATGAATACAAATTTCCTATAAATAGACGAGTTTATAGGACACTTATTTAAATTGTTCTGTAAAATATTAATACAACACTTTATTTAGAAAGCGTCTTAAAAACATGTTGAAATGTCTAAAAACATCCTATAAACTTAACTACATGCCCCTCCCAGTTAAAAGAGCGTGTTTTTAGCTGGGAGGGGCATGTTCGGGAAAAATTTGGTTTTCTGCATAAAACTCTCTTGAGAAGGTTATTAAATAAGTTAATTTATATATCATTAAGCCACTTACCAAACAGTTATGTATTGTTGACCCAATAAGCTCTTTAAGCTGCTAAAACAAATAGACCATTAGTTATATTTTGGCCGGTTAAAATGGGATAAGTTAGAAACCGGTTAACCATGTGGCACTCTCTTAATGATCAATATAAAAAGACCGGTTAAAGCGATTGTTCTTTCAAAACTGATTAAAAATGGTCCTTATCAATTACATATTTCGGTTTAGGAAACGGTTAAAAAATCGAGACCGCCTATACTGTAATTGTTTTTAAGGTAAGGTTTTTTATTTGTCTCAACCATCAGATTTGTAAAATAATACAACTAGCATCCTATTCAACACTTACAAGAAAGTTCTTTTGTAACACCTCAAATCCATATTTGCATAAAACCACATATTCCATTTAACATGAAATACAATTATACACATTGGTCCCAAATGTACAAATTGTTACATTACAAAAGTAGCTACAATTTTTTCATCTACATCAAGTACATGACTTGTATATAACATATTCGCAAGTACACGCATAAGGATGCAATAACCAACATTTGTAGCATCTCATTGATGCGATAAACATACTCCTCGCATCATTCTGATGCGATAAACCCATCATGTCGCATCACAAGGATGCGATAAATAACACTTTAATTTCCAATCCCAATTTCATCGGATCATACTATGCGATAAAATCAACCTCATCGCATCACACTAATGCGATAAGATAACAGATTCCCATGATCAAAAGATCATCCCTCAAATTTGATTAGTACCCATCTCTTGATTATGTCACCTTTATTACAAAGATATACCCAACTCCCGATGTAACACCCTAAGATCACATTTGCATATAAACATATATTTTCATATATCAAGGAATATAATTTACACATTTGATCCCAATATCTTACAAGAGCTATATTAAAAAATAGCTAATAACCTTTTTCACAAAATCTTTATAAAACACATGATTACATAACAATTATTCATATACAAAAGAAGATTATGCTAGCCCAATAATCCATACAAGCATAATATAACACTTCACAATTTCCCTTTCCCCTTGTACTCTCGTTGTACCCGACTTGTAATGCACATTTTTTTAAACACAAAATGAGGGTTACACAAAATGAGGATTACACCTTGAGGTCTAGTGAGAAATCTCTTTGATGCAATTACATGGTGAATAATCACCAAATCACATTTATGAACTCATATTTGTAAATTAACAAATATACATCATTTTGCTATAATGAATCTCATTTATTGCATCAAAATAATCAAATTACTTAATAAACACATCTTGAGTAAACTTCTCGCATCATATAACTTCTCGCATGACATGATGAGACAATCTCATTTCCTCGCAACACAGTGGTGCGAGGACCACAACTCATTGTTTCACCTTGATGCGATAAACTCAATCTTGTTGCATCACAAGGGTGCGATAAACTCATTCCTCGCATCATGTAGGTGCGATAACTACTTTTTAATGCATCAATAGAATGCAATAACTCTAAGTTATCGCATCACACGGATGCGACAACTCTGAGTCCTCGCATCATAAAGAAGCGATAACATTGAATATTTTGATCAAAAACCCAGATTTTATAACTCATTGACTATGACATCTTTATCCTTGTATACACCTCTACTTGATATGTCATCCTTATCCCAGTATATATCTCTACTTGATATGCCACCCTTATAACCAAAATACACATTTCCTTGATATGCCACTCTTTTTCAACACATGATATAACATAACCAAAAACCAACGTTTATGCTAACTATAGCATTCAAAATAGTTTTATATCAACAATTCACATAAAGAACCATACAGTTCTACCTCTAATTTTAAAATAAGGAAAGTTGGTAAAATTAAACTCACCTTATGTGTTCACATAGATGGTATGAAGATGAAATAGTAACAAGTATCCAGACAAGGATTCACATAACTCAATTTCCTCTTTGGGTTTCTGTTTTAATCACACTAAAGTATACACACACAAAATATTTTACCAACCTTCTTTTTAAACATCATCCCAATTAGATAAATGACATTATCTCATTATAATAAACAATAGGAGAAAGAGGCGGTGATATTTTAAAAAGAAATTAGGCACCTTGACACAATAAACCCCTTCACTCACCATCATCTTTCAAAAACAACCCCAAACTTTATAACCGAATAACTGGTTATAACATCTTATTATGCCACCCTTATTACCAAAAATACCTAGCTCATGATTAAGCCACTCTTATTACCAAAAATACTCATCTCCTGATTATGCCGCCCTTATTACCAAATAATACACATCTCCTGATTATGTCGCCCTTATTACCAAATAATACCCATCTCCTGATTATGCCCCCTTATTACCAAATAATACACATCTTCTGATTATGCCACCTTTATTACAATCAGTTGATGATATCATATCAAAACCCAAAGTTTATGCTAATAAACAGCATATAATCATCAAATACTCACGTATGAAACCTTATGGTTTCTTCACCAAAAACATATTAAATTATGTCTTTAAAACAAAACTCACCTTATGAATCACAAATAGATGTAGATACAAAACAACAACAAATTCCAGCTAAGAATCACAAAAACCAGTTTCTTCTTCCTTCTTTGGTTTTCTGTTTGCTTCGAACTAGAGTACACACCAAGAAACTCACTAATTTCTTACTCCTCTTATCCCTTTAAAATAAAACAAAACATATATGGCTTTTTAAATAAGAGGCAATGTGAAGTTTAAGATATATTAAGCACATTTTCAAAACAACCCCTCAACTTTCACTGCTTAACAAAAACCACCCTTAAACTTTTCCAATCATAACCCGATTATCACATAATACTTTTCCTAAAATGATTATATTCAATATACAACATTTATCGGGTCTGACACAAAGTGTATTAACATCTGAACCTTGCATAACAAAGGAATTTATTGGTTCAAGGTTCTGGATCTTAGTCACCTTCGAATCTATAGTTTAGATAGTATGTTGTGATTGAATCTCAGATTTGATGATTCTTCATCCAAATGGAAGAATCCAATCAAAGTTCATTTATTGGTCATTTAGTCTTGATTCTGAAGAACCCACAAATTATTCTAAGTTATTTTAACATCTGATACCTCTACTTCTTGATTGATGAATAATTGATCTATAGCTAATATTTCAAAATAGAAAAGATAGAACTTTACTTTGTAAAAGTCTAATAACTATCTGTATTGATCCAAGAACAAAAAGCCTTCAATGAAATTGAAGATTAGTTGAAATGAGATGAAGATCGTTACCAAAGTGGATTGGTTTGTCATCTAGATGAAAGAAGATCAATACAAGATAAAGTCAAATAGTAGTATAACAAATATTACTACTGTCAAGCCGAATTTTAGAATGCAAACTTATCCAGCAAGTTTGGCTCATCAACTTTACCAACACTCATCCTGGTATGTGAACATGCTTAGTATGTCAGCCAAAGTGAGTTCTAAATACTATTTTAATAGTACTATACTTTCTTTACTATTTCCTCTACATACAACATGATAGGTTAGGTTAACAAGTGTCTACATCAAGTTCAAAGGCAGAAATGAAGAATACAAGCATTCATGAATCAGTGAATAGATAAAGACATGTGTCAAAATTGACAAACAACATTTAGTGTAATGGTGGCTATAAGAGGTCATCTTTATAATATGTTGCAACTTACCTGTTTTGAAAGAACTTTTGAGTAATAGTTTCTTAAGCAAAATCAGCATCACTATCTAAAGAACCATCTAAGTACTTCAAAAATGAAAGAGCACCTTCTTCTCCTACTCTTTCAATTGTTAGCAAATTTGCCACTAGTCAAATTGTTTAGGATCAGGTCTTACTTTCCTAGCTTCCATAACAATTACGTAATTCTTTGTTTTAATACAAAATATAAAGTTAAAAGTAAAATTTTGTTGTGTTTGTATTCAACCCCCCTCTATAAACACATCATGTGTAAGTCATTATAGTTTCAGGACCAATACTTTTTGACCGAGACCTTTTGTAATCGATTACTAGCCTGGTCCTACAATTTTGCACATATCTAACCTTGATATGATAAATCTTAATAAACAAATTCAACCAGATATTTAAGTTTTTCCTAATATTACAACGTTCTCATGTGTCTTGCATGTACAGAGGTAATTTTTTGTAAGTAAATGATACTAAATGTTGAAAATTCATTTGAACTGGTCATGTGAAGTGAAGTGTTGAATCATTTAACCGATCATGAAATGGAAGAATAAATACACAAATACCACTACATATGCAAACAGACACCGGTTCAGTAATCAACGATTAAGAAAAGACCAATCACGGATTAAGTTGATCCTTAATCTGTCCATAAGTTGGAAAATGAGATCGAAATGATCTTCTAGGCCCGAGGTTAGGCCTTGACCGTTCATAACCAATCATTTCTTTTTTAATTGTTCCCCTTGTATTTAATATATATACAGTTCTAGTTTAACGGGCTTTATTTGATCCAAACGTTCGAGCTTTTACAGGAAACTCATCAATCTTTTAAGTCCGAATCAGTTAAAGTGAAGATCCCTAAAAAAATATATTGTTTTCATATATTCGAAATTAAAAAAAAATGCATTATTTTTTTATTGGAAACGTCTAGTGATTTACAACCAACACATTTCTTAAAATAGAAAATAGTAATTTGTATGCATATATATAAAAAAAAAACCTGTGTTTAGTGGAGATAAATTCATATTTATTTATATGAAAAATGGTCAATTTAAATTATACATTGTTGATGACTAGTCGTGTATCCGTTAAATATAGCAAGATGTAAATTTTTATTATAAATCAAAAATTAAAAGTTAATATAACTCACTAAAAATTCTAAATTTATGTTTGAACAAAATCCGTTAAATAAAATTTTCTTTTTAAATACCCGCTTGTAAATAAATTATAGAGTAAACTACGGATTTGGTCTTTGTGGTTTTAAATTTGATCTTCATAATTTGTTTATTCCAAGATAGCTCCTAGAATTTGCATTTTCAACACATTGGTCCCTGTCACTAACAACCGTTAATTCTTATCCGTTAAGTGAGTGGCATTTTGGTCATTTCTCATTTTCTACCATTTTCTCATTTAAATAAATATAATGTATACATATTATATTAATTAGGATGTATTACGTATTATATATTAGATAACATATATACAGGATACCATCTCACAAACAACGACTGTGTCGTTCACCACATGATTGTCCTTACTCCAACCAACTTTTGCCAGCCGACCGATCCCCAAGCTCACCTCCGGCGACCCTAGCACCTACGACGAAGCAACCCTCAACTTGGAATTATTATTGATCTACGCTTGTTGAAGGTAAAGTTTGGAAACAGAACAATTCCTTTTGTCGTGTATCCTTGCCATTATTCTTTCAACCTCCCCCTCCCCCAATCACCTGTTTTTTCAACTTAAGGCCTCAACTCCGACGACCCTGTTCTTAGCCCCTCACTCAAACTTTAGCCTCTTTGTTTTCCAATCTCCCTTCTCAAAAAAACCCTCAATGGACAACCCAACACCACTAAACCTTTCCTTTCCCCTTTGCACTACCGAGCACCAACACCAACCTGGAACCTGATGAGAACTAAGAACCATAAACATAGATATAGATTTGGTGATGTTTGTTTTTTCTTGTTTCATCTTGAGTTTGTCCTTATTCATCTTCCTTTTGACCTCGTTTCATCTCGATTTGGTCCATGTTCATTTCAATTATGTCCTTGTTCATCTCGATTTGGTGATTGTTTGTTTAACATAGGTTGAATTTCTTGATTTTGAGTTCTAGTGGATACAGTTAAGGTTATGAAATAGGATGTCAGATAATGAGGTAGGGGGAATGAATGGTGGCCAGAGTTGCAGACGAGAGGAGAGGAGAGGAGTGGGGGTTTCTGGTTTTGGTGATCTGACATATTTGTGTATATATGTACATCGTAAATTACAGTTTAGATCCTGTGCTCTTAAAATTTAATAAGACAAATTGGGAAAAAGAAAAAAAATGAGAAAGAAATAAAATACCCCTCGCTTGAGGAATGAGAGGTAATGGTTATTGATAACAGGAACCAATGTGTTACTAAAAAACAAACTCTATAAGCTATCTTAGAATAAACAAATTATGGACACCAAGTCCGAAACAAAGTTAAAACCGTAGAATCAAATCCATAATTTCCTCTAAAATATATTATTATTTTGGAAGAATCAACAAAAATTTTAAATAAAGTAATAGAAGTGTTAGGTTGGGTGATTAAATATACTAAATGTAAATTGTTAATTTTGGTAACATTTATTTTGTCTTTATCGTAAAATTGGAATTGTCCAACGTTATGAAGTGTACGTCACTCTATTGATTTTAAATAGACAAATGCCAAGTCAAATTTAACTTTTTTAAAAGGAGTGTGTTAATGCCAAACTTTATTATGAGATTTTAAATCTTTAGAAATTAATAAAATGTGAAATCAATTAATAATATATTATATTTAAATATCATTACTTTTTTATATACATATATATAGTAATTATATTATATTATTATATATATTTCACATATATTATGTATGTTTTTTATTTACATTATTATTATACATTTATTTTATTATCTTCATTTATAGAGAGAGAAAGTTTGTTTCAAATACAACTCATCGTATTTGTACAACCAATGCAACCCAATATATTGAAATATTTATGGAAATGATAAGAGTTCAATTATTATGATTTGAATATTTATGGAAGATGAATATGGTTCATTAATTATAATCGATACTTTATATTAGGAAACAATAAAAACTTCTATGAAATCACATGTTAATCAAATGAAATGGACGGTTGATATTGGGTTGTATTGGTTGCACAAATGTCAAAGGTTGTATAATAACGAACCTATATATATATATATATATATATATATAGGGTATATTTCTTTTACACCTTATGCATTTGTACAACCTTTGCAAACCAATTAATTGAGATATTTATAGAAATGATTGGAGTTCATAATAGTTCATTTATTATGATTTGAATATTTATGAAATATGAATATAGTTTATTAATTATAATTAATACTTTATATTAGGAAACAATTAATTGATTAAAAATTGAATGTTTGAGATGAGGATTGTATAGGGTGTAGGAATGGCAAAGGGTGTAGAATAACATCCCTCTATATATATATATATATATATATTATATAGGTCCATTAAAAGAAGAATTGATTAGTTTGTAGTAACCGTGAGATTTAATGTGAATCACTCGTTTGAGATATTTAAGAATATTTTTTAAAGAAGCTAAAAGGGTAATATATTAATTATATTTTTGACAACTAATCAAAATATTTAATTAAGTTTTTTAGAAAGAAATATTTTCTTTTATTTAATTACTTAATATATCAATTACCTAATATACATCGTATTTTAAAGACGTTTGTGAATCAAAGTGTATCATAGTGATAACGTTCACAATGTTTCACGTGTATCACAATGTATTTTCTTTGTTTTATGAAATGTATCATAGTATGCATTTTTGTTATTTTCATTGCTTTATGAAGGGTATCACATTGTGCATCTTGTATGTATATCTGGGTATCATGTGTGAATATAATTTGTAGGTATCACAGTGTGTATCTTATGTTCACATAAGGTTAATCGGAATAAGGTTCGCTGTATAAGATTCGTCAGAGAGAGGAAAGAGCAGAGATGAGAGAGGCTATTTATAAAATCCCTAAAATGTCTTAATTAATATTGTAAGTAAAAATTATCAAAATTATTAATTTTCTAATTTAACCTTTGATTTGTAGTTGAAATTGAATCTCACGGTTACCACAAACAAAACAAAACAGTTCTCATTTGATTAGACATATATATATATATATATATATATTATTAAAGTCTCATCGTAATTATTTAAAAAAATTCAAAATAGTGTAATTAACCTAATTTAAATAAGAAAAAGGTTCATAAAATTAAAAAGAAGATGTTCCATTTTGAATTATTAAGTTCTTGAATTTTTTTTAGTTGAATAAGTCGTTGAACTTTTTATGTTGAATGGTTAAATCGTTGCAGTTTTTTTGAATGATTAAATGATTGAACTTTTTAGAAATTGATTAATTAAATTATTTTAACCCAAAAAACTACTTGTATTTTTGTAAAAGAGAGAGAATCAAAAGATTTTTTGACCATTTTTTGGGGCTCCACATTGATGTCCCTCTTTTTGATCATTTTTTTTGTTTTTTTCATTTTTCTTTTTTGATAAATTCTATATATATTTCATTATATTGTTGTAGAAGAGAGAAAATCTAAAGACAAAACACAAATAAAAAGAGGAAGACCCCTTGGACATAGTTGTTCGAACGCGTCAACATTTGTTGACTTGGATGAAATAAGCTACTAAGAACCAGCGAGACACACTTTCTTCTGCAATAATTACAATGCATATCCATATGTGAATTGTACTACAAATAATGTCATTTTACAATAAGTGAAACACACTACTAGAAAACCAGGTATCAGCGACGACTATCAGCGAGGGAA
>NC_037532.1:15165923-15166312 GCF_001531365.2 Cynara cardunculus var. scolymus
ATTTCATCTTTAGGTGTGTTTTCTGTAACATTTACTAAGGGGGTAGCTATATATTTATCTTGAACTAATATAGATGTTTTTGGTGGATGAATACTTGTAATAATTGTGTTATCTTTTATAGTTTTATAATTTTGAGTAATTTTTGGGGAATTATTGATTAAAAGAAAAGGGTTAGGTATTTTTTCTTGTTTACAATACATTTCATACCATTCAAAGAAGGTTATATGAACATTATTTTCATCAATATATCTTCTCCAAGCTAATTGATGTCTAAGTTCTTTACTTGAATCGTTAACAAAATTATAATAATATTCTCGTTTTTGTTTATTATGACCAGCATAAAATTCTTTGAAAATATATTGCATATTAACCATTGGTTGAGACATTTT
>NC_037532.1:15168037-15189182 GCF_001531365.2 Cynara cardunculus var. scolymus
GCTACTCCAACGCCCAAGGCAAAGCAACACTAATATCCAAAGATTATTATAAAATGTTGTTTTTTTATAAAATGCGTTCATCTCTAGTATGCATTCATTAACATAAATAGCATAACTCATTAATCATTTGACGGTTTTAATCCTTCAAGTTAGATTCTCAACTTTATGTCAATATAGATATAAACTTAACTTTTGACACAAAACTAGTATGAGGTACAAGTTGGTTAAGCATAGGGTACAAATATGTTATGCACAATTCTACCAAAAATTTACTTATCTCAATTTGTACGAGTTAACGAAACACGGATATTATATTCTCTTCTTATAGACCCTTACGGGACCAACAGAACGGGATGACCAGATAAATTGGAAGGAGGACACAGATGGAGATCCACGATGAAAGTAAATAGGGGACCCTCTATTGTTTGGAAGGAGGACACGGTTTATACAACCACTGTCGGTAAATCAATATAGGGTTTTATGAGTTAAAAACATTACCAATTTGCCCTTTATTTTATTTTAGGATATAACATTAATTATTTAAATGATTGGCTCACATTGGAACTCACGGTTATCACAAACTATTTAATTCTCATTTGATTAGGCTCTTATATATTTATATATTTATATATATATATATATATATATATATATATATATTTATTTATTTATTTATTGTTTAGTTTTTCCTTTTTCTTTAAATTATTAAATAATGTTTAACAACAACTTGTAACGGCCATAGAAAAGAGATCTAAAGTCTGGTCCCTCGATCACCCTCCCTTGACCCATTTTATTTTATATAAACATAATTTTTCAAATTTTATTTTCTATTTTTGTTAATAAAAAATTTACACTTTTTGGTGTACCATAAAATCTCATGTTCCGATGAAAGTGCACACATACACAACTAGTACATATATACATAGATGGCTTAAGCATCTCTAAATAAATACAACTAATGCATAGACAAAGGATCACGTGAGAAAGAAATTTATGATGAGAAGCGTAAATGAACCCTTAATCACTTTAATCTCATGCACATCCATGTATTGTGCTTTAGAAGATAATTGACCTGATGCATCTCAGTACACCTCATCATTACTGTTGACATTCAATTATAATTGATCGAAGATGGAGATCCGTTCTTACGCTTGTCACCATAATTTTTCTCCATTTTTTAGATTCTGTGAAATAAAAATCTCCTCCCACTCCCATTAATATCGATCATGTAATGACAAATCAGATTTTTTTTATTTAATTGGTGGACAGAAATGGATTTGGGATACGAGATTTTTAGTGAGATTTTGTCCATGCTTGTCTCAAACGACGTCCATAAGCGACGACCTCATACGCTCGATCATGATCTCTCCAAACTCGACCCTATCACCTCCCGATCGCTTTGCCTCGATGAGGTGAATGTTAGGTGTAAGCTCGAATATTTCCACGTCGATAGCTAAAACACCATTCTTGCCTTCTCTTGATCTTTCCATTTTTAGCAAAACACCATTGTTTTTCATTACTTGCATCTTCAAACTCTTGGCTATTTCTTCCAGTTTCGAAACTATGGTCGTGACCGGTTGTTTCGACATGAATCTCACCTCTTCCTCATCTTCCGCGTTGTTATTGAACAATCCCCTTAAGTTGAATCCGGGTGACAATGAAATGATATCAAACGCGTTCAAGTTAGCGACTTTTTCCAAACCTCCTGTTACTTCTACCGAATGAGAAACAAACGTTAGATCTGTGTACATCATACAATCCGCAGGCACCACCTCCAAATGGGATATTACAGACTCATTTGGTTTGGTCTGGCAGCGGCTTTCTAAACCACCAGAAACCTTGTTTTCTGTGTGTACTGTTTCAAAACCCTTTGTAAACCATGAGTTTTCCATTATTTTTGCAATGGAAATCCTGGTTTCCGAGTTTGGATCCAATATCTTTGACACTAACCTTCGTGCTTCAGTTGGAAACCAATTCGGATACTTGAATTCCGCCCTTGCGATCTTTCTATACATCTCCATAAGGTTCAAGTCATGAAAGGGAAGAAAACCGGCCAAAAGCACAAACAAGACCACCCCACAAGACCAAATATCGGCTTTTGCCCCATCATACCCTTTCAGGTGAAAAACTTCAGGAGCAATGTAGGCAGGTGTACCACAAGCCGTGTGAAGTAAACCGTCTTGCCTCTTAGTTTCAGCCAAAGCACTCAATCCAAAATCCGAAATCTTCAAATTCCCGTCATCATCTACTAACAAATTCTCTGGTTTCAAATCGCGGTGGTAAACACCTCGACTATGGCAGAAATCGATGGCGGAGATGAGTTGTTGGAAGTAGTTTCTTGCAGCATCCTCTTTCAGCTTCCCTTTAGCCACCTTGTTAAAGAGCTCGCCTCCTTTCACGTATTCTAACACGAAATAGATCTTGGTTTTGCTAGCCATAACCTCGTAGAGCTGAACTACATTTGGGTGTTTGACTAATCTCATCACCGAGATCTCTCTCTTGATTTGATTCATCATCCCGACTTTCAAAACCTTCTCTTTGTCTATTATCTTAACCGCTACACTCACCCCTGTCTCGATGTTCCTACCATGGTAGACTTTGGCAAAATTCCCCTGCCCCAACAATTTCCCTAACTCGTAACGTTGCATCAAAACACCCCCTTTTCGATCCATTTACTAAATCGACAAAAAGAGTCTAACCAAAATCAGGAAATATGGTTTAATTCTTTCAAGGATTGAAGAGATTACTTAACCATCTTCACAAAGATCATGGTATTCTCAAATTTAGCATAATAATATTACCACATAACTGGATATGCACAAGTCCAATTTCTTTCAAGAGAAATGAGGATGACTCAAATCGAGCTCGAGACTCAGAATCATCAGAGAAAGGCCTCTTAGCTTGCAAACACATCTTTCTGCATTCTCTTCCTCTTTCTAAGAACTATAATATACTTGAAAATTCAGAAATGAAGCAAATACGGTTTTCAGCTAGACATTTCTTCGAATAGTTGGAAAGCAGTGGCAGAAACTCTTGCAAGTTAATGATCTGACCTAAAAACGAAGAAAAACGCGAATTAGAGCTAAATCGACCAATCCAAAACGAACTGTCGGTTACTGAATTTTAATCTTTAAACTAACAATCAGATCTTATTGTTCCATATCCAAATCGAAAATCAAAATGCATCTGCAATCTTCAAACCACAGGCAGTAACATATAATCATAAATTCATAATCTAACATCCAAAAAAAAGCTGCAACTGCAAACAATTAGCACATTATAACAGGAACCAAAGTCCATAACAAAAAGAAACAATCTGAACTCACAGAAAACTTTAAAAAAATGTGAACATCAATAGTCAATTATATACATATATTATGAACAATTCACCTAAAATTCATATGAACATCAATGACTAAATGCAAACAATTACAGATCTAGAACCGAGCACCGAGTAAATTCAATCGATTAAATCGAAAAAGAAAGAAACAAAAACAAAAATTTGTGATGAGTTACCTCCATCAAGCTTGGAAGATATGGAGCAGAACGATACAGATGAACAGATGGAAAACCAACACATGCACAAGACACACACAAGCGTGGCTTTTATAGGTAGAATAGAAGGAAGGAAGGAGGGAAGGAGGGAAGGAGGGAAGAGAGGGATGATATATTGACCGCATGTTACTCGTTACGCTTTAAAAACAGCAAATTTCAAATTAAAAAACAGTTTTTCTAAAAGCTGAATGTTTTAGAATCATTTTCTAAAACAATTATTTACATTATTATTTTAATTTTTTTAAAATAAAAGATTGTATTAAAAATTTATCATGAAAGTGTTTATTGGGTCACTTTACTTTATCAAATAAATATGACGAGGATTAAGGTGGCGTTTGTTTTTTAAGAGGTGCTGAAGTCTGAATTCACTTCTGATTTTTAAGAGGTGGTGTTGAAGTCTGAAATCTGACTTAGTAAGACTGTTTGTTTTTACGTCTGAAATCTGAAATCTGAAATCTGGATCAGTCAGGCTGTTTGTTTTTTAAGTCTGAAATCTGAAATCTAAATCAATAAGACTGTTTGTTTTTGTAAACTGACAAACGTCTGAAGTCTGAAATATGAATCAATTCATTTCAATTAAATATAACTGAAATATCCAATCATTTAAACCATTTGTAAACTACCATCTATTTTTAACACATTCAAAAAATCAATTGAAATACGTCAATTGATTCAACATACAATAGAAATACGTCAGCGGCACTCCCATGCGATTGAGCCTCGTCAGCCTCATCCTCGTTCCATTGGTGTTGAAAACAGAGGGATATCAGCAGCCCTTATTTCTCGATTACCGACTTCCAAGTACATGTCTGGATTTTTCTCAAACTGAGGGATATCAGCAGCTCTTGTTTCTTATAATCCTTCTTTTTAGGTTTGTTCCATTTAAGTTATGGGGTCGTAAAGCATAAGACTTTAATAGTTTTAACTCATTACGCATAAAGGGTGCGCGAAAACTTCTGGATTGAACATGATTCCTTACAATATGCATTGTAGATATGAATCAAGAAATAGATATCAATAATCAATTTCATGATGAGGTGGTTCTGATGATTGTTTTAACATGGGTGTGTGTTTTTAGTTGTGTCATATGTCAAATGAATTACAACTCTGGTGAACTGTTGATCATGTTGCCTTGTTCGCATCGGTATCATAAATGCATTACTGATTGGTTGATGCTCAAGAAGGTAATAAATCTTGGCTTCTGTTAATGTCAATTTACAAGGAATCCCCTTTATATATCTTCAACTTTTGCTTCTACTATTGATGGCAAAGTTGTGATTAGCTCATCCATGTTGAAGATGCAAGAAAACTGGTTTACAGATATTAATATATATATATATATATATATATCTACCATATATATATATATATATATATATATATATGGTAGATTTTAATTGCAAACCAAGTCATTCTAAAAAAACACTGTATGAAACAGGCACTGTCTTTCCATCTACTTGTATGCGACCAGACTTAACAGTAGAATCCTACAAGTTGTAAGAGATAAGATAGAGCAATAATAATTGAAGAGGCATAGCACTTCCCTTGCCAACCTTGCCAAACCCACTGTATCCAGAACATAAGGGGAATGATGGTGATTGCAATCCATAATCCCCCCCCCCCCCACACACAAATCGATAACCAGGAACACATGAGAACAGAGTTCTTGTTACAAAAAAAAAAAATACCGCTTGTAGATATGGGACAAATAAGCAAAGAAGCATTTTGAAACATTGAATCAAAAGCTTTATTATGTTGTCAATATTCAACCAGGAAAGGATCCAACATGATATAAACAATGTTGTTATTATATTCATAGCTTTCATGGAGAGCTCTTATTATATTCATTATAGACAGATACTAGCAAAACCAAAAGCAAGAAAAACAGTAGAAAAACAGCTCCAACACAAAACCACAAATCCAGCATCACACCGTGTAGCATAAGCCATAAATCTGCAAATAACCCAACAGAGAACCACTAATTTTTCTTATCTATCTTTAGATTGAGAGATGCTTGGACGGAGAGGCAGTTGAGAGATCGAGAGCTTGGACGGAGAGGCTGTTGAGAAATCTGTGAGCTGTTGAAATCGAGAGCTGAGAGTGAGACCTTGAAATCGAGAGCTGAGAGCGAGATGGAGATGGATAAATTGAGAGGTGAGAGCGAGATGGAGATGGGAGGCGGTTCTAAATTGATTTCAAACATAGGATTCCCACTTAAACTTAAGAGGACGGTAAGAGGTAAAAAAATCTCTTAATTTAAAAAAAAAACAAACAATCTGAAATCACTTATGTCTGACCGATTAAGAGTTAAGAGGTAATTAAGTGGAGAATTATGAAAAACAAACAACCCCTAAGAATTTTATTAGGTAAGAGTGATGATAAGAAGCGAGAGTCTTTTTCCGATAAGGATTAAAAATTTTAACAATGACACATTTACCCATTAATTATAAACAACTGTAAAATTAATTAAAGAAAAGAAGTGAAATACTTTATTTTAACTGGTATATCCTTATTTAGGTGGCGTTTACCAAACGCTTATCCAAGCAAGCGCTTACCAAGTCATTTTACTTTACCGGATGAATATGATAATGACTAAAAATCTTACCCGGTAAGAGCAAAGACAAGAATCAAGAGTTTTACCCGGTAAGTGAGGACATTGACTCTTACCATGGTTAGCGCTTACCGGGATAAATTGTTAAATACGATGCGTTTTAGTGAATAAAATCTCACCCGATAAGTTCACAATTGTGTTAAATTTTACCGGTGTTTAGGTAAATGGCCCCTTAGTTTGCAATGATTAGTAATTAATGAGTAGATATATAATTTTATCCAAAAATAAAATTAATTGTTGTTATTTCATTCCTTTCATTTCCTTCCAAATTTGGGCCAAAAGTTTTGAAAGAATAATTAGATTACTTTCTCCCTCGTAAAAAAAACTCAACAACACAATAACTTTTATCTCCCTATTTTCTTTCCATTACTTCCTTTTTCTTCATAAAAAATGTCTCAAGAATACAACGTTAATGATCAAATTCATATCCTCTAAAATCATACACAAACAAATTTGCTATGCATAAAAACCACACATTGGAAATAAAAACCAATTTTTCGTTTTTGTTTTAGGAATCAATGTTAAAAATAATAGAAACTAAAGAGTCATTTACCAAATATTTATCTGAGTAAGTACTTACCAACTCATATTATCATACCAGATGAATATTGTAAGAAGTAAAAAATCTTACCTGGAAAGAGTGAAACAAGGACCAAAAATCTTACCTGATAAGTGGAGACAACGACTTTTACCACGTTTAGTGCTTACCGGGTAAATTATTACATATAATACCGTTTTTGTTGACTAAAATTTTATCCAGTAAGTAACTTGGTTTTCAAAATTTCAATCATAAGTATATTCATATACGAGTATATTGATACAAAATTTTCATTATCTTGTACAACGTTTACAACTTATTATTACGTACTTACAAATTACAACATATTAATATGTTTAAATTTTGTAAAACTAAGGTGGCGTTTGTTTCTTAAGAGGTGCTGAAGTCTGAGGTCTGAATTCACTTCTGATTTTTAAGAGATGGTGCTGAAGTCTGAAATCTGAATCAATCAGACTGTTTGTTTTTTGCGTCTGAAATTTGATGTTTGAAGATGAGAGATCGAGAGTTGATATGGATCGACAGTTGACAGAGTTGAGAGATGAGAGATCGAGACAGAAGAGTTGATCCAGAGAAATCGAGCGTAAAGAGATCAGAGTAGGTAGGCGACAATTTGAAATAAGAGGTAATAAGAGGTTTCTCAACCACTTAAATTTTCAGACTTAATAAGAGCTTTTAAGCTCTTAATTGGAAAAAAAAACAAACACACTGAATCCTCTTATGTCTGACCGATTCAGACTTAAGAGGACATTAAGAGTTTTTTTATTAAAAATAAACAACCCCTAATATATAACCGACTAATAAACATAAACATGTTTAAATAGATAAATGCAATACAACATTGAGCTCTATTAATATAGTAAACAACAAAAGAATCTTTCAAGCTTTTAAAGCCACACAAGTTTATAAATTAAACCGAGATAGATAAAATAAGAAAGTATTATTCTATATTACACATAGTTAGGCATACTATATAAATGACAAGTCAAATATATAATTTGGAAAAATATGTTAGAATGGTAAACGCAAATTTTAAACTTTGAAAATGATTTCATTAAAAAGAAAACAAATTATTATTTAAAAATCATTATTATAATGATTTGACATATCAATTTGAGTAAATTACATCTTGGTCTTTATGGTTTACACGAAATTACATTATGCATCATTGAACCGAAATAATTATAGAAAATATCCTTGTGAGTTGTGGCTTACATTTTCACACGCCTAGGTCTCTTGCCCTAACTTCATTCAAAAAATCTTGTTAAGTAGGTTAACTAGAGGGATATTTTAGTCAATTTACTCTTTTTATAATCTCATATGTAAAACTTTAAAATATATTATAATATATATATATACACACACACATACAAACACCTTACCGACCAAGTTTTCCCCTTTTTTCCGATGAAGCAACCCTAACCCCTGTAGACGACCCTATCTAGGTTTCTATGATAGCCAAAGAATGCACTCGTTATTCAGCCGTAGAGAGACTTTTGAATTGCGAGGTACCATTACCCCCCTTCGACCTCTCGTCGACTACAACTTCATCCTCACACCAGCATTTGCCCCCTCCATTGTGGACTCCTGTAGTTCTCTAGTGAAATCACCAGGTATCATGACCTCCTTCCCTTCTCAACTCCGTCTAATATCCGTCCCTCGCCACATAAAAAGATGTCTAGGAAACTACCCCACCCTACATCCTTCTTGGTTCGATGGAGTTCCTTCTCCATCTGTTTCTCTTGCCATAGAGGTTGTGCATCAGACTTGATCACCATTCACAAACCACGTAATTCCTCCAATTCTAGATATAATCCTCCTTTAAATTCTAGAACCAAAAACTCAATCCATACGCATCATTCGGTTGCAGGTTTAGTTAGCAAGAAAAATAGGTCAACATGGTGGATCGGATTATGCATGTGTGTGTTTGTGTTCACTATGTGTTTAGCAAAAAAAAAATTAAGTTCATGAAGGATGGAGATGGTTCAATTCAACCTATTGTATATGTATATGTTCATGATGAAATTTGTTAATCTGTTTGATTTCAATTCAAGATTTTTGATGTATTTGTTGATCTTGATATCGATTAGTTTTAGAAGTAGTTTAGCTTTTAATGATGATGGATTGAGTTTTTCGCAAGTGGATAAAAAAAGCATAACTATCAAAACCTCATCTAATACTTTAGGTTCTAAACATGCGCAACCAACAAATAATGGTGACATAAAAGAACGATTTGCAACGAAATCAAATAAAACTTTGGCACATACTGAATTAACGAAGAATGTACCTTTCACCATTTCAGAAATTTCTTCAGCCTCTCCTCTCGTCATCTGAAAGGCTCGTCCCCTAGCCATTGCCTCTCCACGTCTTACTTCCTCACGACCGCTAGGAACATTGCGATTAAACATTGGCCCCCGGTTGGGTGGAATATTCTCAGCATAACCAGGTCCTCGGCCCCCAGAATAACCGCCTGCGGACAGTCAGTATTAAAATTTCTGCAACATCAACTGCCGCTTGAAATGTAATCGGGTTCCTAGAAATTACATACTTTAGGAGATTATACTCCAAACTCCAAATATATTTTCTTACTTTGCTGCTTTCAGTAGCAACATAGGCTTCAACAAATCAGGAAAGTTCCATGAACACCTTGTGTGTAGGAGGACAAGATAAAAAACTAATCTTGTTCAACAAGATTTATTCGATCGCTGACACTGGAATAACGTTAGGTTTCTTCAGTGTATGCTGAATCTTGAGTAGATTTTACACGTTTGTAGACAGGCTGGTTATCACTCAAACCGCAACAGATCACGAACATGCTTGTCTCTCTTCAGCTTTATCTTCGACATCTCTGAAGGTTTTGTGGTGTGAGTTTTGTCTTCCTGAAGAATACTTGTCTCTCTGAGAATTACAATACTTGTTCAACGGTCACTATAGACTCAGTGAAGATCGCTAAAGCTGAATAAAGAGATAGTACACTATGTAAGATAAAAAGGTTTATCATCAAATCACTGAGAGAGAGATAGAGAGAATTAACATAAGCAAACAAAAATATACGAAACAAATATGTATAATCTGAACAAATATGAATAGTCAAGGAAGAATAAGAGATGACTATGTTGATCATAATAATAGACCACAGGACCAAGCAAGCAACAACAACCAGATTATATGAAATCGAAATAAATTGGTCACATGATGAACAACATGACTGATAATTTCAACAGGATAGATAAGAGAACTATTACCTTGAAGGCATCGATATAGAAGCCTCAAGTTGAAGACATTGATACAGAACCAGGCAAGTTGATGGTTCAATCGTCAGGTTGAAGGCGTAGAGGATTAAAGAAGAGAACAGAGCCAGACGTTGATTTGGTTCATTAGGGTTTAAATAGGAACATAAGCTTCGATTTGGGAGTGAAATCAAAGGAACAGAAGCTTCAATCAACATCTTGGAAAGCGATTAAAGCACATTGAGAGTTTGATTTGGGAGGATGAAGAGGCACATTGGGAGTCTGATTTGGGAGGATGAACCAGGACATTTGATTTCAGATGAAAGTATGGCTGATGTATTATAAATGGATTGTGAAGAATTATTAAGTTGTACATGAAGCATCAATAAATAGCACTTTAAGATTTTTAAGACTTTTAAGATTTTATGCATGAAGAAGTAGTACTTTACGCAGATTTTATGCATGAAGAAGTAGTACTTTACGCATTTAAGGTTGTTATTAAGACATTTATCAAATATTATTTATAAGGTAGTATAGGTATATCGATCACTTCTCCACGGTGAACCCCACCCCCACCCCCAAACCATCACCACCATCCTCTAGCAAAAGCAAAGCTCTAGGGAGAAAATCACCGGCCAAAGCAAACCTCCTCGGAATAAATCGTCAACCAATGCAACCTGCAGCTAAATGTTGGCCAAATCAAACCTCCTCGGAGTAAATTGTCGGCCAAAGCAAACCTCCTCAGAGTAAATTATCGGCCAAAACAAACCTTCTGGTCACTAGCCTCTTCGTCAGCATCCCTCTCCCTCGATCTCACCCTACACCATTGAAGCAAATATGTGGGTTTATCACCCTGAACCATCAAATCACCGTTTCATATTCAAATCTATTCCCATGGAAGTCGATCTAAAAACTCTCATCATCCCCCTTTTTGTGATTTGTTTCTCGTGGATGTCGATCTAGGGTTTGACTTACTTGTGATCTCTCAATTCTAGGTTTTGATTCTGTTTCAAACTTGAATCTATGGTTTCAAAGTTGATATTTGATTTATGGTTTGATTTGGGTTTGATTTATGGTTTATATCACAAATTTTTGGACTCAAAATTGTACAAAATTATGGTTTATGTTTATATGTTCCTAGTGTTGATGGTGACTTTTTAACTTTACATTAGTTTTTGTTTGAATTTGTATTAGTTCGTTGTTCAATGTTCTTGGTGTTCTTATTATGATGAAATAGAAGAACATGATGATTTTGAAATTTACAGCAAATTACATTTCTAGTCCCTATAATTTACATATTTATTACTTATCAAAGAAAAATGTGATAAAAACATCAAACTAAAAAAAGACTAGAATATCCCTAAGTTAAAGGTTTCTTAACGTTCGTTACAGGAAAAGACCAAATCTGATCGTTTCTCCATACCATAATGGCTAATTTGAAACTTTGAAACTGTAGAGACCAAAGTTATAATAACCCTCAAACCACAGGGACCAAATTTGTAGTTTACTCAATTTTTAATATAAAACGAAAATAAAATTGATTTTATTTTAATATTTTTTTTTCTAAAAAATTCCATTGATAAATTCAATTAACTAAAATATTATTTTATTTTTAATCGCGTAATAAAACAAAAAGAATTTTTCAGTCTCTTTTGGGGTTTCACTCGTTTTCTAGAATTGTTTATATTATTATTTTACGGAAAAGGTCTTCCACAATAATTAATAATTAATAATTAATATTGGAGGTCTACGTTTGAGAACCACCTACTTTAATTTTTGTTCATATGTTTTCCGATATTTTACGAAAATCAGTGATATATATTAATTTCAGTTATATTGTATATAATATATTTTATTCTGATTTTTATTTTTATTTTTATTTTTAATAATATATTTTCAAAAAAATATATTTTGATTTCTAAGATGTGACATCACAAAAATTTATCATAACAAAATTGGGTTTAAAAAATGTTAAAAAAAATTATATGTCATAATAAACTGTTTTCTATAATTTACCAAATAATAAATTATTTTACTTAAATGTTTATATGATTTTTTTAACATTTTTATAAGTACATTTGAAAACATTTTTAAAATAAAATATTGTATTAATTATATGATATTATTTAAAAAAGTGGGATATAATCATATAACCAAAGTGTCTAATAAAAATTTGTAGTAGTAGTAGTAGTAGTAGGATACGACACTTTGTTTAAAAAAAAGTATTAAAAAGCTAGTTAAAATGTTCTATAAATTTATTGTACCACTTCAAATATGATGTTTTATTAGTTAATCATATAAAACTATTAATACATTTAGATATTTTTATCATTTTATAAACCCATTTTGAAATAATGATGGACATAAATTTTCTACTAAATAACTTATAAATACAGACTAAGGGGTCGTTTACTTAAATGTTTACTTGATAAAGGATTACTGTTAGGGGTCAACACTGTAATAAATTTTACTGTGTAAGATTGTAGTACATCAAAATGACATCGTATGCAACAATTTACCCTGTAAGCGCTTACCCGGGTAAGAGTCGTAACTCTCACTTACCAAGTAAAAACTCTTCATCTTTATCGTTACTTTTACCGGGCAGGATTTTTGACCATTGTCATGTTCATCCGGTAAGAAAAATTACCCAATAAGCACTTACCGGATAAGCGTTTAGTAAACGGCCCTTAAGATCCGATTTCACTTATATAACAATGATATCCTTATTATTTGTAATAGTATAAGAAACTGTTATAAATCTTATTTAGAGTTTGTGATCTATCTTTATGAGTTCTGTAGGATCAATTAAAGAAACATCAGAAAAAGGTTGGGAAGCGGGGTACTGATACAAAACTCAGGCCTTGTTTGTTTTATAAAAAAAGCACTTAATACCTCTTATGTCTGAATCGGTCAGACCTTAAGGTATTAAGTGCGTTTGTTTTTTTTCTCAATTAAGATCTGAATTTGTCTGAATTTGTCTGAATTATTTAGATGTAAATTAAACTCTGAAAACCTCTTATTTTGGATTCGCCTACCTCGTCTCTCTAACCTTTCCATCGCCGCGCCTGTGCATCCTTCTCTCAAGCCCTCGATTTCTCTTTCAAGCTCTCGATCTCTCTCTCTCAAGCTCTCGCCTACCATCTTCTACTTCTCGATCTCTCGATTTAAGGTATCCATCTCGATCTCTCAAGCTCTCTATCTCTCGATTTAAGGTATCCATCTYGATCTCTCAAGCTCTCTATCCATCTCGATCTCTCAAGCTCTCTATCTCTCGATTTTCTTTCTGTTTTGCCTGGTTCAAAAAAGGGTTTAGGGTTTACCTTCTATAAGGGGTTTTTGTATGTGAACCCCACGGTTTACCTCCTATAAAGGGTTTTTTTTATTTGAAGTCTGTTAATCCTACAAACTTGTATGCAGATGTGTTTCAAATGTGTTTCTTATGAGTTTTGTACTTATTAATCATAATATATAGTTCCCCACGGTTTACCAATGGTCGATATGCAAAATGAATATTGATTCTAGTTGTTATGAGACTTTATTCATCTTTTCTATTGTGTGTTGAATCAATGGACGTATTTCAATTGAATTTTTGAATGTATTAAAAGTATATGGTAGTTTACAAATGGTTTAAATGATTGGATATTTCAGTTAAATTTAATTRAAATGAAWTGATTCRGATTTCAGAYTTCAGAAGTTTGTCAGTTTACAAAAACAAACAGTCTTATTGATTCAGATTTCAGATTTCAGATTTCAGACGTAAAAACAAACAGTCTGACTGATTCAGATTTCAGATTTCAGACGTAAAAACAAACAGTCTGACTGATTCAGATTTCAGATTTCAGACGTAAAAACAAACAGTCTGACTGATTTAGATTTCAGACTTCAGCACCACCTCTTAAAATTCAGAAGTGAATTCAGATTTCAGACTTAAGCACCTCTTAAAAAACAAACGCCACCTCAATAACAGCTAGGGAAAGGGTGTGGTGTTCAACGTGGGGAAGAAGAAGATTAATTAACGATTTCAACAAATCAAATCCGGTTTTATAGAAAATTTATCATTGATTTTTCCCTCCATTCTTTCTCGATCATATATGTGAATGTGAATGACTTAAAATAGTTCATATGTAAATCAGTTAAATATTTCATATGTAAATCAGGTAATTAGTTCATATGTGAATCGGTTAATTAGTTTATATGTGAATGTGAATCAATTAAATAGTTCATATGTGAATCACCTGGGTTCAGATATGCACTTGTTACCGTCTATTTGTAAAATTTAGAAAATTATCTCTATCTTTCGCATAGTTGTTGTGACCGAATTATCCGGTGTTTCACAGTCAACACTGCAAATTTTGACCATTTATTTTTCAGAGGAGGAACTAGGATCACTTATTTACTTCTCACACGTTTAGCACTTCTCAAATAAACCTATAGCTATATATATGTATACATAAATACAAAGTCAGGTTCAAGGAAAAACACAAAAAATGATGAAAAACTGATGAACACCCTTTTAACATTTCATCTGAACGGTATGCACATGTGTATATAAGTGTAAGCAATTTGTCCAACATGCAAACATACATAAAAACCAAGAAACAACTTCACATACTTATATGCACATGTGAATATCATTCAAATTAATGGTTAATAGAGTATTTCTCAAATTTTCATTTTTTTAAGGTTTCCCCATAACCTCCCTACATAGGGGTGCTCAAGAACCCGACCAATCCGATCAATCCAACCCAACCCAACCCAACGTGAAATAACCCAACTCGAAGCAACCCGATATCTAATCAAGTTGTAAAATTATCAAACCGTAGGTATTGGGTTGATATTGGGTTACTATTATTTGAACCCAACCCAACCCGATGAACCCGATATCCTTTTATTTCTTGGATTTAATATGATTGTTGAATTTCTATTAATATATACATTAGACAATTACACTATCATGTATGCTTTTCATATACACATATTTTCAATCTATTCATATATCTATATAACTCATTCATATATATGTTCAGTAACTGTGAATATATATATATATATATATATATATATGTAAATTGAGAAAATTAACTGAATGTGATATGTGTAAGAAATATGAATAAGCTGTATCAAATGGTTGATGATGAAAAAGAAATTATGAGTAGAGAAATAACATATTCAAGGTTAGAAAAATATTTTAATATACCAAATTATCAACCCGACTAACTCGACCAACCCGTACAGGTTGGGTTGGTTTGCACTTTGGTTTTGTTGGGTTGGGTTGGGTTGGGTTGTGTTGGGTTAAGATTTTTCAAACCGCAAGCATTGAGTTGAGTTGTTCAAATGTCTTCAACCCGATCAACCCAACCCATAAACATCTCTATCCCTACATAGATACATGTAAATATAAATATAAAATATTTTATTAGTCTCATTTAATTATAAACGTTACAAAGTAATATAAAAACTCCACACAAACATGTTAAGTTCACTTTTTTTTAGAATAATATTATCAATATTTGTTTAATTTTAAAAGCGTCTTCAAATTTTAAAGATTTTTATAAAAAAATCATTTCAATAAATCTCATTCTAAAGTAGGAATAAAGAAACTCTTTAAATTTGACACGTCTTTCGAACAAAAGCATAGTACAATTAAAAACGCACGTGCTTCATGTTTTCTAATTTATTTACTATTTTGGTCTAATTGGATTACAAAATTCAAAAGTCCACCTTCCTTGAAGTTATCTATATTGTATCATAAAAATTAGATAAAAAAATTTAAAAAGAACCTTTTAAACATTATGTACTTTTATATAATGTTAATTACTTAATTTTTAAATTTATAATTTTTTTAATGCTTAAATACAACTTGTTGAAATATGTAAGCGGAATTTAGATAATATTCATCTTTCATCAATCGTAACTTTCATCCATATCCTGATATCTATTATTTGATTTATTTATTCTTCAATCTTTTGTTTTTGCTTTACAAGATTCAATTTTTAGGGGTATTTTGTTTTGTTTTTGTTAACGTTACTTGATCCATCGTTTCATGCAGAGGCGGAACACAACCGTTGTAGTCCGGGGGACGGAAATATAAGACCATCTTCAATAGATTTTCCAAAATTAAGAAAATGAAGATTTTAAACATATTTTTGTTTCAACAGGCTTTCCAAAATTCTCCAAAACGGAGAAAACATGTGAGAGTGTAAACAAAATTTTATTACAATGAGAGAGAATCATTTTTTTATCATATTCACACTGGTAAGAATCCTTGATATTTATAGTTTATAAGTCACTGACATATCATTTTTTGTCTTTATTTGACCCCAAGAATGGAATGGATCGAAACTACTTTCTTGCCAATGGGAGATTGGCTGGGGCGGGGAGCTCGAGCTCTGGTTTTAATGGAGTTTTAATTATCCATTTTGAATTTTTTTTGAAGAATATGTTGAAGATGCTATAATATTGTAAAATTTTGTAAATCAAAATGATTTGTTTTTAGACTATTAAATTTTAGAAACAATTGATTAATGTAATATTAAAACGTGAAACATTCAAAGTATTAACAGAAAAATAGTAATACCAACTTAAACATTATTTACATATAATTAATATATTATATTATTTACTCTAAAAACTTAAACATTCAAAGTATTAACCGAGAAATAGTAATACCAGTGTAATTTACTTTAAAAACTTATATTTACATATAATTAATGTATTATATAAAAACTAATACATATAATTAAATATTAGTAATTTATATAAAGTGCAAAAAAAATGCTTGGGAGGGGATTTGGAGCAACAACCTCCAGGACAAAGGTTGTACATGATTGCCAATTGCGCTACTTATTATGTATGTTTCTAAAATCTTAGTTATAGTATTTAATTATAAAAGTGAGGGGGGAGGACATGGCCCCCAAAGGCCCCCATGGGGTTCCGCCCCTGGTTTCATGCATTTGTGTGGGAGTTTTTTAATGAGCTATATCTGTTTGATGACATTCCTATGTTGTTTGAGGCAAATCTCTGTGTGTGTGCATTGCATATAAAGACCAGTGATCTTTTACAAATAATAATTAATCATACAATATGTGCATTGCTCATTCTCCATAGTTATCATCTCTGTGCCTCAAGGTTGATATAAACAGATTCAAAATTTTCAAAGGTTTGTTTATTTACCTTTCAATATCTTGTTCTTGTTTAGTATTTGATTTATTTACTCTCCAGTTTTTTATTTTTGCTTTACAAGATTCAATTTTAGGGGTATTTTTTAAATATAAAAAATCTAAAAAATAATCAGAATAATCATCAACATTTAATAGAATACTTAATTATAATCTTCATAAAAAAGATTATATTATTAAACTGAAAATAAAATTACTTAATTATTAAATTATAATAAAAAATCAAATTAAATAGATTACACAAAAGACAAGAACTTTTAAATATTTAATTTTATTATAATATCGATATTTTTTTTAAGTTTTTATAGGATCTTCAAATTTATATTTTATTCAAACATAAGAACATTATCGTTTTCTCAAAACCAATGTTATAACATTGACAGAGACAAAGAATAAAAAGAAACATTAAAATCGAGATGTATCTCGTTACATTGCACGAGTACCATTTTAGTTATTTTTAATCCGTCGGCAGTAGTTGTTTTATTTTGTTTTAATTTTTTTTCTAAAAAATTCTACTATTTTATCCTAAGAGAAATGTCCAGAAAAAATATGCAGTTTTAAGAATTTGTATTTATGCTTTTTAATTAATAAAAAGATAATTTTATCCTTAATTTTATAGATATAATTTTTATGTCATAATTAAGGTTAAAAAGAGAAAGCAGACTTTTATTTTTAAAGTGAACGCTTACTTTAAACCAAAATAATAATTTAGATACTTATTTTATGGCGGATGAAATAATAATAATTGATTCATAACATGGTCCTAATAACTCGATATGGCGTTAAGGCCCGGATTCATCGCCACGTTAACCTCTGTGCTCTACTCTAAGGCTTTGGTGTAACACCCCCAAACACCACATTTGCATAGAACACATATTTCATTACATAGAAACATGGATTACATCAAAAGGTCCCACTAGTACAAGGATTGCTATATGTACAAAATCTATATATAAAATTTTCAAAACAAATCATGTACTACTACATGTAATATAACATGTATCTTCAAAAGCAGATAATAGGTTAGGAAAATAATCACATTTTCTCTTTCCCTTTTATATTCCCGGACCCCGCTATTCCAGCATTGCATAATTTAAAACAGAAAATGAGGGTTAGACCATATGGGTCTTAGTGAGTAAATCCCTTATTTGCAAATGCAGGGTGATAAACACCAAAATATGATAATGTAATTTTGGCTTAGAAATATACTGAAATACAGATAAATGATGCAGTTCACAACATCATGCATATAGAAGTATATCCAAGAACCTCACTTCTATATAAAGTCTCTGATTAGAGATCCAATATATCCAATATCAAAACTTTTGAATTAAAACATTATTTCTTTAACAAGAAAGATTTAAGGCAAAAACTTGCCTGATATGACAAATCATTTCCCCTTCTCAATAACATCTAAATTATTACTTCTAAATAGGAATAATATATTTAATTCATCAGGTCACAAAGAAATGATGACTCATAGTTTTAAATCCAATTTAGTAATAATAATAAGAGTTATAATAATATCCACATAYGACAATGCCACCCTTATTCCAAGTACACCTCTCCTTGATATGCCACCCTTATTCCTCCATTAAAACAGAGTTACTTATCAAAACAGACAAAAGTCACCACGTCTGAAAGTACTCATTCCCAGTTCCAAGCCAGAACAGACAAAAGTCACCACGTCTGGGGGGAACTACCATTTAAAACTCACTTCCATACCAAAACAGACTTACTTCACTACGCTTGGTAGGAAGGTTTCTCAAAATATAGTTTCGTACCAAAACAGACTTACGTCACCACGTTTGGTAGAAACATTTCCCAAAATCCCGTTCTAATACCAAAACAGACTTACGTCACTACGCTTGGTAGGAACATTTATCAAAAACTCGTTCCATACCAAAACAGACTTACGTCACCACGCTTGGTAGGAACATATCATTTATTGAAAAAGATATAAAATAATCATTTTATGAATCATAAATAAATAAACATTTAAAACTTATAAAATTTCCAACATAAAACTATCCGGACAAGTTGTCCGGATATGAAGTCCGGACATCACTGTACCCTTTTGTCCGATTTACTAATCCGGACAACACACCTCAATCACTTGTCCAAATTGTTCAACTTTGTCCGGATACTAGTCCGGACAACATTCCGCTCAACCCTTGTCCGGTTTAAACTAATCCGGACAATAAGCCGCTCAAGGCTTATCCGGTTTAAACTAATCTGGAAAATAAACCGCTCAAGGCTTATCCGGTTTAAACACTTATCCGATCACTCTTTATTCGGATAAACACTTAAACAAAATATGCAATGTTTCATTCTAAAGAATATCAATACGAAATAGGCAAATAAAACCAGTAGTAATCTTTAAAAGAGTTTTTAGAAACTACTCACCTTATCAAGCTTTTGAAACCAAAACTTGAAATCAGCTCTTTTGAAATCCAACACTTGCAATCTCTCTTTGGAAATCCGGTCAACTCTTCTCTCAACTTTCTCAAAATGACAGGAATAATAATTGAAAAGACTAAAGCCCCTTTTATACCTTCCACAAAAGGTAAGGTGGCTAAACCGCCTTCCCTCCTCCATCCACCTCATGCATATACATGCACACTCACACCCAAAATTCATACCCCATGCATATGTAATATATTTATATATATATATATATATACACACACACACACACACATATATATATATACTTAACAAATTAATACACAAATTCTCATATTGGCAGGTATCAATTATCATGCTATCATGTAATTATTTAATCACATATCATTTACCTTGGGTAATAACCAGGATCTGGTTATCACATTTGGTTTACATTGTAATGTGTTATGGCGTGTTAGAAAACATTATGACACATTATAACATGTTAGTTTGTAAGGTGTGAGGTTACTTTAATATATAACTTGAGGCATAAATGATAATTATGTAAGAGACCTAGGACTTAAATAAACATAAATAAATAGACTTAAAAACTAAAACCTTAAATAGGTAAATATTACTCACATTCCCGTGTACGAAAAGTCGAACACAAGTTCTGTGAAAATTGAAGAAAGTAGCGAGTATAGATTCAAGAAATTTAATCCCCGACTTTGTACTCTTGATATCATTTTTAACAAGCTCTATATATTTGGTATCAATGATTCTTTTTTAGTTTTATTATTTTAAATGAATTTAATTTGTTCTATAGTATTATTCAAAAAACTAACACACACAAATGTGGGTATACACATATATGGAGGATCAAACGAGAATGATACATATTTAAAAGAATAAGAGAATAATTTTGAGTCAATCATTTCGTTAAATATTAACTTAAATAATTTTTTTTTAAAAATCATCCAAAAGGGTATATATGTCAATTGTTATACACAGATTATATATGAAAAATCATTTATTTATGTAAATACTATTTAATAAATTTAATTAAGGTATTTATTCATGAATTTTTTATTTACAATTTTCATGATTTAAGCATTATTATTTTTTACAACATCTAAAATAATTGTGTTTTAGTTTTTTATTTAAAATATTCATTTTATTGAAGTAGTTTATTTAAGAATTTTCGATATTTTTTCATGAAAAATCACATGTAATATTCACAAAAATCAACGGTTCTTTCTAAAAAAAGAATCACTAATTCTCTTCTATGCATCATATATGATATTGATCATGGTAGAAAAGAAATGTAAGTTATCTAAAATAGTACATAAATTATAAATTATGTTTTAAAATATATATGTGATCTTATACATTTTAAATGTGTTTTGTTACACAACACTTGATTTTGTTTTTTCATTATTTTTTTAATGTCTAGTTTGAATAATTGCTTTTCAAAATTTAAATCATGGATTTGAAAATCACATATTTAAAAAAAATTAATAAATTATGAATCACGTATGATTTTAAGGAGAAATTGTAATCTTTAAAATATACATATAATTAGGAAAGCAATTGGAAATAAAATTAATTAATTGTAAATCACGTATCATTT
>NC_037532.1:15191112-15196914 GCF_001531365.2 Cynara cardunculus var. scolymus
TTTGTGCTAACTGTGAGATTCAATCTCAACCACAAATCAACAGATAAATTAGGAAATTAATAATTATGGTAGTTTGAGTTAAAATTATAATTAGAGGGCATTTTAGGTATTTTTAAAAAACTCCCCTCTCCTCTCTCCTTTCTCCTCTCTCATCTCTCCGACCTCCAATCTCCGTCCTCTGGTGAACAAAAATCCGGCAGGTACTAAGTAATCACAAAGATACACAATGTGATACCCATTGTGATATACTGTGATACCATTTGAGTACCACTTTATATCACAATAGGTATCACATTGTGTTATTTTTGTGATTACTTGGTACCTGCCGAATTTTTGTTCACCGGAGGCCGGAGATTAGAGGTCGGAGAGATGTGAGATGAGAGATGAGAGAGAAGAGAGGAGATTGGAGTTTTTAAAAAAAATACTTAAAATGCCCTCTAATTATAATTTTAACTCAAAATGCCATAATTATTAATTTCCTAATTTATCCATTGATTTGTAGTTGAGATTGGATCTCACAGTTACCACAAACTAATCAGTTCTCATTTGATTAAGCTTATATATATATATATATATATATATATATATATAGGGGTTGGTTCAAATACTAACCAAGATTTTTGTGTTAACTTTGTTAACCAAGCTTAACCAATCATATTCTATCTTTTCTTTAGGTTCACATATAACTCATATATTAATGACAAGGGTAATTAAGTAATTTGTCGTTTATGTATCTCCCAAATCATTAATTGGGAGTTACAAATATAAAAATCTCAATAATTGATAATTATGTAATATTGATATTTTTTTATACGTGTTCATGTTTTGTAATTTCGATTTATTCTATCCATAATGATATTGATTTTGTAATTGTTAAAGAATTTCTGTTTGTAAAGATTTCGATATCGTCCGAGTAATATGGATAAACCTATTGGAAAACATATCGACAACAATGAGAATGAAAAGGTTAAAATCGTCTATGACTACAATCGGAATTCGAATTCATATGTAATTGTTAAAAAATTGTTCACAGGTGTTAATATTGTGTTCATATGTACACTAGCTGCATGTCTCAACATTGGTTTGCTTCTTAATGTGTTCATAATGAAGGAACTATTATTCACAAATTGTTCATATTGTGTTCATATGTACACTAGCTGCATATCTCAACATTGGCTTGCTCATGAATGTGTTCATAATGAAGGAACTATTATTCACAAATTGTTCATATTGTGTTCATATGTACACTAGCTGCATATCTCAACATTGGCTTGCTCCTGAATGTGTTCATAATGAAGGAACTATTGTTCACAAAATGTTCATATTGTGTTCATATGTACACTAGCTGCATATCTCAACATTGGCTTGCTCCTGAATGTGTTCATAATGAAGGAACTATTGTTCACAAACTGTTCATATNATGTACACTAGCTGCATATCTCAACATTGGCTTGCTCCTGAATGTGTTCATAATGAAGGAACTATTGTTCACAAACTGTTCATATTGTGTTCATACTTGTTTTTTTATTTATTTAGTTTCGTGTAACAATATTCTTATTGTATTCATATTGTGTTCATAAATGCTATACAGTCCAAGTTCATATATATGTCAACTTTTGTTCATATTTGACACAATGGTTCATATATGTGTGTGTATGTGTGTTCATATGGTTCTTATATTAACAAAAATAAATTAATAAAAATAATGAGATTTTTTGATTTTGTAACTCCCAATTAATGATATGGGAGTTATATAAAAAAGAAAATTACCCTTTTTCCCTTTGTTCACATATGTTCTTTGAAATTGTAAATTTAAAAATTTAATTTTTTATCATGATTATTCACAACCCTTTATTGTAAGAATCAATGGCCAAGATTAGTTAACAAAGTTAACACAAAAATCTTGGTTAGTATTTGAACCAAGCTCATATAAGGAAAGGTTCAAACAAGAACCCTTGTGATTTGCGAAAACGCGAGAACAACCTATTAACCTCATATTGTGATAACAATAAAAATTAAAATATTTTTTAAATTAGAAATAATATTAAAAACAATTTAAAAAGTTTTGAGAGGCAAAAGGGTAATATTAGAATTCAAAGTGATAAAAATTTAAAAACACGATTACCCTAAACACGATAATCTGGGAATTAATAACATAATGGACTACTATGGTTATCGATCATTTCAACAGAGGAGGAAGAAGGTGTGTAAGGATTGGAGGGAGAAAAGCGAACATCAAGAAGATTGAGGGAAGAGACAATTTATTCAAGGTTTGTTTATCACTAATCTATCACTCTTAGAACATCCGTTGCTCATATTATTACTCGATTTGAACATGGTTTGGTTCAATTAGGGTACGAGAATCACACAAATATCACAAGAATGCCGACTACAATCTATTGGTTCGGCTAGGGTTAATTTATCAACTCGAATACACGATTTAAATGTGATAATCTAACAACGAATGGAGTAGCAAATGATTTCCCCATGATCGATTCGTATTTGGGTTGGACTCCACTCTATTCGATTCGATTAGGCTTCACAGTCACATGATTATCACAAGAACGTCGAGTACATGTTTGACTAGACTTAACATATCAACTCGATTGGACGATTAGGTGTGATAATCATGTGATAATCACACCTAATCGAATCGATCAGAGTGCACTTAATAGTGTGTATCAGTTTAGCGATTATCACATGTTTATCACGATTTGGGTGTGATAATCATTTGGTTCTACTAGGGTTAGATCGATTCCTTGATATGGATGTGATAATCGTATGATCATGCAACGATTATCACATGATTAACAATTTGATCACACGATTATGACAAATGTTTGTAGTTTGTATTGAGAAATCAGGTTTATCATCTCCCAATATTGTGGACAATTTCATGCTTATTTGTTTCTAATTACTTTGGCTTCAACTCAATCCTGTGGGGTTAACGGTTAGGCAAATTTTATAAATATATACAACTTTTACGTCAATCTTTTGACAAACCTTCTAGTACACTAATCCCATTGCCAAACCTTTTATTACACATATAAAAGGAATGCCACATGTATCACACTGTTATCATACCATATGGATTAAAAATGATTGTTTTCACACTTTTATCACACTATTATCACACCTAATAGTGTATCAAATGTATCTTTCAATCTACAAATCACATGATGTTATTTACATAGTTACAGTAAATTTGAATAAAAAATGCATAGTCACATTATCCCCATTAATATATCTTGATTTATGTATCTTTTAAGTGTAAAATTAGGTGTTATAATGTCTGAATATATGATTTCTACCGTACAAATTGAGTTTATATATGTTGTCTTATCTTTTTTGTTTATCAACTGTCGATATGACATGAATTCACCTGGCAATCCATATTCGAATGAAGTAATGAACAATTGTTGATATCACATAATACAACAATACCAAACATTATAACATAATATCACATAAGTATCAAATATAGCACATATTATTGCACATTCATGTACTTGGATTGACATTTTAAGGCATGATGTGATTTGTCTTCTAACCACTACAAATTTATGCGTATAGTAGCAATGTGGAGGAGCTATAGGTTACTATCAAACAAGAAGGGATCAAATTTTTCTAACACAACAGAGAACCCTATGGATGTTAAAAATGAGAGCGAAAATGTTACGACATTGAACATCGTTGAAGGGAAACGAAGTGCGACTGATTGTTTAACTAGAAAAGGTAAAATACTATTTTTTTTGGTTTAATAACCATGAGATTTGCAAAATATTTGGTAACATGAATGACATAAATTGTACCATAACTAGGTCTATAACGCGTATGACATTGACATCACAAAAGATTGATTATTGCACTACATTAACGGAATACTATATTTTGATAAATGTACTACTAGTTGTCACATACAAAGCGTTTACGAAAACTCGATATCTTACTTAACACAATACATTTTCTATAGTGCATTTTCATTAGACATTTAGTAATTGCATATATAGATATTCTAGCTTATCACATGTGTTGAAGTTCATAATCTCTTACCAATTAGTGCGGCAGTTCCCGATACTTGCTTCTTCTGTTTTGGTGTTATTGGATACTAACAAGCCCGGATTTTTTAGGTTGAACACAATTAGCTAGAAGTGTCTCCGCCTTCGAATGGGGAAAAATCTACCATTAAACTACATTAGTAGGTGCTTCTATGTGATAACCTGTGATAAAATGTTTACATTTTGTTTTAATCATATCATAACCTGGTAACTATGTGATAACCTGTGATAAAATGTCTATATGCTAACCGGGTGACAATGATTTGTAATTTTTGGTAATCGGTGATCAAAGGTAAGACACATGTGATATTAAAACTAACTAGTGTCATATGACTAATATTGTATGACAAAGTAATAGTGCCATAAGAATAACCATGTGATTGAAGTATTTCATATGGACCAACACTACATGTGTGTGAAATGTTTATCACATGTGGTTTGCAAAATAACGGGTAATATGAAAGACATGAGTTGTACCATAACTATGTCGATATCGTGTATGCCATTGGCATCACAGCTCATTGATTATTGCACTAGATTAACATGATACTATATTTTGATAAATGTATTACTGGTTGTCACATACAAAGCATTTACGAAAACACGATATCTTAGATCAGACAATACAATTTCTATGCAGAAACTATTTGTAAAAGGCCCCTAAAGTCAAGGGAAGATTCTAAAGGCGATGACGACTTTGTGGTTTAAGACAAAAACATAAGGAAAAAGGTAAAAAGTGTCAAAGCAGATGATAAGGGAATAAAAGATAATGTTAAAGGTCTGATAAAACCCATCTTGCTCTTCGTACTAGAACATCTCCTAAACCCCTTTTCACAGCCATTCAGAATCTATCCAAATCACAAATAGAGTGTGTAAAAGAAATGGGGTTTACAGGCCTCCTGAACATGAAGACAAACGGTATACTTGCAAAGCTTGGCTATTATGTAGTGGATTCTTTCGACCCTCGAAACATGTTGATTAAACTCAAAAACTGTGTGATCCCAATCACGGTAAAAAAAATACATGACGTGATTGGTGCACCAATCGGGGGAGCTACTTTGGATACTTTAGTTAATGACAATTGTAGAGTTAGTGTAATAGAGCAATGGAAAAGCAGATATCCAAAGCAGTCCTTATGTGTAATAGATATAGTAAGCAAGATTATCACCTCAGATAATTCTCATTGGAATTTCAAACTAGACTTCATAATGGTCTTCTACAATGTAATGGGGCAATGCAAATCGAACGACATTTGTGACCTAAGCGTTCTTTCACATCTTTCACAAAAGAATTGCTTCGTATAAATTGATTGGTGTGACTCTGTCTTCAAATGTTTAAAGATAAGCAAAACCACATGGAAGGAAGACCCAATAGAGTGTTACTATAGTGGCCCATTAACTACATTGATGATATGTCCATGTATCACATTATATTATATATGACTATTTATTATGAAGGAACAATCACAAAATAAGGCATTTGGCCTAGCGGTATCGTAGTATTTGTTCTCCTAGAAGGTCAGGGGTTCAAACCTCATCAAGGTGAGGAGGGAGTGTGAGTTTTTTTGTTGCATTTGCCGTATATAAATACTAGTGTTTAAAATCGCGCGTTGCGCAATGACTATAATTTTTTTAATTATTTAAGTTAGCTAAATGAGTTGATGATCACGTTTATATATATGAAATTAATAATAATCAATACTTACTTTGATATATAAATCCATCTTATCATTATTGATTGTTCT
>NC_037532.1:15198496-15223306 GCF_001531365.2 Cynara cardunculus var. scolymus
ATACAATATAGATAATTAAGTATACTTAAACATAAACATACCAAGTTATAGAACACTTGTATATAAATATAAATGGTCCTAAGGCCAAAGTAACGAAAATATTCTAACATTCTCCCACTTGGCCGAGTGACCATTTGTCATTAAGTTGGCCAAGTAGTGCTCTAAACATTCTTCATACTCACACCATAGCAGAAAGATACAGTCAATGTATCATTATCGATACAGGACCCCATCAATCATGCTAAGGTACTTGTATAAAGATATCACATAATGAAGGCTACAAATGACAATAACCATAATGTGGTAATAAACATAAGATTTGTCTATAAGTTTTACGTAAGTGCGCACAATTCATAAGTGTAGACAAACGACGAGATATATGAGGAAATCAAAGTTAAATACTTGTTCTAATTATAATTAAGCACATCACTAGTATATCGTACAAGGTCTCGCTTAAAACCCATCTTCATCACAAGTTCTTGAAAAAGTCTTGGTGGTAGACCTTTCGTCATCAGATCCGCTAATATATCGTGAATGCTGATATACTCGATACAAAGATTATTTTCCTCTACGCGTTCTCGTACGAACAAGTACTTTGTATCAAGATACAATCCAACCCCGCTTGAACTGTTACTGTTCGAAAAACTTACGCCGGCAGAATGTCACAATAGATCTTCAACGGTCTTGAAATGGAGTTGACTATCTTGAGTCCTTTAATTAGATTCCTCAAAAGCATTCCATGACATGTAGCATTATATACAGCAACATATTCCGCCATCATAGTTGAAGTTGTCGTCAATTGTTGCTTGTGACTCCTCCATGAAATGGGTCCGCCTGACATCATAAAAATGTATCCTGAGGTCGATTTTTTATCATCTTTACATTTAGCAAAGTCAGAGTCGGAATATCCTATCACTTCCAAATAATTCGTTCTTTTATAAATAAGTTTGTAGTCTTTAGTCCCCTAAAGATATCGTAAGACCTTCTTAGCGGCCTTCCAGTGATCTAGGCCAAGGTTAGACTGATACCTGCCTAACATGCCTGCCACGTAAGCGATATCAGGACGTGTACAAACCTGAGCATACATCAAGCTCCCTACTATAGAGGCATAAGAGATTAGTTTCATCTGATCCTTTTCTACTTCTGTTTTCGGACATTGGAAGGTTCCGAAAACATCTCCCTTAACCACAGGAGCAACCGAAGGTGAGCAATGTTGCATGTTGTAACGTGTAAGGACACGTTCAATATATGCCTTTTGGGACAAACCTAATGTTCCATTGGCACTATCTCTTTGAATCTCAATACAAATTACATATGAGGCCTCACCGAGATCCTTCATATTAAAATTGTGCAAAAATAAGCGCTTTGACTCATGCAACATATCAATGTTATTGCTTGCCAACAGGATATCATCCACATAAAAGACAAGTATAGTAAATTTGCTCCCACTCATCTTGAGATATATACACTGATCCACTTGATTCCTAATGAAGTCGTTCTTCTTCATGACTTCATCAAACTTCAGATACCATTGACGTGATGCCTGTTTTAGCCCATAGATTGATTTCTTGAGTTTGCAAACCAAGTGTTCTTGACCCTCATATTTAAAACCTTCTGTTTGGGTCATGTACACATCTTCATGCAAATCTCCATTAAGAAATGCAGTTTTGACGTCCATTTGATGTAGTTCTAAATCGAAATGAGCTACGATTGCCATAATTATCCTTAGGGAATCCTTTTTGGAAACAGGAGAAAAGGTTTCCTGGTAATCTATACCCTCTTTCTGTGTATAGCCCTTGGCAACCAATCTTGCTTTATACCTCTTAGTGTTTCCATTCAGGTCTAGTTTAGTCTTAAAGACCCATTTGCATCCAACGGGCTTTGCACCCTTTGGTAATTCAACAAGTTCCCAAACACTATTTTTACTCATGGAATCAAGCTCGTCAATCATGGCTTCATTCCAATGAGATGATTGGTTACTATTTATGGCTTCATTATAGGATATAGGATCATTAAATTTCCCTAGGTCAAGATCGGCCTCATTTAAATATACTACATAATCATCAAAATTAGTAGGGCATCTAGATCTTTGAGACCTCCGTAAGGACTGTTCGGGTTCGTGACATTCAGTATTGACTGTCGGGATCTCATTTTGAGGTCCATCAGTATTAGCTTCAAAAATTGATGTACCTTCATCGTGTGGTACTGATTGGGCAATAGGTTCCTCAAGAGGCATATTTTGAGGAAAAAATACTGTCATTTTAGGACTTCCTTCATTCATCTCAAGGAGATCGACATCATCATATGGATTACTCCCACTAATATTTGAATTCTCAAGAAATTCGGCATGTCGAGTTTCGACTATCCGAGTACTGTGAGATGGACAATAGAACCGATATCCCTTTGAGCGTTCGGGATATCCTATGAAAGAGCAACTAACTGTTTTCATGTCAAGTTTTCTTTCTTGAGGATTATAGAGTTTAGCTTCGGCCGGACAGCCCCATATTTTCATATACCTTAAACTGGGTTTCCTTCCTGTCCAAATTTCATAAGGGGTTTCCGGAACAGACTTAGAAGGAACCCGATTAAGTATATGGACTGCCGTTTTTAGTGCCTCGGTCCATAGGAATTTTGGTAGGTTAGTGTTTGCCATCATACTTCGTACCATGTCCATAAGGGTCCTATTTCGCCTCTCAGCAACACCGTTTTGCTGAGGGGTACCCAGCATGGTATACTGATTTATAATCCCATGTTTCTTGCAAAATTCAAAGAAAGAACCGGAAGATTGACCTACATCTGTATGTCGACCATAATACTCTCCCCCTCGATCTGATCTCACTACCTTTATCTTTCGGTCGAGTTGATTTTCAACTTCGGCCTTAAAGGTTTTAAACATTTCTAAAGATTCGGATTTTTCATTAATTAAGTACAAGTACATGTAACGTGAATAGTCATCTATAAAGGTAATGAATGATTTTTGTCCAATTATTCCAGCGGGAAAAGGTCCACAAATATCGGTGTGTATTAGTTCCAATAGACCGGAACTCCTAGCGGCACCCTTCTTATTTCCCTTTATCATTTTCCCTTTAATAAATTTGATACATGTATTAAAATTAGTAAAGTCCAGAGTCGGTAATACTCCATCTCTCACGAGTCTCAACATATGGTCTCGTGAAATATGGCCTAAGCGTTGATGCCATAACATAGATGAAGTTTCAGGATCTCGTTTTCTTTTATGTATATTCTCATCAACATTATATACTAACAGGTATTTCGAGAAATCATCATCCAAATGTAATTTGTAAAGATCACTCTCCAAATAACCAAAACCAACAACATCAGAATTTAAACTAATAGTAACTATACCATCATCAAATAGTAGTTTATAACCACACTTATTAAGTTTAGGTACATATACTAAATTCCGAGTAATGCTCGGTACATATAAACTGTCATATAAATATATACAGAAGCCCCCTTTCAATACTAAAGGTAAGGTTCCTACAGCTTCAACACTTAAATCTGCTCCATTCCCGACTTTAATGCTCCTTTGGTTTCTTGGCAATGTCTGGATTGTACGGAATCCCTGTAAGGAATTTGTAACATGTACCATAGAAGCGGAGTCAATCCACCATGTATTAGATGGGACACTAATATTAAGGGATTCATAAATCATATAAGAAGTGATATTACCTTTCTTAGCTAACCAATCCTTGAATTTTTGGCATTCTCGCTGGAAGTGTCCCTTTTTATGACAAAACTTACAGCGAGGGGGTGCCTTTGGCTTACTTGAACTCGGAGTGTTACTTGTACTTGTTTTCTGGGCCTTCGAACTCTCTCCATATTGACTTTTACCCTTTCTTTTTCCTAAATTTGTAGTAGTGACATTAGCAACATCGGGATTCTCGATATTAAGACGCTCCTCCTCTTGCACACACATTGCAATCAGTTCGCTCATCTTCCACTTATCTCTCTGTGTATTATAGTTGATCTTGAAAGGACCAAACTGTGCAGGGAAAGAAGTCATTATAAAGTGGACTAGAAAGCCCTCACTGATCTCCATGTCCATGCCTTTGAGCTTGTTTGCCATGTCACTCATCATCATGATGTGCTCACGCACACCGCTTATACCATCGTATTTGCTTGTCAACATCTTCATTATTAGGGTACTCGCATGAGCCTTGGAGGTTCCTTTGAATTGTTCCTCCACCGAATCCAGGTAGGTTTTCGCATTGTCTGAGTCAGGAATGGCTCCGCGAATAGCTACTGAAATGGAGTTTTTAATGATCATGAGTGACATGCGGTTTGATCGCTCCCACTATTCGTAAGCTCGTTTTTGATCTGCCGTACTTGTTGCAGTGAGCTCAGTGGGACGATCATGTCTTAACGCATGATCTAAATCCATAACTCCAAGGGTTAATTTCACATTATCCCTCCAGGATGAGAAATTAGTCCCGGTCAAAGGCTCAATTCCATAGTTATGTGACAGAGTGGTTCCAGGGGTTACTGTGGAGTCAGATGTATGTAAAGAAGTGACTAAACATATTAGGGATATTTTAAAATAACAAAATATCAGAGATTTGAAGATCACCTATTATCAACACCAAAATAATAGGCCATGATAGTGTCTTGTTTGATTATTGGTTTCACGTTGGTTATGACCAACAATCAAACAAGACGACACAATTAATATTCTAAACTACACTACATAAACACTTCATATCTCCTTTGGGCAGAAATGTTATGTTTATGCAAATAATGCTTACAATTCATCATATATATTGTCAAACAGTTAGCCATTGGGTTGGTTGCATGATAATGTATATGATTACATAATATGGTATCACTTAATTTTGAACGTCAAATTAAATGATATACCGTTGGGTCGATCATTTAAATTTCCATTCCAAATACCATTTAGTTTAATGATCAAGAAAACAAAATAAGCCCATGATTGGGAGTGTAACATACTTACGCAAATAAAAAAAATGCAGATTACACAGTGGAGCCCTCGGTTATTTGCTTGTGGACAACAAAAAAAAAAATTCAATGGGTTTTTACCACGTTCAAAGACCATATAAAAGTGGTCTGATGGATTTATAGAAGCATAGGATTTACAGATGTATATCACAGAAGCATGCGATTTTCAGAAAGTGGAACTAATAAAATATATAAAAAAATACATAATCAAAACACTTAGAAGCATGCGATTTTCAAAAACTGGAACTAATAAAATATATATAAAAAATACAGAATCAAAACACTTTCATATGCATTGTCAGAAAAGGGTTATTAGAAAATCAATTTTCATATGCACTTGTTCGAATAATTCAAAATAAATTGATTCTGTTACTTGAAATCGGGATGTGCATTTGATCACAATGAAATCGATTCCATTCCACAAGATTCCATTATAAACTTCATCATATTGAAATTGATTCTGTTTACAAATTTGATCGTGCGACTTTGATATGCATTTTAGGTTTTTCTTTTTAATTCTTCTACCACATTTTCAGAGAACGGGAATTAGGGTTTTCATTTTATAAATTGGTTCAAATTGATTGAGAATAACCAGGGCTTTGATACCACATTATTGATTATTTTCATAGAGAAACATATATCTAAAATCGTTTCTCCTTYAATTTGAACACAAATCATCAAAACCCAAAAGAAAGAATTGAAACAAAAAACACTTGCGTGGTTGAACTTGATAGGAGTAGGATTAGATGAAGCCATGTCCTTTTATGTAATCCCTTTGAATCACCACTGATTGATGGAGATCATCGAATAGAAAGATTAATTCTTCTCTCTATCTCGTTCTCTGGTGTTGAATCGTAAAAGAGAAAAGAGAGCAGTTAAAAAATGAAAGGAGTAAGGATATATAAGGCTATAACTGTAATGCCCCTTTTATACCCCTTTCTATTTATATTAATTTTTCTGTTTTATTTAAGTAGTGTAAAGGGAATTACCACTTTGCCTTTTATGTATCATTTCCATCAAATGATACAATATAGATAATTAAGTATACTTAAACATAAACATACCAAGTTATAGAACACTTGTATATAAAT
The DNA here is from genome assembly GCF_001531365.2 of Cynara cardunculus var. scolymus. Lineage (NCBI taxonomy): Eukaryota > Viridiplantae > Streptophyta > Magnoliopsida > Asterales > Asteraceae > Cynara > Cynara cardunculus. Next base: position 15,204,568 of record NC_037532.1, read on the forward strand.
ATAAATGGTCCTAAGGCCAAAGTAACGGAAATATTCTAACAGGATAAAGTTAACTACAATTCAATATTTTGTAATCCTCAATCCACATTATGCCATATCATGTCTTTTGGTTCTTACTTATAGATTATATATTTATAAATATAAAGGTTTAAAGGTTTATTAGATCATTATATGTAACTTATATATAAAGTAAATGAAAGGTTTATTCATTTAATGATATGTTTTTATTTAAAATAATTCAAAAATTGAAAAAAATAGCAACCAATGATTCTAGCTCTCTCAAGAAGCCACATCATCTTTTGAGGATTCTCCTTTATATATATATATATATATATATATATATATATATATATATCAAAAAAATCACGAAAAATAAATTGTGATGGGAATTTTACTTCTTGCACTTTTAAATGAAGCTTTTCTACGTAACACCATTCAATGTGATTATGTGCACATCATACGCGAAAGACCATGCATTGCAAGTTGGTCAATGAACATTTTAAGAAGACGGGAAGGTATACAAATTTCTACCTTTGGTTTCGTGATTGGGGATGTTGTAGAACCATTTGTTGATGCACAACGTGATGATAGCTCAAGAGAAAATGAAGAAAGTGACATTAAGGTAAAGATGATGACACACTTATTTGCATTGTTTTATATTTTAATCAAATTAATATTTTGAACTAATTAATATATCTTACTTATCACATGATTATCACATCGTATTTATCAAATATATCCACCATAGTTATCACATAATTTTCATAAAGTAACAAATAAATCACTACTTTTCAAATACCTTAACATGTCATTTATGGGTTTGTGCAGAGATATTTGGAGGAGGTCGAACACACCTTCAATAAGTTGAAGACAATGAAGAGTGATTTCGACGAGATTCTAACGAAAGCCAAGACTAATTACCCCACCTCTGTGGAGTTTGAAGTCTGGCAAAAAAAAGATGATAGATTTCATAGTAACTGATAAGATGGATTGTTATGTCTCAATGAACATATCACTTGTTAAAAGTTGTGGAACAAAACAAGCATCAACTAGTGATCCATGGCGAGGAATTACAGGTGGCGCACGAGATATTGTTGAGACACCAACACAATTATTCTCACATCCGGAAACAATTAAGGGGGTTGACAAAGCAACTAAAATATATGAGAATTACAGATGTTGGATTATAGTTTAGGTCTTACTCAAGAGTTTAGAGAAGTTGATGATCCAGAGGAAAATGATCCTAACAGAGACAAAATGACATGGTTCCTAATGTGAAACCGATAAGTGCGATATACACCCGTTCCCATCGTCAAAGAGCTTCAAAGACGGAGGAAAAATATATTCACCATATATAAATAGATAAGTGGAGGCACACCGACATAACACAAAAGTTGAGTTAATCCTTTCTAACCTAATATTCGCTATGAATGTCTCTCATATGTAAATTCATCCAACTATTGGACACTAACATTTGCATATGTTTACCACATAATTAATTGTATCACATTTAACTATCACATCTTGGCACAGGTTTATCATAGACAATCACTTTAGTATAAAGCAGTAACATACTTTAACACTTATTAGCGTTACCACACTTTATCACGGTTTTTCGTATTATCAAAAATTATTTTTATTACACTACTACTTTGTCACAAAATTTAAACACATATAAACCTTCACCATGTTTTTGATGTGAAGGTTCAATGTTATTTAAGTGATCTCATGTGTCTAAAACAGTTTGGTCTCACAAATAGTTAGCTTTAATATCACAAGTGTCTGACCTTCTACCAGGTTAGCATATAGACATGTTATCACAGTTTATCACATGGTTACCAGGTTATTACATGATGAAAACAAATTGAAAACATTTTATCACAGCTTTTCACATGATTATCACGAAATAAGACGTGATTAGTGAAGATTAGACGATTCTGTTCATTCTAAGCTCACACATTTTACTGACTAAAACTTGTTATCGATATCACATGATATCATAACACTCAATTAAGTTGAATTATCACATATTTTTTTGGTTATACCTTATCAAATCTATTACATTTATTTTCATATAAATATCTACTAATCAAATAATTTATAACTCACAGAATCCCGATATATTTAACATCGGAGGGACAATATACACCACGTTATATTTTCGAAAGCATGGTTGATGATATTTGCATATACGAGGATTGGCATATGAGCAACAATGTTGAACAATAATGAAAAATACAGAAGCAAATTTTTCCCTCGAAGATTATTTTGTACACCACAACAATGGTATGTGATATTAACATTTGATCACTTAATATAAATTTATTTGTTAAAGTCACTGATTTAACATTATCACTTAACAAAAACGATGGACGACATGCTACCACCAAAATTGAGCTATGGAAGCATGTATATTATGTTTGAAACCATCTTGGAGGCCATAATGAAAAGAAATAAGGAGCTAGTGATAAGTCCCTAAATGATCAATCTTCAATAAAAACTTCAAGAATCCATGGCAGATCTAGTTTTAGCAATTAAGAACTTGGAAGGAGATTGAGAGGATTTGTCAAACTTTGGTCAAACTCTATATTACATAAATGAATATTACAATTGAGTTCCTACAAAAATTACACTAAGAAAATCTATATATAGGGTCAAACAATAACCCTTCAAAGTCAAAGTCAAACATCAAAGGAAAGTCAAACATGATGACTTTTACAACAATTATAGACAAAATTTATCTTTCTAAACGAATACAATTTAACACTGAATTTCAGTCCTAACATTCTCCCCCTTTGTATTCAGGCTTGAAAGAATTTACGCGCTTTGAATCTCGTTTGAACTTTGTCGCTTTAAGAACTTTATGACTTCGTAAAAAACAATCTTTACTTGAATTCTTCAAACAATCTTTTGATGAGAAAATCTTCTAATATTCTCCCTTTCGAATGTAGAACAACGATGATCTTCTCTTTTGACAATGTAGATCAGAATCAGCATTAATCTTCAAAAACAATTTTCAAGATATCATCTTCAAAGAATCTTCAAACAAACAAATCACTAATATTCTTCTAAAAAACAAACTTCTTCAGATAACGAACAAACATTCTCTTCGACGAGAAATCTTTATCAGTAAACTTTTGAAACAATGATCTTCACATTCAAAAACTCTCAGACATTGTAGCACAAGAATAATCTTTTGTAATAATCTTCAGTCGCACTCCTTTGAGTCTTTTGCCGACTTTGATGTTACTCTCCCTTGATCTTACAACACATTCCCCTTATATCGTTCGAAATTGAATATTTCATTCATTATTACATACTTCCCCTTATGATGAAATGAGAATCATTACATCATACTTCAGAATGAATGAAATCTTCAGCGAGAACCGTCAATTCATAAAAATTGTAAGCAGATCTTTTCAAATCCACTTGTTTAATCTTTTCAGATTAAGGGAATGAAGGTAACAACCAATTTCAACTTATGAAATTGTTTTCAACCTTATAAAAAAGATTGGGTTGTGAGTATAACAGATATACTCAGTACAACGAATGTACTTTATATATGGGACTTTATGAGGCTCATCTCACCATGTCTTCCATTCAATCATCGATAGCTTCATAATAGCATATCTATGAATGTTTCGGCAAAATAACATATAAAATGCAAAATTTGTGTAGTGTAGAAAGATAAAGCAACATATGCTTCTATTTAGGCTCAAAAAGATAAAATGTGTGGACTACACAAATTTATCAGACTCAATTAGTGATCAAAAAGACTTGAAGGGGGGGGGGGCATATATACTTCTGTTTCAATATCAACTTTCTTCGAATGAGAAATTGATAGATTGTGAGCTGCGTGCCCCAAGTGTTATTGAAATACTTATCTGTTGAGAGATAAATGAGTAGCTGGTGGGGTTGTGACAAGAATTGGCATGGGTTTTGCCTTTTTCAATATTAGTCTCGAAAGAATTGAGAACTAATAGATTATGTGGTATGCCCGGTATTTAGAAGTTTAGAACAGGATTTTGTTTATTCTTTTAATCCTGACACAACTCTCGTCAAACTTGGGTCCTACTTTGTTAATATCAAGCTAGGGAATGTTGTAACTGCCATACCATATATTCTTGTTAGATGTTTTCTTTTTAGCACTTTTAACAGGTTGATCAGATATACAATAGGATCCATACCAGTTGTTATCATACCTGTTAAAATTATTACAACTTTTCTGATAGTTGTTGTCTTCATACCACCTGTTGTACTTTTTCTTGTTGACAAAAATCAGTGGTTTTGCATGTTGAGCACATTATTCTCCTGTTGCTAAGATTAATAAGATCATTAGTGGATCTCACAATGCAAGAAAGAACATGGTTAGTAACAACAGACTTATGAGACAAAGCAGAATCAGCTTTATTGACCCAAACATGTTTGTCTTTTGAAAATTAATTGGGTGATCCAATGACATACCCTTGATAAAACTGATTTGAAGAACGAGAATTGTTCTTAGAAATAGTTGATTTAGGAATGCTAGAATAACTATTGGATCTAACACTGAAACAGTTATAAAAGCATGTTTTACATTAAGATTGAGAACCAGTTGAGCTTTCAGCACTTGAAAAGTCTTTTACTTTCTTAAGTAACTAGTCTCTCTCTTCAACAACTAAATCATATTTTCTATTAAGTTCAGTTCTCATATTCAATTCAGTGACAAATTTTGTCTCTAGATCAGACAATTTCTTTGAAGATTCCAAGAACTTACCTTCCACTTCTTTCTTCAGCTTTTCAAAACTTTTCCTTTCTTTCTCAAATTCTTTCCTCTCTTCTTCTGAACATCCCTTCTCATTTTCTGAAGCAATGTCAAGCCATTTCTTCTTCTCTGTAAGCCCTTTGGCAATTGCAACATTCTTTTTAGCAGTGTTTCTCTTTTCAAGAGCAAACAGTCTCTTCTCTTTATCTAGTGCTTTCTGGTTTTGTTCAGCACTATTAAGCAATTCCAAATTCTTGCTCAGACATTCTTCTTTAAGCTCTTTCTTTTCGTTATCAACCTTGGCTCGTTCCAAGATGATAAGTTGTTCAAAATCAGAAGTTTGCTTTAAAAGTATTTTAGCGTTCAGCTCAAGAGAGTTGATCTTATTTTCATAAGATATCCGTTCTGCACCAAATATTTTCTCTAAATCAATAAATCTCTTCTTCTCTTTCTCAAATTATGATCTTTCAGTATTCAAACTCTGTTCAGTTTCCAAAACTTTTCCTTTCTCTAAATCCAGTAACTTCCTTAACTCACTCAGATCACTCTCAGGCTTATTAAGTTTAACAATGAAGTCCTCAGTCTCGGTATTATTCCTTGGAGAGTTTCTCTCAGTCTGTAGTGCACTTTTAACCTCTTGAAATTTATTAAACAAATCCTTATTAGCTTTACTCCAAATTTTCAAATCATCATCATAATCTTTTCTGACAAAATTCAGAGTGTTCTCCAACTTTTCAATCATGTACATGAAATCATTTTCAATACGTTCACATTTTTCTTTATGTTCTCGTTTTAAATCTTTAATAAATTCCTCATTTGCATAATTTTCATAGAACATATTGATATATTTATCTGTATAGTTCTTTAAGCTCTTTTACAACTCTGAAATCTTATCTGTCAACTCTCTATTCTCCTTCTCTAGATATACTGCCATTTCAGAAAGCAAGATTGATCAAAGAATCTAATGCGATGAAATCAATTCAAAGAAATCAAAAACTGATAAGCTCAAAAAGAAAAATAACAGAAAAACACAAAAAACTGATGAGAAATCAAAAGATCGATGAAAAACTGTCAAAAATCTGTAAAAACAGTCAAAACTGTTGAAAATAGTTAAAAACTGTTAAAAACAGTCAAAAACGGTTAAAACTGATAAGAAACAGTTTACGCGACACAAAACTAGTCAAAAAATTCTCAAACAGTTCAAAAGAGATTAAAAAAAACAATGAAATCCAAAAAAAATTGAAATCTAAAAAAAATCTAAAACAAAATTTAAAAATACAAAATTAATTGGGCCAAAAAAAATAATGAAAAAAATGAGCTAAAAAGAAAATTAAAAAAATGGACTTGGAAATAAAAGGCCCAAGATAAAAAAACAGCCCACGAGGAAACCTAATACAGGAGTTTTTTTGTGCGATTTATCCTAAGATACAGTCAAGGATTGATGAAGGGTGATCAAATCCGGACAAAGATATGAACAGGGTTGACCGAGGAAGAGACTGTTGCAGGTCCGTTCCTGACATTTTTTAGGCCATGGGCAAACGTAAAAACAGGGCCCACTGCAAGAAATAAGGCAATGATTTTTGTCGTCGCAAAAAGTTCATTTATAATCAGAAAAAGTACATAACGACATGCTATAACTTGTAGCGGAAACATGTCATCTCTAAAAAGTGCATCGTCAGAGTTCACTTTTCTTGTAGTGACCCTCGGTGAGTACGGAAAAAAATTCAATAATTTTTTTTTTCATTAGTATAAAATTGAGTACAATAAATGCTAATAATTTAGTGAGGAAAGAAATCTTAATAACAAGAAATATGTGTTATTTTGATACAAAAAGAGAATTCGTGTGAATGAAGTAATCATGAGGGTCAATGAGACATCAATAATAAATAAGATTATCAAGGTTTTCTATACAAGTAGACAAATGAGGATCAATAAAAATATGAAAGAAAAGATGATCCATTGAGATCTAATAAAAATAAATAATGAATTAAATATATAATATCCAAGCTTAACAAATGATTATTTGAGTACTTAAATAGAATCTTGTGGTGTGATAGAATCCCAATGAAAGATACATAAGTCAAACAATTGATGAAAATATCTAAATTCTATTTTCCTTCTTTTTTTGTTCAACTAAAATAAGATGTTAAGATTAAAAGTTTATGGAACATGACATATATAAGAGACATTTCTAAATACATCTAGTAGAAAAAATTTATTCATTAATCACAAAACCATGAAACACGTCATAAATTATAAGAACAATAGATTGATTGTCAAACAATAGTAAAATATTTTATGTAGAAGCAAAAATAGATAACAATAGTCAACAAAAACAATTAGAACAAGATAACAAAATAGCAATAGTCAATAGAAACAGAAATCGATAAAAATATCCAACAAAAATATATAGCAATAGCAAGCACATGATCTTAAAGTTGAATTGTTGAAGCACAAAAACAGTCAAGCATATAGARATARCAATARCCAATATCATTGGAYCTTATTGGAGATAARAAAAAATTAWAGAGKCAATAAACAATAGCATATAATAAATGACCAATTAATTTTTTTATTTTCTTTTCGAATGTAATTAGTTGATATATTTTTGTGCCCTTATTATCTACTAAATTCTTTTTGCTCCTTATTATATGCTACCATTTTTTGGGTTTTTTTTAATTTATTAAATTCTTTTAGACTATTATTGTATTTTAAGGGAAAAATTTGGGCCCCTTGAGATTTTTGGGCCCTGGGCGTGCGCCCGTGTCGCCCTCCCCCAGGGACGGCCCTGGACTGTTGTATACGATGAAGCTTAAATCGATCAAGCTACTGTCCGTATCAAGGAAGATGAGCGATTTAACTACAAGGTCTGTGAACGGTTTAATTACAGTCAACGAATCAGGTGCTCCAGGCGAGATTAACTATTAGGCTGAAATCCGATTAACTCCAAATTGGAAGAAACTTTGAACGATTTAGTGAAATCAGATGAATTGTTGATCGATTCAAGTAGAAACCGGATGAGGATATGAGCGATGAACTCTTAAATCGGATGAAGGCTTGACCGATTTACCTTGAATCTGGACAAGGGGTTGATGCTTTGTACGATTTACCGTGAACCCGGACAATAGACTGTACGATAAACAACAGTCCTTGTACAAAGTAGCCAAATACGATCAAGCCTTTGTGCAACTTTCCTCTAAAACAGATAGCAATGAAGGCATAAATCGGACAGTTATATGAAATCGAACAATGAAGCCTTGAACCCAGATTAGCGATGAATGATGGAACATGGATAAAGGTGTGCGATTTATCAAGAATCCAGTAAGAAGGTGAGCAATTTAGAATGAGCTCGTACAGTCTTGTGAGCAATTTAAGCGGCTGTTAATCGATTTGTGAAGAAAAATGAAATCGAACAGACTGTTGTCCAAATCCAAATCCGACTAGGAAGCTGTCGAGGTAAGCTCAAGTCTTTGTGCGAGATAACCTGTGTAATGAAGTCCGATTGGTTGAAAAGAAGGTGCGATTTACACTCAGAAATCGGATGAAAAACTCGGATGAAGATGCCTGTGATTTAGTTGAAATCGCCCAAACAGTTCTTGTTCATGAGTAAACAAGACTAACCGCAGACTTCTTGTTCGATTTCTGCAAGTGATGAAAGATGATTGTGAATTGAACTTGGTCAAGTTGGTGAAGAAGATAAACCTGTGCGATTTATGAAGAAAGTGAGCGATTTAGATGAGATGAAGATAGATGACTGTTGTGCATATGAACTCTAAACAAGCTGGGCTCAAATATGGGCTTAGGATTTGAGCAATTAAAATAGAAAACAGTATGGAAAGCTATCTTGTAACCAAAATCTAAAACACAAAAACACAAAGTTTTCACAAAATTTCGAATCAAACTCCAAAAAAAAAATTGAACACAAGATGAACACAAAAAAATTTCTAAAAAAAATCTTCAGATTCATTGATTTCTCCTCATGATTTCTTGCAAATCCGGCTCTGATACCAATTGATAAGTCCCTAAATGATCAATCTTCAATAAAACTTCAAGAATCCATGGCAGATCTAGTTTTAGCAATTAAGAACTTGGAAGGAGATTGAGAGGATTTGTCAAACTTTGGTCAAACTCTATATTACGTAAATGAATATTACAAATGAGCTCCTACTAAAATTACACTAAGAAAATCTATATATAGGGTCAAACAATAACCATTCAAAGTCAAAGTCAAACATCAAAGGAAAGTCAAACACGATGACTTTTACAACAATTATAGACAAAAATTATCTTTCAAGACGAATATAATATAACACTGAATTTCAGTCCTAACAGCTTGCAACCTTAAGGAATATAGATATGGTATACTTTCTCAATTATTATAATAATTATACAATTATTAAAATAGGTGGCGCCATAAATGGTTGAAAGAAACTAACGGAGTTCATTTGCAGATTTTTTCCCCATTCGGAGGCAAAGACACTTCTACCTAATTGTGTTCAACCTAAAAAAATACGGGCTTCTTAATATTCGATAACACCAAAACAGAGCTTGACATAGGAAGCAAGTATGGGGAACTGTCGCCCCAATTGGTAAGAGTTTATGAACTTTATCATATGTGATAAGCTAAAATATCTACATATGCAATTACTAAATAACTTATGAAAATACAACTTTGAAACGTAACACAGGGCGCTTAATGACTACTTGAAATCAGTGAGGTACCTTAAAGAAAAAAATCATGGCTAATGTCACCGTCAATGTTTACAACTTGAAATGGAGTACTGTAGGAAATGATGTTGATTGCGGAATCTTCGTAATGCGACACATGGAGCATTATATGGGACAAACGATAACCCGTTGGGATTGTGGTTTCTTTTCAAAAGGGTTGGGGACAAGAACAACAACTACGACGTTTAAGGCGAAAATACCTTACAAAGATCATGCATTCAAATAGCAACCTTTTAAAGGAGGCACTGTATAAACAAGCGCTTGAATTTGATTAACTGGATGATTGTCTGAAGGAATCAATCCTCACATATGCATTCAATACGAGAGAGACGTGTTTTGGAAAAGAGTAAATAGGTAGAAAGTTATAGATAGTTGGATGTTTGTTGGTATCATTTGCAGTTTAGCAATTTTTAAGTTTCATCACGAGTAGAACACAGGGCAGACGGTAAGGAAAGAAATTGTGTTGAATTTGCATTTATTTTGGAAATTATGTTTCTATGAGAAATATATTTGTATAAGCATAGTCATGATGTGATACAATAGAAAACGGGTATCACTTTTGTGGAGTAACAATATTTGTTATAAATTACAGCACTGACATTTTTTAGTTGGGTTATTTTTTCAATCACACAACAATAACATAATTTCTGATTTAACATTCATAACATGTGATACATTCAAAGATATCACGGGCATAAACGAGTATATGAGGGTTGATAAGATCCATAAAATGAGCACATTCCCAAATATATATAATTGTCAAGTACTAAATTGTTCTATTATAATATACAATGTGTCATATAACAATATACATATTGCAAGTATATATGAAATGTGATACACTAGAATATCACATGTAATATTCTAAAATTGGAGAACCACTAAAGTTTCATCATCCCACTATGGGGAAATAAAAACATTCTATTTACTAACATCATGTAATAGTGATTGATCGTCATTTTAAAACAACCATTATTGACATTCAAATTCAAAAGAACTAAATAAAATAATATGATCCAATATTGTCAAAACCATGAAAAAACAAAACCAAATTCATTAAGAGATGAAAAGACGTTAATTAGATGAGGCTTTCTTTATATGACAATTTCCTATATCATGATTGAGAAACTCCTTGCATCCTTGACATAGTCTTTTCGGCCGTTTGCTTTTTGTTATGGCTCTCTCTCCCAACCCAATCAGACGTTTACTAGTGCCACAACCTTTGTTACGAATGCCTTGAGTAGGAAGAATATCAATTTTCTCCGGTCGAGGAACTCCTACCAACGACTGATGCACACCATCTTTGTTGGTAATATCGAGTTTTTTAGGCACACCGCTTAGCACATTTGACTTCCATGAACGAATATTGTCAAGAAAGGCAGTTAACTTCTCCTCATCATCTTTTAAATTCATTTAACATTGACCAACCTCAAGATACTCGTCATTGAATAATTTGTCAACACGACTATTGCTTCAAATTGATATATGTCGACTACGCAACACATCAACAGGAATGACCTTCCCCATCTAACACCTAAGAATATATTGTTGCAGAATGTCATCGAAATCAAGGTTAAACAAGACGGTGAACACATGTCGATATAAAGTTCTGTAGTACTCAAAATGGCGGCAACCACAATATATTAAGTCATCTGAATGCCATTGAGCAACCTAACATACAACACAATTGGTGATACAAGACTATAACAACACACTAGAATATCACATGTGATATTTAACAAGACACTAGAATATCACATGTGATAAAGTTAAATAATTAATTAATAATGCAGATAACTTACCTTAAACTCAAGTTAGTGGAACAATGTTTTTTCTTCTCCCTTATTGTATAAACTGTGAAACCCATTTCAGAATTAACTTGCCATTGGGAACAAAATCTATAACCCTTGAAGATCTCCTTTTGGACCTTGAAGAAAATAGCACGAGTATACACCTTTGATGTATAATACTCGATCAACGTATTTGTCTTGAAGATCGATGTGGTGGTATTCATCTTATGATCTTCATTGCGCTGCCTATTCCTCTATTTGTCTATCGTAGTATCATGGGACAAAATGAACTCTAACAAAATATTAGAATGCTTACCAAATTTTCGAAATAACAAGTTGGTGCTCTGAGATCTGGAGGTGGTTTTCATTAAACAACACAAAAGTATCTCCCCAAAGTAGGAAAGAATCCAACTCGTTCGCATTTCAAAGACGTCCTCAAGGCATGGGTGAATAGGAAGGTCAAGCTCATTTAGCAAAGATGCCCATTTAACCTCAAATTCATCAGGTTCAAGGTGTACACTCCATACTAATTTTAGTAACCATTTTATGAAGTTTGTATGCAATATGATGTCAGAACCTACCTGCATCATAACATCGTTGTAAGGAAATCAAATTTGCATCTCACATATGATACACAACTATGGTCACATGATTCTGACTGATAGCCGCTAAATATAATACTACATTCAATCACACGTGTTAAAATCCAGTAAGAAACAAAATCTAGCAATTTGAAACTAAATTTCATGCATCCTACGATTTAAATTATACCCTAATTTTAAACATGAAAATACCAAGTCACTCGAGCAAAACAATAGAAGATGCAATATCTTGCCCGGGAGCTTCTTCATGATATGCCACATACATAGTCGATGTCTTGCATCAGGGAAGACAACGGGGATTGCTTTCGTAATGGAAGCATCTTGATCAGTCAGAACATGAGGTGGTTGACGATCATGAACCTTCAAGAATGACTCCAACAACCAGGTATATTCTTGGATGGTTTCTTCGGTGATCAATCCTAGCCCAAAAACAACATATCTCCTATGGTTATCAATACCGGTGAATGGTACAAAAACCATGTTATACCTACGATGACAAAAAATAAAATATAAGCCGATATCATAAAAATTAATAACTCCAAATAATTATAACTTTAAATTAACTTACTTATTGAAAAGATATGTCGCATCAAATGACATAATATCACCGAACTCTGCATAGTTCAACCTTGTCAACTCATTGGCCTAAAACATTGATATTAAACGACCATTGTCAATTTTATACTCAAATGCAAAGTTTGACCCATATTGTCTTCTATCGTTCAACATGTTTACCACCATTTGTACGTCTCCATTACCAACATAGTTATTGAGATTCTTCTTGAAATTCTTATAATCAACAACACTAGAACCAACCTCATTGTAGCCCCCTTTCAGACAAACCTGCAACTTGTGGGCTCTTACAGGCCCATTATTTGACCTCGCCGACCGGTGTACCATAACTCTTTCATCATAGCTGAGTTGCCTACTCTTACGTGATAAAATTCTATTAGCATCATCAATCTAATCATGGTTATGGTTAGGACAAAAATAGTATAATCTATATGATGATTGAGACCCTTCTATGTACTTAAACCTAACAAACGCCTTACAATTTGTAACTTTAAACTTCGTATTTCGTACTCGTCTACGATGTCCATCCACTTCAACAGAGTCAGCCGGCCTCTTTTTTGGTTTTCCATGCTTATGACAAACAACATATTTTAGTATGACTATACCACCTTTCCTTCTGGGTTCATAGTCAAATGTCAAACCCGGCAATGTCGGCATACCTTCGATACATTTCAATTCCATCCTCCAATGATCCAAAGATTGAACCAACAACTGGTTGAAATTCACTTGGAACAGATGGGTTACGACCTCCATCACCGCAAGGACTTTGAATCACTCCTTGAGGTTGTAACACGAAATGATATGTGGAATAATTACACATATATTATAAATAACAAAATCAATATATAATTTTATATATATATATATATATATATATATATATATATAAACCAAATTAACGAAGTCTCATGTGTCATAATAAAACTAAACAAAATTACTATTAAATTAAATTGAAAAGAAATTAACTTCATCAAGGATTACAGAAGCATACAATTTCAAATTGAAAGGTTGATCACATGTGATAAACATCAAAATTCTCAATTACAAACTACTGTAACATTAAACTCAAATCAACATGTATCAATAATTATAAGTCGACTAAAAAATGGACATTCACAATTCCATATACTTATCACATGTGATAAAATGCCCATATCATTATCGTCCTGACGATCACAACTGATTTAGAAAAAAGCTATAGAATATTATTGTTATCACACTATTATCGAACTTTCATCATCATTAGAAGTATCTTCGGATAATTTCAAATTGAGATGTATATCACATGTGATAAACATCAAAATTCTCAATTACTAAAGTATTGGGTTCGACAACATCAACATTCCCAAGCTACATATTACTAATCCATATTACTACGACATTAAACTCAAATCAACATGTACCAGTAACTATAACCTAATAACAAAATATAACAGACACAATTCCATGTACCTTTTATCATATGTGATAAAAAGCCTATATCATTATAGGGACAATCATAACCCATTTAGAAAAAAACTATATAATTTTATTGTTATGACATTATTATCGTACCTTCGTCATCATTACCAGAACTATCTTCAAATAAACTGTCTTCAAAAAACAATCTTTAGAAAAGCCCCCGAGATCGTCGTTTGAATAACTCGATCATGTACAAGCTTCCTTACTTACAACATTCGAATCCTCCATTCTACATAGAAAAAAAATTGGATACTATGAACCTTTAGATATGCTGGGAAGAAAAGGATAGAAGAAAATGATACACGGTCACTTGAATGTGATTAATCCCAAGCAAAAGGGATGAGATAATTCTAATTAATTAAAATAAAATAAAAATTATAAAAAATATCTAATTACATTACTGCCCTTATTAACTTATTTGTATTTAATATAATTTAAATTATTGATTTAAAAAGTTTGAGTTTGATAGGTTGTTCTTGCATTCTCGTAAACCACATGCTTTCTCTTTTGAACCTCCACCTATATATATATATATATATATATATATATATATATAGAGAGAGAGAGAGAGAGAGAGAGAGAGATGAGCGTTCAAATAAAAACCACTCAATTTGTAAAAACTGTGAAAACTTCATTCAACCAATCATAATTTTTCATTTTATTCATTTTTTTGTAATTATGAGAGATTGATTAACCATTTTTATTATAGAGGGTGTTAATCATGGATATTATCATCTTTATTATTTTAATTTTAGAGAAATACATGAAACAGTTTCATTAAATATTATATGAAACAAATTCATCAAAAAAAATATTATATAAAACAATTTCACAAGATTAAAAAATTTCATGAATTTTTTTTTAGATTAAACAATGAAATCGATGTGTGAAGATGGTTTGTACGGTTTTTATAAATGAAGGTGGTTTTCATTTGATCGCTCATCTCTCTCTCTCTCTCTCTCTCTCTCTCTATATATATATATATATATACATATATATATGTATGCCGCTTTAGTCACGACTTGGAAAATGTTATGATCTCGCTGTACCTCGTAAAGTTTAAGGCTTGACTTTATCGTCATGTTACGTCTCATATCATATCATTTAGAAGCTTGATTAATAATATATATAAAGTTAAAATTATAACCTTGATTAATAATGAGTCTCTCTCATCTCATAGATCTTTTTCTCGCGTTTAAAAGTTGTTTTCCTTTTCCATATTCATGTAGGGGACCCGGGTTGGGCTGCGTTTGGTCATCTCTACTCCACGACACGTTATTGTGTAATGTGCATGTATAGATATGTAAATTGATATAGACCATTTTGTAGAGATAAAATCCAGCCCATTGGGCCATCTCTAGCAAAATAATTCCAGCCACAACTGAAATCCAATAGCAATAGCCCATCATAGAAAAGTTAATTATTATTACAAAATTTAAAATTGAGAAAAATAAAATGTATGATAAATCACTTTGTAGAAAAAATTATTAACCTTTTTATGTTTATGATGTGGAATTGTTGACGTTAAAATTGAGTTGTTTTTTAACATAAGAATGAAAACCAATTACTTTAATTATGATTTATGTCATCAATTTATGATGCTTGCGTTCTTGATTTTTAGTGTTCACTTCCAAACTAGGTTTTGAGTGATGTGAAATATGGTGTGACAGTGAGATTAGGGCTCAAATTCTTACAAGCCACGTTAAGGCTACAACGTTGTTAAGGCGTGATTTAAGACAATAAATTTATATATCACACATACAATTATAGACTTGAGATCATGTGAGACCAATGTTTTTTCGTGAGACCCGTAAGACCAATTCTCAACCCTTGAATTAGATCTACAATCTGAACATTCATAAACACAAAATTGTCACGAGACTTTTCAATAATCACAACATTGCCACCGTGCAACTTTAAACCATTAGATCATTAGCTTATAAAGTTGATCAATGAACATAAATTGTTCTTACGGGTCTCATGAAAAACATTTGGTCTCACGTGAACCCAACGCTACAATTATATATATATATATATATATATATATATAGGTAGAAGTTTAAACGAGAATACCTCCATTTTACGAGAACACGAGAACACCCTTATCACATGTGATAATACGCGTGAGGGGACCCTGTGATGTGCGGACAACGTGTTCTATGACTTAGCCCACACCAAAGGTTGTCTGCGTCTATGATTTAGCATCACATGTGATGGTCTTGATGAATTATAGTATCATATCAACAACACCCTTATCACATGTGATAATACATGTGAGGGGGCTTAGTGGTGTAAGGGCAACTCGGTCCGAAACCAAGATCGCATCGAAAATCGTCCGCGTCTCTGATTTAGTATCACATGTGTATCATATATGATGGAATAATAATATCACATGTGATTGTCTATAGTAAAAGAGTGTTCTCGCGTTCTCGTAAAATGAAATCTACTCATGCAACTATGAAGATATTGATATTTTGAACCATTGGAGCTAATCAATTGAAGAGAAGGTTAAGAATCAAGGTATGAATCTATAAAGTTCATGGTTTTTGCTTTAAACAGATGATTTATGTCAAAGTTGGGAAGGTTCATGTTAGGATTCATATATAAGGTTTTGATTAGTAAGCTAAACATTTGTTAAATGGTGTTATTTCTATGTTGCTATTGGTTAAAGAAGTCGGAAATTTAGTTTCAATCAGTTATTTGTGGTATGGAAAAGCTAAATGGTTGATTCGTTATGGTTATAGTAGCAAATTTATACAAAAGCTATTGCTTTGAGTTGTGATAAGAATCATAATAGTAGCAGGTCGTTTAAAAAATTCATATAGAATCACTCGTTGATCCGATTGAGATGTATGATACTGTTGAAAAGGCCTCTAAGTTTTCTACAACTTTGTAGTTTACGTCTAGAGCTGATTGTAACTCCAAAAGGATCAAAACAGTGAGTTTCTATATCCGACCTGAGTAAAAACGGAATTTGCATACTGTTTTTAGAAAATTCGTATAAAATACTTCAAATGGGGTGAATCCAAAACTATTGTAATCCTAAGGATTATATCTACAACTTTTGTTTAGACATTAACATCTGAATGTGCCTCTAAGTATGATTAAAAGGCTCAAAATCAAGTTGGTACAAAACTTTCAGGCATAGGGGATTATGTTGCATTACTTATTTGTACCTTATGCATTAAGGTTTTGTAATGTATGTAATCCAATTCCAATCTTGTATAAACTAATACATGTCCAATTTAGGATAATAAAAGAGCCTTATCAAAGGAATAGGAGCTACGAGCATACGTAAAACTCCAAGGCGACTTGGAGTGACGTGACTTGAATTTTGGAACATCCAGAACGCATAGAATTACTCCGACTACCATCCAAGATACGGATATCTAATTCTTGTGACTCTTCATAGTCACTAGTTTAGTATCAAGGAAAAGTATTATCTCATTCGAATATCATGGCATCTATCAAGTAATTCTCTTATGTCTGATCCTTAAAATCATATTTGGACAATTGAGTTTGATAACTCCTCTAATTGTTGGTGTCCAGTATGTCTATGGTCATGAATCTTATTCAGAGTTATTATCATAGTTTTGGTTCTTTGATCTAATCAATATTGCTTATTTGAGTTTAAGTTGAACCATCGTTGGACTTGATCCTTTAGGATTTGAACCGTTTTCGGAATTCTGTTCTAATATGTAGTGATTAAAAGCCATATATTCATGAGATTGTTATTTACGCATTCAATTGAGATGTTTTTGACTAATTTGAAAGTTTTGTGCATTAAGGCACGACATCGAGGGCAACGATGTTGTGACGCCTATGTGGAGGCTATAAATTGTCATGGCGTCCGCATTATTGTTTCCCAATGTCAATAAGTGGATCTGGCCTGGTATCGGTCAATTTGAGGGCCATTGGATCGATCATAGGAACCGTTTTTCGGAGTTGTTTTCGAGAACCGTTTATGGGAGCCGATTATTGGAAGGGATTTGTGTGTATTACCCTACACTCATTTCTATTTGGTCGAGTGGTCCGTACAACCCTCGAACCGAGCTGTTTTTTGATTTTTGTACTCAATTCTCAATTTGATGATATTATTTTAGTTCATATAGTTGGAACATTTTATATCAATTGTCGATTGATCACTTTATGTTCTAGTTTTCAGTTTATTATTGATCTCTTAATAGATCTTATTATTAACTCGATTATATACCTACGATCTTTGTTATATTAATCATCCGCTCACTAAGCAATTGGCTCAACCGGGTTTGTTTTGTCCTCGGCATGTACTAGATTGTAGGTGAGATCATCAGAAGACTTTGAACTATGGAATCTGACTATTTTGAAGACGACCCTTAGATAGTATAATTTTTGTTTTGTAAATATTGTAATTATATCTATGTCGTCCTAACTTTAGACTACCACACCTTTATTTTGATGAATATTCATAGTAGCTCTAATTTTCCTGTGTATGTCAACTAGTTATGTTGTTATGTTTTCCTTCGTGACACACCGTCTTCCAGCCACGCGGGAAGGGGTGTTACAATTGTTGATTATCTTCCAAAAATAAAATATAATAATTTGTCCCAAAAGTGCGCTTCATTTATTATTATTTAATTTGTTTCCTTTTAATCATATTATAATCTCTCATTTAACCACAAATATATATATATATATATATATATATAGGGGCCTATTCAAGGGAGAACTGAGTTGTTTGTGGTAACTGTGAGAACCAATCTCAACCAATCATTTTAATATATTAATTATACAATTAAAATCAAATTAAAAGGGTATGTTAGTCAATTCTTAATTTAAAATTAAATTTTAATTTTTAAAAT
>NC_037532.1:15224386-15225945 GCF_001531365.2 Cynara cardunculus var. scolymus
TATATATATATATATATATGTGTGTGTGTGTGTGTGTGATGATTTTCAAATGAGAACCATAAAAAAGTTATAAACCTGTGAGAACCGATATAAAAATATCTTTTTACATTATATTGTTGATCAAAAGCTATGATTTAACATATTATTTCACACATGTTTACGTCCACCTTATGAAAAAAATTGCATGTGAAACTTTTTTTGATTCACTTAGTGAAATGAAAAATAAACATAAAAAATATTCATATGGTGAAACAAATACATGTTTAATTATCATATTATGAAACAAATAAATGTGAAATTATCATATAATGAAACAAATATATGTGAAGTAATATCTTAAATCCTAGCATTTGATGAAAAAAATCATGTAAAAATAAAACTTTCAAATAGATTCTCACGGGGTTTGTAACAAAACCGATTGAGAACCTTGAGAACTAATCTAAGGGCAACTCCAACCTTAACACCAAAAATACCAAATCTGGTGGGCCCATAAACACCAAAAAAAAAAAAAAAAAACTTAATTCCAATCACACTCTAAAAAAACACCAAATTTGTGGACCCCATATTAAAATAACATATTTTATTTACTATTTTTAATAACAATATTTATAATTTGTAATAAATATTATAATAATAAATAATTAGTAATTAATTTATTTAATAAGAAATGTTAAAATAAAAACGATAAAATTGTAATTAATAAATTTTATATTTAAAAAGATTACATTAGTTCAAATAGCACAAATTAATGTATTTCAGTTTTTAAAATTTTCATTAATAAAATACGTTTACGTTTATCCGGTGTCATATTTGTGTTATTAATAATTTATTATATATATATATATATATATATATATATAAATTTAAATAATAAACATAAAAACTCGCCGGCATAATTTTAGCGTCTTTGACGGACGATTGGAGCCAAGAGAACGGCAAAACTAGGGTTTTGTCGTTCGATTGGAGTTGCTCTAATACATAGATTAGTTTAAATCAAAGGTCATTAAAAAACACATTTGTAATAAATGGTGAAATAAGGGTGTTTTTGTCAAATTGGAAAATAGATGGAAATGGTATTGACGGACACCAAATCACTTTTCATTCTAGATAATTTTTTCATTCTTCACCTCTATTTCATCTCTACTATCCAAACCCAGTTTTGCGGCCTCTAAAGCTTAAGAATACAATGTCAACAAAATGACTTCGGTCGTTGTATTTAACCACGATCACATGGTAGGTAATCCTATGATCGATCTATCCATCATGGAGCCAATAAAATCGGCCTAGTGTTTAATTGAAACAAAATATTTGATAGTGATTTACATCGTGGTACTATAAATTTGGTTATTGGTTCACAGACATTCAAATTTGATTATTGATTTTGTCCGCAATATGTATCAAAATGTTTACACAATGTTTCTAGGGATATATACTTTTTTGGTATTTTTGTGTAACATCCAACTTACTAAAAGCCCATTTAAGTTGCTAAGCATGTTTAATTAAATTAGTATAGTATTTTATGGATTAGTACTTACTTAAGTTAGATTGGAATATGGACT
>NC_037532.1:15227790-15232798 GCF_001531365.2 Cynara cardunculus var. scolymus
CTTGGAGATTGTTTTATGGAAAAATCTTTTGGATAAATAGTTTCTTTTATTAAGAATTAGCGTAACCGATGTTACAATTATGGTATCAGAGCCGCGGTTTAAGCGATTTGAATATCAGAAATGGTATTTAGACTTAAACCTAGGCATTGAGATCGTATAGTAACTAGGCAATGATTTATACGGGATACGGACCTGTAGGAGAGACCTAAGTTGKGTTGGAACCAAGGGTAGGATTGTGTTTAACGTAGATGTGCTGTTTTCTCAGCAAAAATGGCGGAGCATGATGAGCAAAGTCAAACACAAAATGTTGGGGAAAACAACCCCACACTGAATATAAATGCCCCAGAAGGTGCCGAGAACGATGAAAATCCCACTTTGTCCCCTCATACAAAACGACTATTAAAACTTTTGGATGATCGATTGACTACGGCTCTGGAACGACAGCGTTAGGAAATGGAGCGACGCTTTGAAGAAGAACGAAATCAAAACAATCCCATGGAACCCGATAATCGTGGTAAGCATTCAAACAAAGTCGGAGATGCATTGAAACCTAAGTCCGCCCGGGTTTCATTTAAAACTTTCAGAAGTTGTGGTGCTACAGAATATCGGGGCAATCAGATCCCAAAATAGCGATGCAATGGATCCAGAACACGGAAAAGGTGTTCCGAATTACCGAGGTACTGGATAGACATAAAGTAAATTATGCATCTGCGATGCTCATAGAGCGAGCCCTAGTGTGGTGGAATGTCACATATGAGTCTTTAGACGCGACAACACGTAACAGTTTAACGTGGGACGATTTCAGAAAAAGTTCTTTGAACAATATTGCCCTGTTGACCTACAAAGGCGTCTTGAAAAGGAGTTCTTAGATCTGAAGCAAGGTAAGATGACTACACTTGAAACTGAATTCAACAAGAAGGCGCGATTCGCACAACGATTCCTGAGCTCTGAACAGGATAAGATCGAACATTTCATTGGAGGACTACGGAAGGAGATTCGAAGTTTTGTGGTAAGTCGTGATGGTTCCAGTTTTAGCAAGATAGTTGAATACGCTCGGCGTTGTGAGTATGAATTATCCATTCCTGATGAAAATGAACCAATGTCGAAACATCCGCAAACTGAAAGGATGATGTCTACCCTAACACAACGGTACTATAGATTTTCCAATCAGAGGAGAATTCAATCTCAGAGTACCCCACGTGCATCCTCTCAGGCATTTAGCCTTCAGTCGAGCACACCAAGAGACTGTCGGAGGTGCGGAAAGAAGCACCAAGGCCGGTGTGATACGAATAGATCTGTCATTAAATGCTTTTGTTGTGGCGAAGCGGGTCACGTTAGGATGAATTGTCCCCAGAGAGATAGTGCATGCTTTTCYTRCRGAGTGTTAGGGCATCGTATTAAAGATTGTCCCCGTATAAAAAGAAATGAAAGCAAAGCCTCAGTACAACAACCAACGAGAGTGGGTACTTCAACCCAAAAGGAGGAGGTGCCTAGGGCACGAGCCAGGGCTTTTCAAATCACAGCAGAGGAGGCATTGAAGGAACCATATGTCGTAACAGGTATTTTCCTTCTCAATGATAGACCTGCATGTATTTTATTTAACTCGGGAGCCACAAATTCTTTTGTGTCACTTTATTATACTCAGTACCTTGATTCCGTGCCAATCATGCTTAAAAAACCTTTTAATGTCGACACTGCGAACAGAGTAACAGTCGTAGCTAATAAGGTTTTTAAAGATTGTAAATTAGACTTAGATGACCATGAGTTCACGGTCGATTTTATTTCAATGGATATTCATAACTTTGATATGGTAATTGGTATAGATTGGTTGACGAAGAACCGAGCAGATATCATTTGCTCGCGGTGAATGATACGAATTCCGATGGAAAATGGAGAATTCTTATATGTCTACGGTGAACGATGAGCGATCGACCGTAAGGCAATATCTGTACTCAAGGCTAGACATTATTTATCTAAAGGATATTCGTCTTTCTTAGCATATGTCGTAGATTCGTCAAAGGAGATGAAAAAGAAGACTATGGATAATGTATCGATAGTGCGTAAATACTCGGACGTATTCCCTGAGGACTTGTTAGGATTGCCACCAGATAGACAAGTGGAGTTTAGAATCGACTTGATACCGGGTGCAGCACCGGTAGCAAAGACTCCTTACCGTTTAGCGCCTCYAGAAATGAAAGAAATGATGAAACAATTACAAGAATTATTGGATAAAGGTTTCATACGACCGAGCACTTCACCATGGGGTGCTCCGGTATTGTTTGTCAAGAAGAAAGACGGATCTTTCCGGATGTGCATCGATTAKYRTGAGTTGAATAAGGTGACAATTAAGAATAAATATTCGTTACCTCGTATTGATGATCTATTTGATCAGCTTCAACGTGCAAGGTTCTTCTCCAAGATTGATCTCAGATCAGGTTATCATCAGTTAAAAGTACGGGAGGAGGATGTACCTAAAACTGCTTTCCGTACGAGATATGGGCATTATGAATTTTTGGTGATGCCTTTTGGTCTCACAAATGCCCCAGCTGTATTTATTGACTTAATGAATTGAGTATGTCGTCCGATGCTCGATAAGTCTGTGATTGTATTCATTGATGACATTCTTGTGTACTCGAAGTCTGAGACCGATCACGCAACACACTTTCGACAGATGCTGGAGTTGTTGAGAAAAGAACGACTTTATGCTAAATTTTCAAAATGTGAATTTTGGCTATGTCAGGTACAATTCTTGGGACATACTGTGTCCGACGAAGGTATATCTGTGGATCCTGCCTAGATTGAAGCAGCGCAAAAATGGGAGCAACCCAAGAATGCCTCAGAGATTCGGAGTTTTCTCGGTCTAGCGGGATATTACCGACGTTTCATTCGAGATTTCTCTAAGATTTCTGTTCCTCTCACTTCTCTTACCCGCAAGGAGGCAAAATTTGTGTGGACCAAAGATCAAGAAAAGGCATTTCAGACTTCGAAAGATTGTTTGACACACGCACCAATTCCTTTTTTACCTGAAGGTAGTGAGGATTTTGTAGTTTATAGTGATGTCTCACAATTAGGACTTGGTTGTGTATTGATGCAGAAAGGAAAGGTCATCGCTTATGCGTCACGTCAATTGAAGGAATACGAAAAGAATTACCCCACTCATGATCTTGAGTTGGCAGCAGTGGTCTTTGCACTTAAATTGTGGCGCCACTATCTTTATGGCACAAAATGTCAACTCTACACCGATCATAAAAGTCTAAAATACTTGTTCGATCAACAGACTTTGAATATGCGTCAGCAGCGTACAATGGAGCTCATTAAGGATTTCGACTGTGAGATACTCTATCATCCGGGTAAAGCCAACGTAGTGGCGGATGCTTTAAGTCGGAAAGCATACACGAATTCTGTATGTTATGCTATCACTCATATGTCTATGAAAACCAATTTGTTCGACGATATACGAAAATGGCAGCACGAGGCTTTGAAGCCTGAGCTGTCAAGTCGGAACGGATGGTGCTCTTTATCTGAAGACTCTCGTGGCTTGAAAGTCTTTAAGACCCGAATCTGGGTCCCTAAATTTGGTGGTGCACGAGATACTATATTGACTGAGGCGCATAAATCAAGAATGTCTATCCATCCAGGAAGCACTAAGATGTACTACGATCTTCGTACCGATTACTGGTGGCCGGGGATGAAAACCGATATTGCACAATATGTTGAGCAGTGTATTACCTGTATGAAAGTGAAGGCTGAGCATCAAAAGCCATACGGGAGTTTACAGCCTTTAGAGGTTCCAATGTGGGATGGGAGGAGTTAACAATGGACCTAGTTACGAAGTTGCCAAAGACTCAGCGACAACATGATAGTATTTGGGTCATTGTGGACCGGTTGACGAAATCTGCGCATTTTCTTCCCATTCTAGAATCGTATCCGTTGGAAAAGTGGGTGCGACTTTATGTTGATGAAATTATCGCTCAACATGGCATACCGACTAAAATCATCTCTAATCGTGATTCACGTTTCACGTCTAAATTCTGGTCGGGGTTACAACAAGAACTTGGGACGCAGTTGGCCTTCAGCACCGCGTATCACCCTCAAACTGACGGACAATCTGAGCGCACAATTCAGACTTTAGAGGATATGCTTCGTGCCTGTATTTTAGAGTTCGGTGGTAGTTGCGATACTCATCTGCCATTAATTGGATTTTCTTACAACAACAGCTACCATTCAACAATTGGAATGGCACCGTTTGAGGCCCTGTACGGCCGTAAGTGTCGTACGCCTCTGTGTTGGAGAGAAACCGGAGAAAAGATACTTGCTGGACCCGAAATTGTACAAATCACACACGACAARATACAGGTGATTCGAGAGAGAATGAAAGCGGCTCAGGACCGACAAAAGTCATACGCTGATCACCGYAGAAGACCGATCGAGTTCTCAGTCGAAGATTTGGTCATGTTAAAGGTTTCCCCGTGGCGTGGAGTATTACGGTTTCGAAAGAAAGGAAAACYYAGTCCTCGTTTTATTGGTCCATTCAAGATTATTGAACGGGTCGGGAAACAAGCTTACCGTTTAGAATTACCCGAAGAATTAGCGGGTATACATGATGCTTTCCATGTCGGTTATTTACGAAAATGTTTGGGCAAACATGAGGAAGTMGTGCCATTGTCGGAAGTTAAGATAAATGAAAAGCTTCGATATGCCGAAGAGCCTGAAAGTATCTTGAAAGAGCGGACAGTGAAATTGCGCAATAAAGAGGTAGATTTGGTATTAGTTAAGTGGAAACATCATCACGTGTCAGATTGGACGTGGGAACGCAAAGACGAGATGATGGCTAAGTACCCTTCATTAATTCCGCAACCATGATTTCGGGGACGAAATCTTCAAATGGGGGAGGTATTTGTAACATCCAACTGACTAAAAGCCCATTTAAGTTGCTAAGCATGTTTAATTAAATTAGTATAGTATTTTATGGATTAGTACTTACTTAAGTTAGATTGGAATATGGACT
>NC_037532.1:15232898-15234731 GCF_001531365.2 Cynara cardunculus var. scolymus
TGTTATCACAAAAACTCCAAATTAGCTTAAATTATGCATACCAACACGTTAACCACAACATTTAGCTTCAATATAACAAAGGTATAAAGAAATAAATGAAAATGACTCAATTTGGGAATGAAAAGAAATTAATGTAACTAAAAAGTCCTAAAAAGAGCGTGTTATGTGTTAAATTCTCAACACATATCAGCATTGCACATGATTCTCGAGTTCTGACAGAAGTTGCATTTAACCCAACTTTAGGATTCTCGTTTCCTTCACCAAGTATGTTTCATTTTTTTTCTTAACATTTAAACCTCGTTATGTTTTATACTTTTAAATTGTATTTTGTGGTTGCAGGTAAATATTATCTTTGTGATGTCGCATATATCAATATTCGTGGATTTATGACCCCCTATCGCAATACAAGGTATTGGTTAGCAGATTTTCGACGCTGACGTGCCTTGAGTAAGGAAGAACGGTTCAATCATGCTCATGCACAACTTATAAATGTCATCGAACGTGCATACGGGGTCTTGAAAGCAAGATTTCCAATTTTAAGACAAATGGCTCCTTATCTTTTCCTAATACAAAAAGATGTAGTGATTGCTTGTTTCGCAATTCACAATTTTATAAAGAGATGCAGTATTAAAGATCGATTGTTTATGGAGTATGATGAAAACAACATGTTTACCAACGAAGAACAAAAAGAAGGAATCGAGGAAGAAAACATCGAGGAAGATGTTGAAGAAACACAATGGGGTCCCCAAGGCAATGAATATATGATTGATTTGCGTGATCAGATTGCAAATCAATTAATGTTGAATGCTTGAAATTAATGTCTGTAAGTGAACTATTTGTACGCAAACAATTATGTTAACGACTTGTAATGACTTTTTGTTCGTTGTTGATGGTTTGTTGTTGTTTCCTTTGTTGGTCCTTATTTTGGTCTTTTTTGTTTTGGTGGTGGTTTTGCTTTTAGAAAATCTGACATTTTGTTCTATATTATGAAAATCTATAATATGTTAATATATTGAGTATCAATATATTTTATAAGCAAAAAAGAATTTGAAATTATATTTAAAAAATTTGATAAATAACATTTTATGCTAGCACTTAGTACAATACATATGGTAAACAATAATTTTCAATCAACACTTACTCCAGAAAGAGGGATATAATGGTCTTTTTTACTCAATCAACATTTAATACAAAATGTTTGGTAAACAAGAAAATCCAATCTGCACTTACTCCAGTCAGACCTCTTACCCGAATCAATACTTAACAAAAAAAAATTGGTAAACGGCCCCTAAGTAGTTTTATGATAATCGTGAAATCCAATGTGAGCGATCATTTTAGTTAATTTAGTTTATTTCTATAGTTAACAATGTTAATAATTTGACAACTCATAAATTTCATCTATATCTCTTTCCATATCTCACGCCTCCTAAAATCTCTCTATTTTATCTCATCCCTCATCATCTATGGGGGTTGATATTGCTACCCCCCTGGCAACACTTTCTACCCCCTACAATATGTCCCCCTCCTCACAATCCTTTCTCACACTCACACCATCTTCCTACTCACATATTCACACGATTTTAATTTTAAAAATTTAAATTTACACTTTATACCCTTATAATTAATTAACTGTATACCCTTTCCTTTTAAAATTTTCATTTTATACCCTGATCAAATTAACATACATAATCGTATATCAATTAAAATATGTTTAAAAAATACGTTTTAATTTTAACAAGTTACACCATTAAAATCGTCACGTCAATACCTTCGAAATAAGCCCAATATTGAATATTTTTTGACTTAATTATATTATTATATATATTATATACT
>NC_037532.1:15237146-15252188 GCF_001531365.2 Cynara cardunculus var. scolymus
TAATTTATATTTGAAATATGTATTATTAATATTTTATTAATATGTATTATTAATATTTTATTAATTAATAATAATACAAAACATGTTAAAAAAAGTAAAGGGTTAAAAGTTAGAATATAAAAAGGTTAGGGTTAAAAGTTAAAAAATTAAAAGGTTAAAAATGAAAATATTTAAGTTTTGTCTTTAGCTGTTTTTTGTCTGTTAGTGTAGGAGGGGGTGGGATTTAGTTGGTTAGAAAACCCCTAAAAATATCTCTCTTTCCCTTTCCCTTTCCCTCAATCTCACAAATAGCCAAGATCCGATAACCACAGTGGCAAACAAACTAAATCAAACCTCCCCATCTAAATCAAAATCTAGATCGATGGTTGAAGCAAAACAACAAAACCAAGATTGATGGTTGAAACAAAACAACAAAATGAAGATCGATAATTGAAGAAAAACATAGATCTATGAATGAGGCAAAGAGGCACCGACAGCTGTAGAGAAAATGAGCATGAATGTTTAAGAGAGATAGAGATCAGCAATGGCTGACAAAGATGGAAACGTGGATTTTCATTTGTTTGAGCAAGGTCAAGGAGACCCCTTTGCGGTGGTGGTCGATACAAAAGATGGAGATGGCTAGAGACAAAAGGTATTGAAAACAAATGCAAAGAAGATGGAAATGGTTGTCAACTTCCCATGTAACTATTTTGAATTTGCAAGTTTTCAATCATGTTTTTTTCTTTCCAGAAAAAGATTGATGGACGAAAAGGTTTCCATTCTTGTTCTTCTACCAGGGAAGGATTGTTTTCAATTTGTTTCATTTTTTTTTTTTTTTGATTTACAGGTTTCCAGTTGATATGCATGTGTTTTGGTTGGAAAACCCAAGTCATATTTGGTCGCAACCTAGAGCTGGTATCACAGTGTGTATGTGTGGCCTAAAAACCCATATCAGATCTGGTCTCAACCCTAGAAGGGTATTACAGTAGGTTACTGTCTTACTGTTAGAAGTTTTTGGGTATCACAATGGCTTTGTATCTTATTGTTTAGAAGTTATTGGTATCATAATTGGTTTGTATCTTACTGTTTAGAAGTTCTTGGGTATTGCAATGGTGTATGCTGGAATCAGTTAGGTCGGAGTAAGGTTCGTCAGTCAGAGAGAAGGGAGAGAGGAGAGGAAAGAAGAGAGAGTAAGATAGTTAAAAAAAAAACTGATTTACCCCTAAATATTATCACATATATATATGACATAATTTAAAAAAACCCTATAATTATCATACGTGTGATATTCAAAATAAACGACCCATTTGATTTGAACAGTTTTATTTCTTAATTAAACATAAAAGGATAATTTAATAGTTTGATTTTTTCTGACAATTGATCAAAAATTATTTAATTTACCCATTATATTAATAAAGTCGATTACCACACACACACAACATATATATGTATATGCAACTTTATATTAAAAAAACATCAAATTTGATGAGACTATTAACACACAAAAAAAACTCAAAGCTCTAACTACATTTAAAAAAAGGCTAAATTTATAGGCATGTATTAAAATAATATATTTTATTTACTATAAAATTATTTTTAATAACAATAACTATAATTTTCAAATATATATTATAATAATAAATAATCAGTAATTAAATTATTTAATATAGAGTAGTTAAAATTAAACAAAAACAATTTTTTAATATGTTTGATATTAAATAATAATTTGTATAAATACAAAAACTATATAATATTTAAAACTGAATTACATATATTAAATATATAATTATTTAGAGTGAATTTCATTGGTGATCCACGAGGTTTGTTCAAATTTTAGATTTGGTCTTTAAAACAAACTATCTATATTGATAGTTCCTAACTTTTCATTTTCATAACACACACAGTCCCTCTACTTAACACTATTAAAAACTTCAGTTAGATGGATGCAAGTACTCCCATATGAGGGCAATTATATCATTTAACTTCTTTTCTTTGTCCCGCCTCCTTTCTCAATTAGATTATTCACCACCCACCACCACCACAACCCACCATTGATAACTACTGTCAACCGTTGTAAATTAGGGAAAAATTAGTGAAGATAGTTTGGTTTACGAACGAAATCCAAAATTTGAACAAACCTCATGGACCATTAGTGTAATTCACTCAATAATTTATAAAGTAGTTAATAAAAGTTATAGTAAGGACCGCTTTTAAAAATATAGATGAATTATAAGTGTATAGATGATAATTACAAAGATACAATTGAAAACAAAAATGACTCTTGATGTCTAAGTCTTTACGTTACCCTCAACTAGGTGTATACAAAAAATCGTTAACTTGTGAAACCCGTCCAACCCAACCCGCTAACAACCCAATTAAACTCAACCCGCCAAACTGTCAAACCGTCAAATCGCTAATTAGAGGATTGAAATTGAGTTAGCATAACTCAATCCAATCCAAACCGCCAACCCGTCAATAATATATATTATTTTTGTAAAAGTACGTGTGTGTGTGTGAGATATTTACAACATTATAATTTTAGAGCCTAAAAATATGTATATTTTTTAATCTAATTTACGGCCCAAAAATTAATACATGTATCATTGGTCCAATTTATAGACCAAACTTAATACAACTATGTGTCTAGGTCAAGTCTAATTCAATTCAGCTCTCTTCTCGTATACGTCTAACGTCCCTTATTCGTGACTGCCGACCGGACTGTGGTTGCTGGCTTGTTGCCGACCGGACTGCTCTCGTTCTCATATACGTCTAACGTCCCCAATTCTGCTTCTTGAGTTCCCGAATTGTTTTCTGCTTGCTATGAGACTGTGGTTGCTGGCTTGCTGGTGACCGGACTGCTCTTGTTCTCATATACGTCTAACGTCCCCAATTCTGCTTCCTGAGTTCCCGAATTGTTTTCTGCTTGCTATGAGACTATGGTTGCTAGTTTGCTACAGGATTGTGGTTATTGCTAGTTTTTGCTTGCTACGAGACTGTGATAGCTGTGAGTAAATCGTTTTATGCTTGTACAGGTATTGCTTTTGTTACTCGTTTTTTGTTAGTTTATGTTCATTTTCTGCTAGTTTTTGCTCGTTTCCTGCTTGTTGCTTGTTAATAATCGCTCGTTTTCTACTAGTTTTTACAGTTTTGCTTCTTTAAATTGGTTGTGGTTTACCGGTTAAGTGGTTTGCATATATAAATTGGATGTGGTTTAATGGTTTGCATATTTTCTGAAAATCTTATGACTTTCTTGAAGAAGGTAAACTTAATAATGGTTCTTTTTCATGTTTATATATTATTAATAAATGGTTTAACCTTTTTTTTTAATTCTAGACGAACACAAGGGGAATCCAATATCAAAGTCGGAGAGGTGCAAGAAGGTTGTACTTGATTGAGGATTTGAATCGGATGCTATCATTAGACTTTTGAAGTTTGATTCCAATACTTGAGGATTTAAATATATTTTTAGATGATTATAATAACTAATGACTTTGTTGGATAGATTTTTAGTATTATTGATCTGTATTTTATTTGTCAAATTTATGAATATTAGTAAACCGCTGACCTAACCTGATCCAGCTTAACCTCTAAGAGTTGATTTAAATAAGTTGGGTTTGATTGAGATTTTTCGAACAATGGTAATTGAGTTTGATTTTAAAAATGAATAAAAAAAAAAGAAACTTACGCCATCCCCAGTGCACCAGACCAAATCAAACCAAAATCCGTGGAAATGGTAACGCAAGGCGGGAAATCAAAAGGTGGTATATGAACATCTAGTCTTGCAACACACGCTCAAATCATGGCAAACATTTGCGTCTGCGCGAGATTCAGGCCTGTAGATGATGCTGAAGCTATATGCATCGCACGCTCTGATTCTCAAAGTTTTACTCTCAAGGTTGCCCACCATCTTCTTCGCTTTACGAATTCGATTATGTAATAGCAACACAATTCTTGTGACTATACCCTATCAGTATAATTCATTTCCTTTGTCAGGATGATAAGGATGAACAATACATTTTTAGCTTTGATAAGGTGTTTTATGAAGATTCCCAGCAGGCGGACGTCTACGATTTTCTGGCTCGCCCTATTGTGAGAGGTATCATCTACTGATTTGTGTGTTTTTCCTGGACTGTTTTTGCCTCATTCCAGCGCATTTCTGTTGAATTCTTCTCTGATTTATGGTAAACATCATCTTCTATAGAAATTGGAGCTAAATTTTCATGTTACTCTTAGATCACTGAATACTTTAGTTATTTAGGTATTGTTTACACACACAAATGTATATACACGTATATAAGAAATATAGGGAAATGGAACTTATCGTTCGAGTCCATTAGAATAATGTATTCATCTTAATTCTTGATTTTGATGTTCATATCTATGTAACAGATACTGTTAATGCAATTAATGGCACAATTATCGCATATGGACAGGTATGTGTACAATCTAATCTGATGAGTTACTTATGTACATTTGATTTTTTTAAAGAGATTGATGACAAATAGGGGAACCGAGAATTATTTACAATTTCAACTCTATGATAATTTTATAGTGTTATTTGGTTATTTCTATTCGATAAACTCCTGTGATGTGTTCTGAAACTGCTATTCAAGCAAAAACAGACTCCTGGAAATGAATCCTTTTAGCTAGTTATATGCTTTTGCATTAATTGAAAATGTTATATGATATTGAATGAAAACTATGATGTCTCTATTTGTTCAAATAGCTTTAGTATCAAACTGATGAATTTTCATATGAACTTTAACAGACTGGAGCAGGGAAGACTTATACCATGGAGGTGATGTGCATTATATAAATGCAATGTTCCAAAAACAGTTGCTTCAAATGAAGTCCATATTTGGCTTTTTGGATCAGGGGGCCAACATTTTGGAAATGGTCAACCACAGGAAAGGATTACTACCCAGAGTGGTAGATGAGCTTTTTGAGGCTATAAAACTTTGTGGTGAAGCGAATGCTTACACGATCAAACTATCAATGGTATAAGAAAACTATTCTCTTCATGCCATTAGAACTAGAATATGATGCAATGTTTCAGGAATCCGTTACTAGATGCAATCTACATGATTTGACACCGCAGGTAGAGATTTATATGGAGAGAGTAAGGTTAGCAACTGATTGTATATCTTCCCAAGTGCACACAGAAAGTTTCCAATTATAATGCACAAGCATTTTGTGGTTGAAGAACATGTCTTATAACTGCAATTGAGAGTATTTTTTGCAGGGACCTTTTTGATTTATCAAAGGACAACATACAGGTCAAAGAGCATAAAGGGCATGGCATATTGTTATCTGGAGTAACAGAAGTAAGTTTAAATATCTTTCATATGGAAACTTTTCAGTTTGTTGCATTTCCATACTTCTGTGTAAAAGTCTGCTAAGAAATCCAAATCTTCTCAACAAGCTTGTAGAATGTTCGTCTTATACATAATAAAATATGATCTAAATTATTTTTTCGCTTTGTTGTATTCCAAATCTAGATTATTTCTGAACTTCGAAATGAGCCAGATCCCAATTTATGAGCAGTTTGCATTATCTTGTTTTTCACAACAACATTCTCATTAGTTGTCAGTTTTAGTGTTAGTGTTTTTAACATTCAAGTCACTCAAATTATCAGCCATTTGGAACAAAATTTTTCCCTAGTGATCTATGCTGTTACTGCGGTCAAAATACAAAATATCGGTCATGACCACTATTCGATATATCAGTTATGTCGGTGATATATCGGTCCAAAATAGCGGTTAATATAATATTTCTTAGAATTATATTATATATATATATATATTATATATATGCATCAATAAACATATCATATGCATTAGTTAGAGTTTAGAAATATAGTTTCAAAATTAAAACATCACATAAACTGATAAACAAGTCTCACAAAACAAAATAGGAAAAGTGTTCAAAAACGAGCTAATCGCAAGCAATAGGTTCGGCATCCGAGTCAACATCATCTAATATGTTCACTTCTTCGTTTAGGTAATAGTTGAGACCTAATATATGTGACCAAATAAAGAGCCCAAAAAACTAAGCCCAACATGTAATAAGAAAAGCCCAAATATTTGTCTTATAGAAATTTGGTATATCAGACTGATTTTCCATCAAAATATCGGTAAATATCGGCGATATTATCGGGACCGATATTTCACCACCGATTTTTTCCCCAAGTCCGATATCCGATATATCTGCGATATATCGCGATTTTAACAGCATAGATTCAGGTACTTGGTACTTCCATAAAAAAAAATATTAGAACTCTATGTGGTACAAAGCAGACCTCAAGAGTAAAAAAAACAATAGTACACACTCTATAAAATACTTAACCCTGCAAAGAAGAATCAAAGGCACCTTCAATTAACAAGGGTCTACATCATGACATCCCCCTTTCAAATTGATTTTACTTGTAAAACCTCAACAGAACGAGAATTGAGCAGGCTGTCAAACCTTTTCAACAAGTGGCAAAACTCCTGATCACAATCAGGCATTGAACTTTGAATAAGATCTTCATGCAGCAAAACTAAATTAATTATGTGGGTTATCAACAGCAGGCAGCAGCATATATCAATGATGTACAAACCCACATGCAGATTTCTCTTAATGATTATCTCCAAAAGAATAATCCCAACACAGAGATGATACAATTGAAAAATGACTTCATGACACTTCTTTGAATCTTGTGGACTCTTAACCTCTTGCAGATTCTTATTCTGCCTTCAGCACAATTCTTTCAAATCTTGATTCCATCTTAAACCAAGTAGCCAACCAC
Organism: Cynara cardunculus var. scolymus; assembly: GCF_001531365.2. Classification (NCBI taxonomy): domain Eukaryota; kingdom Viridiplantae; phylum Streptophyta; class Magnoliopsida; order Asterales; family Asteraceae; genus Cynara; species Cynara cardunculus. Next base: position 15,243,913 of record NC_037532.1, read on the forward strand.
AACACCAAAAGTTTAAGATTGAAAAAGCATGCTCTCACCTATAACTCTGGATTTCAAGATAGACAATCGATAAATGCTACATGAAAATTCTACAAGTAGAAAAAGAACCGTCAAGAACAATATCAGACAATGATAGAAGGTCTAACCAAGGAAAGAAGGACCACATGGAAAGGAGGGACCAAACAAAACATTTGTAAATGGCAGATGACTTCCAGAGTATGGTTGAGGCTTTTTTCATTATTCTGATACACATTGAGAAGTGACTTGCTTTAGAACTTATAATGGAATTTTGATGGTGTGAACCAACTCATCACAATGTTTATAGTTTCATTGAATCATTATGACTACAACTAAGTTTATGGTTTTGTGCCGTTAAATTACTTAAATGGTACGTGTTCACTGTGACTAGTTTCAACATGTATCAGTTTAATAAGTAACAGACCTACCATTTTACAGATCTCGATATTTGACAGTGAAGAAGCATTAAAAAGCCTATGTGTAAGATCAGACTTTACTATAAATCTCTCTTGTGAAAACCTTAGACTATTCAAGAAGAAAACTAAATATTAGTTATCTTCTGCTTCTTCATCTTGGTGATGCAGAGTGGAATAGCAAATAGAGCAGTTGGAGAGACTCGTATTCTTCTATCTCTCTCTCTCTCTCTATATATATATATATAATTCTTCAGCAGTGTTAAAAAAGGCACGCCATGGCGCGATATGGCGCATGACGCCTCTCCGCCATTACAAAATGGCCCATAGCGTTTTTGTAAGGCGTGGCTCATGCCATGGCGTGATATGGCACAAGACGCATCTCCGCCGTTATGAAATGGCCCATAGCGTTTCTGTAAGGCGTGGCTCACGCCATGGCGCGCCTTTTTTGTAACACGTGATCTTTTTCCAAATTATTTTTATTTTTTTATTTTTTATCTTTTGTGTTTTTACACTTTTAACTTTAGATTTTACATTTTTATAGATATAACTATTCACATCACTCACAGTTTCACAAATTTATAAACGTTATAGAATCACGGCTAAAATGAAGTTGTAAAATTACCTTTTTAAGTTCTATTTTAAATATATAATCAAAAACCTACTTTTATAATTATAATCTATATGATTTTCCTTCTAATATGAATGTACAATTTTCTAATGTCATTATCTGATTAGATAATATATATATATATATAATTCTATATATGACATACAAATTTGCCGCCTTATGTCACGCCTTGAAAAACGTCGCATCCTCGACGTGGCGTTTAAGGCTTGAGGCTTGACCTAGCCGCCATGCCACGCCTCACGCCTTTTTGAACCTTGTTCTTCAGTCATGAGTTCATAAAATCATCGTAGAAATTTCATGTTAGTTGTTTGATTGACTTGCCAACTCATGTAGGAATGAACATGGGAAGCAGTAGAAGTCATTGCATCTACATATTTACTGTTCAGAAAGAAGTAACAAATGAGAAAAGGTCTCGTATTTTTGCTTCAACAATTTACAAGTTATTAGAATTGTACGTCTGTAGTTACTAGCATGGAATTATGAACAGGGTGAGCAGCGGAAAGCTTGTTCTTGTAGACTTGGCAGGATCTGAGAAGGTTGAAAAGACGGGTGCCGAGGGAAGGGTTCTTGAAGAAGCCAAGGCCATTAACAAATCACTTTCTGTGCTTGGAAATGTGATTAATGCTTTGACATCGAGTCAACAGGGCAAAGCATATCACGTCCCTTATCGTGATTCAAAGCTTACTCGAATCCTACAGGATGCTCTTGTTAGTACAACCCTCCATCTCATTATGTGTATACATTATAATGATTGTATAATCAGCAATTCTGTTTTCCATTCAGGGAGGAAACTCCCAGACTGCATTACTTTGCTGTTGCTCACCAAGTCTTTGTAATTTATCCGAGAGTCTATCCACCCTACGGTTTGGAGCAAGGTATATTGTTATCTTGAATATAGTTGATGACATTAATTTAAAAGATTGTCGTTGACCGTTGCTGTCGAGATGTATGCACATCAGATAATAGAAATATTGATTGACATGCCAAGTGCATGATAGCAGCTCTCTACTGGAATGACACTGCATTTTTTTGTAATGTGGGAAGAATTAATTTGTTTTTATAGGAAAAGAATGAATAATAGTTTTTATGGTTGGCAGAGCTAAACATATAAAGGCATCATCATCATCATCATCATCATCACACATGAGTTGCAAGGACGATATGTTTGATAGGAAGCAGGAGACATCATTTGAGAATGTGAAAATAGTTGAGAGAATCCTAAGAAAGGTTTGGATGATTCAATTCTATATTATCTGCAGTATAGTCTTTTAAAGTAAGGAAGAATCTGTTACACATGTGCAGTTAAGAGACAAGTTGGATGTCAAGACGATGAATCTGTTGGTGATGGATGGAGTTTTCTCATCAGGTGAGGAGGAGGAGGAGGAGGAGGAGGAGGTGAATACTATTACTTCACAAACAATATCCTCATGGAAGGAAGCAACTGAAAAGCTTGTTAAGACTATTATTGAGGTAAGGTAACAACATATATAATGGGAAAACTACATCTTTGATATATATAACAAATATAAAAATGGAAAATATGGTTTTTGCAGCTAAGGAAAGAGAAGAAGATCCTCAAGGATGAGTACGAAGCGATGATGGAGGAGTACAGGGTGATGATGCGAAGCAAATTAATTAGAGAAAAAAAGGTTTGTTTGCTCCTGGGACTCGGCTTTGGTGTTTTAGCTTCAATCTGCTGCTGCTTCCTTTTCACCATTCTAGTTTCTTGATAGTTTATGAAATCTCAAGAATTGTCTGGTCAATCCTTTCCTTCATCATGCAACATTTTTGGATGTTACAACCAATTAACTTCAAATCAATGAATTCGTTTTTGTTTTTTCTTTATATTATAAGATTTTAATTTTAAAACAAAGTCAAAATATTCTTGGTTTTTTTACCCTTTCTAAACCTTGGTAAGATTACCAAATATCGATTGTCAAGCTTGTTGGTAAAATAGTCCTTGGGAATCCGTCACTAATCCTTGGATTTGATGAAAACCTCCAATTCACACATTAAATGTACTTATATACAAGTATATGTATAATATATACATGTTTGTATACATACATATGTAATATACATTCATATATATGACTAGCTATACACTATACTTGTGTATATATATATCATATGTAAATATACATTTGAAGCTTTGTATCTATTAAGGCCCACGACAACTCCTTATAACCAATTAGAACTCATTATCAACATCCAATACAATTTCATGAAAATAAACATCAAATTCAATTTGTTAGCATGTTGATGCCTGGAGAGGAGGGATTCTAAAGAAACTGAAAAAAAGGGTAATCAAGCAAAGGGGATTGGCTTTGTTGGAGCTGGCAAACGGCCAATGCTGTCAACTTTGTCCATCTGCTTTGGTGGAGGTCTTGCTGCTTTCGGAAGCAGTCTCCCCTTCTTCTCGAACCACTCTGGTTTTAGCAGAGCACGAAACCCTAGGTTATTATAATACACTTTTCTCACAGTCCCACCAGCTGCTTCAACTGCTTCTTTTGCACGAACAGTCGCCCTTGAAACCTGCAAACTCGTATGTAATACCAAAAAAGGAAATTGTCGTAATGATTTAAAAGAAACGAGTGGATCACCTCAAGATGAATTGGCCACTCTATATGTTCGGCACCACGTCCCATCAACCTCACTCCATCTCTTATTTGCTTTCCTATCGCCCCTGTATCCTATTTCAAAACAAGATAACAATACCACCGCATTTGACTTATAAGTAAGATTAGAAAAAAGATGAATATAATACCTTTAGGGTTTTCATTGTGATCAATTCTGAAGAATCAATCTTCCCAGCATTGATCAACCTTGCAATCTTTCCCAAACCAACTGGCTGCAAAAAATGTGGTGCAGCTTTCTCTTAGGTGTGAATTTGCTTTGTAATAGATACTGATTCAGAAGTAGAAAGGAAACCAGCACCTGGCTTATGAGTATCACTATCACCATATCAAGATTTAAATGAACAGAGAATGATCCTACAATGAACGCAGTTGATTACATATTTTAAGCTCCATGAATCACTTGACGCCCCCAATCGTTCCTCATCAAAATTACCACTAGAATTTTTTGCTGAAGATTATCGACCATGCGTATCCATTACTTATGGTTCTTGTAAGACGAGCTGTTGTATGCTCTACTAAGAGTAAATTATCTACCCACTTTGTGAAAAATAGCGTTATTATCCTTAATCACCCATCTTGCATATGTATTCGGCTATGAGTTTGTTTGTTTCTTTCTAAATCTGCAGCTCCCAATTCAAAGTTTGATGCGTCTGAAACTTTTGATTTCCAAAATACTAATAATCTAATGCTTAGATATATATAAATATATATATATATATATATATATAGTTAGTAGATTTTTGATTTTTCACACAACCAAGAGAATCATTGACGACAAAGACCTTCCAGCCTAGTGGCATAGTCATGAACCCGAGTTCGAGCCCTGGGAGAGGAGTGTTGGCGACATTTAAGTAAGGCCATGTTTAGCCTCCAAATTTGCCGGGGATTAGTCGGGCTTTGGCCCGGACACCCTTACAAAAAAAAGAGAATCATTGACAGTTGTGATGTTTAAAAGCACTAAACCTAACACTAGAAAAGTTTGTTGTGAGACGTCTATTGGAAAAGAGGCAGTATTATACATCAAAAACATGTTATTGGCGTTAAAATTATTATAGAAAACGAATAGAAATTACCTGAAATTCAAGGCTAAAAGGGTTCTTAAAACCCCGCTTGGGCATTCTACGCCTCAAAGGAGTTTGGCCACCTTCAAAACCAAACTTATGAGTCCCTCTAGCCTTCTGTCCCTTATGACCCCTGCCTGCGGTCTTACCCTTTCCAGATCCGATTCCACGGCCCTTTCTTGTTTTCTGTTTTGTAGCACCTTTATTGTCCCTAAGATCATTCAAACTCAACAAACTGTATGCGCGAATGCTATGAACCCCAAACGAATTACCAGGTTTCTGAACTAGGTTTGAATGATGTATTGGGTTGTTCAATCCACAAGCAGAAAATGCCGAAGACTGATATTTGGTATACAGAACCTGCAAGAACAGAAATTTATATATACTTAGTAACCAGTCCTGAATATGGTGAAGACATGGCCAATAATCCAACAATAGATTATAACAAACTTACTAAAAAATATATCATCACTATCGCAAATCAGAGTGCATTGTTGAAAACCTACAAATCTGTTTACTATTTGAACATCAAATTTAACAGGAATTATTTAATTAAATAGAAAAAATGGTAATCATAAACAATCGAATAAGTAAAAACCTAACACTAAAATGTAAGAGTCAGTTCTGTAGTTGGAAAAAGTAGGAAAAACACGAATGGACATTAAACATGAGATGGAAGAACAAAGGTATAAGTTATCAATCCCATATACACAAACAAACAACTAAGATTGACATGAATTTCGTTCTTCCCGAGCTTCTTCGTTCAATCCATCGACTAAAATCATAAAATAAACAAGCACTAAGAAAAATATTGAGACAAACAAACAGAAAGACAAGAGATGAAATAGATTCAAGTAGAAATGAGAAGCATACAGATTTGAAGGCGGAGAGAGGAGCAGATGAGATGTCTCGCCGACGAAGAGACCTGAGGAACGCAGCAGTCGCCATGAAGTCTGTGATTCAGAGGAGGAGGTGATCCTTTAATTAGGGTTTAGCACGAATCAACGACAAAAATTCTGGAGCGAGGGTATGGGGAGATTGAGAAAGGGGCTTTTGAAACTCGATTTGTCGAATCTTCCTACTTCTCAATTGTTCCGATGAGATCCGGAAAATGAGAAAGTGGTGGAAATACAAGGATAATACTACTTTAGGGTTAGTTTGTATTGTAATAACCCAAGGTTCATTTTGGTTAAACAAAATGAAGATAATGGGTGGAGTTGAAAGAGGTCTTACCTACGCTAGATTCAAGCGGGTGGGTTCTATTCATGTCTCAGGTTGCGTTTGGTATATAAGACGCGACAAGACGGGATAAAACTTAGTGTTCCATGTTTAGTGTAACATGAGATAGAACAAAAACTCTTTATCACACGTTTGACGTGACATGAGACAAAGACAAGAACTGAGATAAGGTGGGATAGCATGAGACAAAAAATGTTTTTTCTTGTTCCACCAAAATAGGTGGAACAAGATGGGACACAAATGAGACAAAAACTAAAATATTACTAATCTACCATAGTTTGATATATAACTTTAATATGGTATTTGTTTTAATGGCCATCACTGCTAGTTTCGGTCGTCGTTAGTTTTGGTCGCCGCCACCACCGACGACCACCTCCACCTCCTCTTCCACTACAACATCCTCCATCGCCTCCACAACCACCATCTATCATCGTCCATTGCCACCTCTATCATGGTCGAGCACCACTGTCCATTGCCACCACCACCATCACTACCGTCGTTTGCCACCTCCAACTCTTCCTCTACTACAACAACCTCCATTGCCACCTTTACAACAACTATCGACCACCGACCACCACCATCCGTTACCACCAACACTACTAACATTGGCCACCTCCACCTCCTCCTATAATGTAACAACCTCCTCCATGACCTCCACAACCACCGTTGACCATCGACCACCACTGTCCATTGCCACTTTTACAACCACCATCTTCCATTGTCATCACCACTACCACCGTTGGCCATCTCCAACTCCCCCTTTACTGCAACAACCTCATCCACGACTCCACAACCACCGTCAACCATCGACCACCACCGTCCATTGCCACCTCAACTCCACCATAACCACCACCACCACTATCTTCACTACATCAGTCACAACTACCTCCTTCACCGTTGACAACAGCCATCACCACCACAATCCACCCTCTCCACGTCCTCTATAACCATCGTTGTCCATCAACCACCATTGCCTCTACCTCCATAACCACCGTCGGCCGCCGACCACCACCGCCCATCGCCACTACAACCGTCGGCCACCACCACCTCCACCATAACCAAAAACCCCTCCACCACCCCATCACTAATACTACCATCAATTATATCAAAATTTTTATTCAAATTTGATACCATTATACATGTACGTATTCATTTATATGAAAATTGTGTAAAAATATTTATAAATTAAATTCTTTAATTATTTGCTTTATTTGTGTTAATAATAAATATTATATAATATTTAAAATCATCAAACAACTTTTTAGGGTAACTTGTCTTGTTTTGTCCCGTCCAGTCCTAGTTGTACCAAACACTAGATATACACTTGTTCTATCCTGTCCAGTTATGTCCAGTCCTATTATCGTGTCCTGTCCAGTGTCGAATAACGTCTGCGTACCAAACGCTACCTCATTTCCATCGGTTGAATCATAGATTCGTAGTAGGTGTGTGTGAAAATTAAAGAGGAGAAAGGGATTGAATCTCCATTTCTAGTAAGATCATCACCCTTTTTAAATTTCTTAAATTCTTTGTTGAAGTTTATTTGGGGTTAGGGCTCTATTATGTTATTAGAATGGTTTTAATTTGAAAAGATGATTTTTATGGTTGAAAATTTATATTCGATTAGGTCTTAGCATAACCATTCACCTCACTCATGATGTAAAGTACGGAAGTGCCCTTTCTTTCAAAGAGAAGTGGACGAATTATTCACATTTCATTTGATGATCAAAGGCGAATTGATTTATGTTGATCCCAGATCTCTCAATAACACTAATAATCTAGTTATGAATAACCAAATTATAGTGATTTTACGAAAAAAGTTATGAAGTCTCAAAAATAAAATAAGAACATTCAAGAACAGTTTTGAGCTTCAAAGATTTTACTTAATAAAAAATGAAACGTAAAACAAAGAGTAAAAGCGTTTTTCTCTATCACATGCTCTTTTACAATAGACCTAATCATCTATTTATACTAGTTGGCTAATACTAAGATAACTATATATTGCTACTTTCTRGCAAATAGTCTAGCTAACAGATAARGTTTATCTTTTACATGGATAAGCATTATTAACAAGATAAACTATAATTCCAACTGTTGATTATCAATGTGATGATTTTATCCTTATCTTCAAATCTTCATTGCACGCTTGGATGAATACTTAGAAAATCTTCTTAAGTGTTTGTCTGTCCAGAGCATCGATGAGAACGCTTCTTTCCATCGCATCGTCCATCGGTCTTCTGGTTGAACTTCGTCCATCGGTCTAATGTTCATCGATCCT
>NC_037532.1:15252498-15253814 GCF_001531365.2 Cynara cardunculus var. scolymus
ATATGAAGAACAGACACTAATCTAGAAGAAAAACATCAACTTCCAAGTTTTCATTGGATGACAAATTTTCTTTTCATTGGTGTTGTGATGGTGGTTGCGTTGGTGCAGCGGATGGAGATGTATATGCAGCCTCACGAGGTCCAAGACCTTGATCATCGGGGTCTTGGTCATCGTGGCGTTGCCGTTTGCTTGGGCGGCTGCTCGAGCATGAGGCGCGGAATTGTATCAACAAAGGCCTGGAGCTCAGCCTTGGTGACCAGATCGACTAAGGGTGTAACCCCTGCAGCAACGGATGTTGCAGGTTGTGCCTCTGTTCCTGAGGCGCCTTCTTGGCCTTATGTGAAGGTAGGCCGCGAAGGACTTCCATCATGTCCTTGATAGCCTTCGAGAGAAGAACTATCTCGTGATGTTTGGACATCCTCTTCCTCTTCTTCAGCTTCAGAGGCTGAGTAAGTGAATCGGATGTGTGTACCCTTTGGTAGATCAAATACCGAGGGTAGTGGTGCACAAAATGAAGATCGCTCTGAACGATCTATGGGTTCAACATTAGAAACAACGAATGCGTTTGTGTATGTGAGAGGTTGTGGCGAGCCCTGAGGCGAATGGGCTCTTATCTCTTCATCACCTCTCTGTTAAGAGAGGGGTGATGGGGTATGAGATTCCTCGGCTTGTTCATCTCCAGAGGCTCGAAGGATGGTCTCTGGATGGCTAGTTTGGGTTTGGATTGGACTGGGTCGTCCTGTTTCAATATCCCTTTGCCTTTGATCGCCAGGGATAGTGGATGTGGGTGCCCTCTGGGTAGTAGGTAGGGAAATATGTTGGTGAGGGCCTGGGGAAGCACGATGGTTGTGCTCCCTTGCTTGGAGGGGGGGACGGCTCTAAGTGCTCCGGGGTGGCTGCCATTGGTTCTTGGGACAACATCGAGCGTTCATAGGCTTGGCTTGTGTCACTTGTCGATGGAATGACAGTGAGCATAGCTGCTCGTCGGTTTATTCAACCTTAGATTCCAACACAAAAATAGAACTCGGCGCAAGTATACACCTCGAACTACTGTCGTCTCGTAACAAGTAATAATGGTAAAAAGTACCAGATTATCGTTCCCACAGAGATAGCTTGTAAAGTTGTTTCAAAAAGTCCAGTTTATAAAAACTAATTTCAGATGGCGAGGTTTGATTAACAACTAAGAAAATATCAATCTTAAAAAGAAGCACAGGGTGCAACAGTTGATTAAGACATTAAACAAATGATTCAGTAAAAATGTGACATAGCATTCCTGTCATAATTATCTAAAATCAATAAATGATTTTATATAACTA
>NC_037532.1:15254669-15262073 GCF_001531365.2 Cynara cardunculus var. scolymus
AGACAAGAAAACGTAATGTAACTTGAAACTAGAAGCGAGATGAGGATTAAATATGAGTACTTAAAATAAACTTTGAGAATAAGATCACAACTTACAAAAATCGGTTCTTGAAATATCAAACAACAAGAAACGAAAACTTAGAACCGAAGGTAATGTTCTTGAGAGTAGCTAACACAAGATTATCACAAAGTCTATAAAAGTACATAAGATGGTTAAGTGGCTAATTGGTTTTTGTTGGTGAAAAAGTGTGTTTAAACAAAAGCCTTAAACTTCTTTATATAGGCCAAGAGAAGCTCCATGGTGGATGCTAACTAATAAAACAAAAGTTCCCTCCAAGCTGGGCTTTGACTAAGCCCAAGGTTGTTGACCAAGCATTCTCTTTGGATTAGCCCATTCTTTCTCGGCCCAAAAGATTTCCAGCTTTTGGACAGGTCCTATAGGACCTTGCCACTCCTGGTCCTGTAGGACTGCCGCAGGACTGGGCCCAAAAATCTTCAAAAACCTGCATAAACAAGGAATTAACATAAGATATACTATATAACTACCAATATATGAAAAAAGACATAAAAAGACTCAATTAAGACACTAATGGGCAAATAAAACAAAGGAAAATGTTTAAGAAAATGATGTAATAAGGTTAATAAATTAACACTTATCACACCCCCAAACTTGAATTGTTGTTTGTCCCCAAACAACAGAACATGACAAATAAAAAAGACTCAAATTTCTAATAAATGAAAAAAATCTGAGCACAAACATTCCATAGCCAAAATATGCATATTTTTGAAATTTTTTGAATGAAAGTGTTATACTCATGACTTGATGCTTGATATCCATAGCCCTTCATAAACCTAGCTCCCCCAAACTTAAATCCTTCATATTACCAAACCATAAGCTAGCCTATATTTCTTATGCTATATTAAATTCAACAGATAATTTGGGACTTTGAATTGGGTTCTTACATTTGGCTTTTTCTTTTAAATGCATGTCTTTTACCTCTTCTCACTTTTTTCACTCCATAGCACAATTTTACTGCTATGCATCTCATATTGAGGTATTTTGGACACTTTGGTCCTTTTCAAATATTTTGGTGTACATTGACACTCTTTTGTATGCATAAGACATGGAACTATGTTCCTTTGTTTGTCTTTTCGTCTTACTGCATATGTTTCATGATGTTTATAGTGTTTGGTACTTTTTAGGACCCTCCCCCAAACTTAAGGGAAACAATGTCCTCATTGTGAGTGTATGAAGGCTACAAATTGGCCAAAATGAAATGAAGGCCCAAGTTGAATCAAGTGAAAGCTTTTGAAATGGTTGGCTAGTTCTAGAGGCTCAATTTAAGACAAAGATGGTCAAGCTTTGGATTATTGTGGCTATGGCATCAAGTCCAAACATTTATATAACAAATTCATCATTTATTCTATTTTTTATGCATATAAGGCTAAAGGAAGATATGCTACTTAAAATCAGTGCCCAAAATCCTAAAATGAAACAGAAAAACAAAGATGATCAATACAAGTGTAATTGACTATCTTTAAAAGGAAAAGGACTCAAACTAAAAATCATTGAAACAGAAAAGCAAACAAACTGAAAATAAATGAAGCAGAAAAGCAAAGATGAGAAGTCACAAGTGTGACTTGGTCATCTTGTGAAAATAAAAGGACTCAAAGACTCAAATAAAAGATTTAAACAAAACCAACAGTCCAACTCTAAGTCAAGTTGACCCTAGAGTTTAATATGTGGTATCAAGGATGAGCTTGAAACCAAAACAGTCAACCAGAGGACTGCATTATCAAACAACATGGCCATATGAATCCAAACAATGGGATTGCCATTGTTTTACCATGAGATTGCCCAATTGGAACCAAACAATGGGATTGCCATTGTTCTGCCATGAAAAAGATTAAAGAGAACAAGACAATGGGATTGCCATTGTCTTCTCATGATACATCCTAAACTGTATTTAGCATTGAGGAGGGAGGTAAGCAAATGAGAACATCAACCAAGGTCCTCCCTCAGAGTCATCAGACCAGCTGTGCAAATAGCAACCTGTCAATACCAAAACAGCAAAAGCAGTGCATGCAAAGAACTATATGATATCCTAAAAACAGCAAATGTCCTCAATTGTGGATAAAAACAGCAAATATAATGCATAAGCATGATTGTCTCAAGCTTAAAACAGTAGACATGCTCAAGAATTATGAAACAACAAATGGAAGTGCATGGGCAACAATGCATAACACTCTAAAACAGCAAATGGCCTAAAATGTGGCAAAGAAAAGTCAAAATCATCCTAAGACAGGCATGCCATGCTTTAGATGGTGTAAGATAACAAAGGGTTTAAACAAAACTCAAGGTAATACTTAAAAACAGCAAAGAAGTCATGGCATAGGGCTTCATGAGACTAAAAACAGCAAAATCAATAAAACAGCAAATCTGGACAACAAACTATAAGTGTATCATTACCTTATGCCCAAATAGTAAAATGAAAGTGCAATCTAAAAACATCAAAACAAAATCAGCAGCTATGTTTAAAATAGCAAGAAAAAGAAAAGAAAATCTAAACTCAAGGATTCTGTTTTGGCAAATAGAAGAAAAGGACTACCACATAAAACAACAAATAGAATAGAAGCTAAGTCTAAAACAGCAAATAAACACTACAATTAACTACTAAAAAAAAATTCAAAGTTTAAACAATAAAAATCATGTTAAAACAGCAAAGAGTGAAATCATAACCATAACATTGGTTATATGCCATTACCAAAATAGATAAAACAAGAATAACAGACTTAACCCATGCATGCATCAATCTTACTACATAAGGTAGTTGAAAACAACAAACAATAACTCAAAACAATTAACTAAAAGCTAGGATTAAAACGGCAAAAATAAAAGATTTTCATTATGTTAAAACAGCAAACAAAAGAAAAGCAAAGCTGGGTTATGTTTTAGCAAACCAAAAGTGACAAAGCTACTTCTATAAAACAGCAAATTAAAATACAAAAGAAAATGCATAACCTAAGAATGCATTCTTAAAACAGCAAAGACTAATTAACTAGTAACAAACAGCAATTGCAAATGGTATACAACAACTGATACTGCTGTCAAAACAGAGGGAAGCCTCATGGATTTCAAACAGCAGAAACAAAATGCATTGGCCTTGGAAACAGTGAGAAAGAAAGCTACCCTATGAAGTAGTCTAAAACATCAAATCATGGTTTGTTAAAACAGAGGAAAAACAACAGATCAAAACTACTAGGACCCTAGGTGCTCATGCCAAAACAAAGGAAACAGGGGCACCAAATACCAAATAGCAAAACAAATATACCTTAAACCTTAAAACAGTGAAACAGAAAGCTGCATGTATGAAGTATTTAAGGACAGCAATCATAAAACATGAAAGATAACTTAAAACCAGCAAAACAGCAATTGCTTTAGAAAAAGCAAACATAACACCAAATTCATCTAACTAGTCATGCATGACTAAAGATGGAGATATATATACAAAGAGTTGTGGAGTTAGAACCTGTCCTACTCAGACTGAGTAGGTGAATCAGAATGTTGCAAGAGGATGGATTTGGGTGGAAGTGGAAGCTTGACTGTTTTCCTTGATTTCCCATGCTTGGCAGCAGCCTTAAGCATCTTTTCCTTCTTCAGAATGTCCACTTCCTTCTTCAATTCATCAACCTTCTTCATCAACTTATGATGCTTCATTTGAGGCAGCAATGGCCTCATCCACAGATCTTTTTATAAAGCCAACACTAGCCTGAGGGTAAACAGGAAAACCAAACAGTAAATCCATAGTTAGAGGTTTAGTGATTGTCAAACCTGCATGTAGTCTTTTTATGGTGCTGGGATGTAGGCTTTGAGTGTTCATCTTGGTTGTAGCATCTGCCAAAGTAGTCAATGAAGGATGCTCTGCTTGTGATGGTCTGGATGTATTGGTTTTAGCCTCAGGACTCTCAGGTAACGAATCACTCCCATCAGATACATTGAATACAGTTCCCTTTGGTTGCTTCACTGGCTTGAAGTTAATCAGGCCCTTGGCTCTGCTCCTTGTCATTCGGGGGCCGGATTGATATTGTGGGAAAGGTTGTGGTTCAGGCGTAATCATCACAGGAGCTTGAGTCTGGGGTTTAGTGAATGGTGCAGGTGTTGGTTTGGCAAAAGGAACTTGTCTCACAGGGATGGAATCAATAGGCTCCTCCTCACTAACATGGGTTTGTTCATGAGTGGTCTCAGGCGGCATGGAATCTGCTTCCCCTTCCCTTCTTCTTGCTCTATTTTTAATAATGGCCATTCAAATGAAACATGGACTGTGTAGTGGTTCTCGGAGCAAAGGAGAACAAAGGTGAACAGTGGCTTGAACTTAAACCGAATGGTGAATGAATAGTGATCAGGGGTTCTTAAAGCCTCTAAACTTGGTTTCCAAGATTGTGGCTTTGAAAATTTCAAAACTTACCCTCTTGCTCTGGTCGATGACAGTTATCGACTGTGGTGATTATCAGTCAGAGATGGTACCTTCCTTAACAATGTCAGCTCGATGCAGTCCTTCATTCTTGAGAATTGTTATTTGATGAGCTACGGGTGACGGTTGCTTCGAAGAAGAAGAGTATGGCTGCTTCGAGAAAAATGAGATGAGCTATGGCTGATGTTCTTGGCGTGATTGAGAAGAAGGTACGGTGATGGTGCTGGTGAGTTGAGAGCCTGGAGACRAAAGGACAGTAGCCGGAGTTCAGGTACGAATGCGCGKGAGTTGTACCAAGCTAGGCTGTACCGAACACGGGCWTCGATGCYGGGCTCTATCTCCTCGTGGGTTGCTGATTTGGGCTTCCCTCTTGTGGYCTGTTAAGAATAAACRTTCTTGGRCCTGTTATTAATGAATCAAATGCCAGCCCAAATCGCAAATCTTTTTAAATTAAAAAAAATAAACTTGTTAAATCAAAAAATAATCTTAAAAACAAAAGAAAAATCTAATAATCTTATAAGAACTATATATAGATATATATATATATATTCTAGAAAATGAAAATAAAAGCTAAAAATTTAAAATGAAAAAAATTGAAAAAATAAGATAACAAGCTATAATTATATATATAGATGCAAAATATTTACAAAGACTTATTACTTTAAAAAGATAACCTCGACAGGTTTCGTAAGAATCATAGAATCAAAGAAAGGTTTTACTCTTTGTCCATTCACTTTGAAAGTGGTACCCCTCTCTGGATCTATCAGATCAATGACTCCGTAGGGGTATACCTTGGCAATAACAAAAGTTCCGGTCCATCGGGAATTCAGCTTTCCCGGAAATAATTTTAACCTTGAATTGAACAACATGACTTTTTGGCCTTCTATGAACTCTTTTGGAAGAATCTTTTTATCATGCCATTTTTTGGTATTTTTTTTGTAAAGCTTAGCATTTTCATAGGAAAAATTCCTATGTTCTTCCAGTTCACAAAGCTGCAAGGTCCTTTTTCTTCCAGCCTCATCTAAACTCATGTTCAGTTCCTTAATGGCCCAATAGGCCTTGTGCTCTAATTCCACTGGCAAATGACAAGCTTTACCAAAGACCAATTTATAGGGAGACATACCAATAGGGGTTTTTTAAGCAGTCCGATAGGCCCACAATGCATCATCTAACTTAGAGGCCCAATCTTTTCTATGTGGTTTGACTACTTTGGCCAAAATCCCTTTTATCTCCCTATTTGACAATTCAGCTAATCCTTTGGTCTAAGGGTGGTAGGCAGTTGCTACCCTATGCTTGATGTCATATTTATCCAGAACTTCTTCTAACATGTTGTTTATGAAGTGAGTGCCTTCATCACTGATTAGGGCACGAGGTGTGCCAAATCTAGTGAAGATGTGCTTTTGTAAGAATTTCACAACAGTTCTAGCATCATTGGAATGGCAAGCCATGGCTTCCACCCATTTGGACACATAGTCCACAGCAACCAAGATGTAGGCACAATTATTNAAGAATTTCACAACAGTTCTAGCATCATTGGAATGGCAAGCCATGGCTTCCACCCATTTGGACACATAGTCCACAGCAACCAAGATGTAGGCACAATTATTGGACAGAGGGAAAGGTCCCATAAAATCTATACCCCAAACATCAAATAATTCTATTTCTAGAATTCCATTTAAAGGCATTTCATTTCTTCTAGTGATATTTGCACTCCTCTGACACTCATTGCAACTTTTTACAAAGTTCTGAGCATCATTGTGCAAAGTAGGCCAGTAGAGTCCTGATTGCAAAACCTTGGACGCTGTCCTACTTTCTCCAAAATGTCCTCCACATGGTCCTGCATGGCAGTGCTGTAGAACTGATGGTACTTCTTCTTTTGGGATGCATCTTCTAATCACCTGATCTGCACAAATTTTAAACAAGAAAGGGTCATCCCATAAATATTTYTTTGAATCATAGATGAGCTTCTTTCTTTGGTACTTATTGAAYTCCTTGGGAATAATCCCACAAGCTAAATAATTAACAAGATCAGCAAACCAAGGCACAATAGTATGATTAAGAACCAAAATTCTTTCATCAGGAAATACTTCACAGATGTCACTACTTTGYACTGGTTTGTCTTGTTTTTCCAATCTCGACAGATGGTCGGCCACTTGATTGTCCACCCATTTTCTATCAATGATCTCCAAATCAAACTCTTGCAAAAGCAAGACCCACCTTATTAACCTTGGTTTTGCGTCTTTTTTAGAAATAAGATACTTGATGGCAGCATGATCAGTATGAACAATCACTTTGGTTCCCATCAAGTATGATCTGAATTTTTCAAAAGCAAAGACCACAACTAATAATTCCTTTTCAGTAGTAGTGTAATTGATTTGAGCATCATTAAGAGTTTTGCTTGCATAATAAACAAGATGAAAAATCTTTTCTCTCTTTTGACCTAACACTGCTCCAACTGCCCAATCACTAGCATCAGTCATTATCTCAAAGGGTTTGGACCAATCAGGTGTTATCACCACAGGAGCAGTAACCAATGCTTTTTTTAAAATGTTGAAAGCATTTCTACAATCTTCATTAAAATTGAAGACATGGTCATGCTGTAATAATAAACATAGAGGTTTTGATATTTTTGAGAAATCTTTAATAAACCTCCTATAAAAACCTGCATGTCCAAGAAAACTTCTAATCCCTTTGACWRYWGTTGGTTCAGGTAACTTCTCAATTACCTCTAACTTTGCTTTATCAACTTCAATGCCTCTTTTGGAAATTAAATGCCCTAGCACTATGCCTTCTTTTATCATAAAGTGACACTTTTCCCAGTTTAAAACCAAATATGTTTGTTCATATCTTTTAAGACTTTTTTCAAGGTTTTGTAAACACAGGTCATATGATGTCCCATAGACTGAAAAATCATCCATGAAAATTTCCATGGA
>NC_037532.1:15262173-15272735 GCF_001531365.2 Cynara cardunculus var. scolymus
CTTCTGGTTCTTCATCACTTGTTTGTTTTTCATTACTTTTTACATTTTGCATTGTGGGGTTTAACAATTTATGTGAGTTTATCTCTGGTTCTATGGCTTACATCAACTTTCATGGTGGATTGGTTGGATTGAATCAAATGTTATACGGATTTTGTATTCCTTGTAGATAGTGGATTTACCAATTGAATCTCGTTATTAGGTTGATTTAGAATCAATAAGGGGATCATTTTATGTTGATTTTAGAGTCAGTTTTGATCCCTAAATGTTATGGAAATTATTTGCATTTGAAATTAGAGATGTGGCATTTGAGCAGATTGTGCAGGTTAAATAGTAGCGTCCAAAGGTTGCACCACAACTTTGGCTGCACGTCAAGTCGTATGAGCAACTGTTTCACAAATCTCGATTTTTGAGTGAAGGGCAGTTTGGGGTTGTGTCTTGGGCCTTTGGCTAAGGGTTTTAATTGTGTTTCAATTGAGGGTTCTTCATGGGAATTATCTTCATAATATATTGATCCAATTTAGGTTTTCGGTTGGTGAAATTTTAGTCTAAGAGAGTGTGTTTAAGCTCAGACTTCAGGTGAGTTCTCTCTTAGTCGTATGAAGAAATAAGTAAGTGTTTATGCATTTTTTTTCATTTCACTAGAATGTTGAATATTGGCCATATGTTATTTTCATTCAGAAGTCGATTATTGTTAAATGTGGAATCTTAGTGTAGGTATGTGTGATGTTAACTTGATCGACAGAGAGTGTGTCTTAAGTAGAGCACATGAATTTGTTTTATGTTGCTTATGACAATAGTAGATGTGTAGCCAATTAGGTATGGTCACAGGTGTGCATGACAAAAAGTGTTTGTAACCATTGTTAAGTGTGTCTAAGCGTGCATTGTTTTACTATTATGGTATTATGTTGTTGTAAAGGTGTTTTTAACTTGTTGACATTTGGTTTAACCCTTGCTTTTCAAAAACTGAAAACCCCTTTTCCGGTCTGCGGTTTGGAACATATTTTAGGCGGTTTGGACCAAACCGACCGCCATATATATATATATATATATATATATAATTTAATTATTTATTTTAATATTAGCAAGTCCAACTTTTTTAACCTATGGACTATAGTTCAAATATATCCCTAAGCCCAACATAAAGTCTAACATCTAACATAATCAAAATGGATATTTAATCTAAAATTATAAATTATATATGTTTTTTTTAGTTTAACATTTAAAGTCCATCAAAGGCCCAAACCGCCTAAACCGGTCAGACCAGACCGCCTTTTCATGGTCTGGTTTGACTGGTCTGGACACTTGATGTCAAACCGCTCGTTTTGAAAATTTTATAAACCGCCATTACGGTTTGGTTTGTGGTCTGAGAGGTTAAACCGGCCAAACCGGACCGCGAACACCCCTATCAGTTCCAGCGATCTTCACTGATTATGTTCAGTGATCGCTGTAGAACTTGCATTGTAATTCTATCAGAGACAGCAATACTTCAAGAAGACAACACTCACACCAAAGAACCTTCAGCAAACGTCGAAGACTGAAACTGATGATTAGAGACTGACGAGTACGTGATCTGAAGCGGTATTCAGTGATTACAAGTCTGTCTACATATGTGTGAAAACTGCTCAAGCTTCAACAAATGATGATGAGACCTTCAGGTCATTCCAGCATTCAGCGATCAAAGGAAGCTTGCTTAGCACGATTGTTGTTGTCTTGTCTTTATGCACACAAAGGACAAAACCCATACCCTTATGAAAGTTGGTACGGTACGGAGCCGACTAGTTGACTCTATTGTCCACCAACTTTAGGTAAGGATGTATGCTCATGAATAGTGCTTTTTGTACTATTTACTGTAGCAAAAGACAAATCTTCCTCTTAAGGCTTGACACGCACTCTAACCCTACCATATTGTATTAAATGTCCATTTAATGCATTGGGTATAAATAGAAATATTTCTTCTCCATGCAGAGTGCGCACAACTCATTCTCTAACCCTAATTCTTACTTCAAGCATTTTCTAGCTTAAGTAAAGGATCTTCTCTACAGCATTTCTTTTCTTGTATTTGCCAAGACTTTGTGTGTGTAACTAAAGATTGTTTAGATAGGTTTTTACTACCTTATCTTTCCGCAAACAATCTTGTAAAATCTGTATTGATCTTCTTTATCAATATATATTTTAAAATTTTTAAATATTGTGTTTGTATTCAATCCCCTCCATTCTACAAATTGTTTCTCTTCTTGTAGACCCTCTCGGGACCAACAAATGGTTTGCCATATGAAGATCCACACTCACACTTAAAATCATTCAAGGAAATAGCTGACACTTTTCTTATCTCGGGGGTATCTAACGATGCTCTGAGACTCACATTGTTTCTTTTTTTCTTTGATGAGAAATATTTTTAATGTTATTGCAAAATATATATATATATATATATATATATATTTGTAGTTCTTGTTCCAAATGGAATACATCTCTCAATTTAAGAGTCCTTTCAAAACAAAGTGAAGTTGCAGGCATTAGTTTTGTTGAAAAAGAGTATGTGTTGATTCAAATTTTAAAGAAGATGTAAGCTGAAATTTCAGTATTTTTAAAGGAATATAAGTTATCTTTTCACTAAATTGAAATAACTGTTGTTTTAATGAATTACTTGAAACAACTAGACCCAACTTTTAATCTATGATTTAGTTTATTTGTAGTTGCATTGATGATGTTTCCGTACCTATGAACTATAATACATAAATTTAGACTTCGTTACACCACCGTAGCCAAAGTCATCACGCAAAACCTTCGAATCTTTAACTTCTCTCAAGAGCCAAACATCACCAAATCTTTCGAAACCTTAAATGTCATGTTTTAACCCTGTTTTATCTCAAAAATATTTACCACTTACTTATATATATATATATATATATATATATATTTTTTTTGTAACAATACCATATTTGTTTATATTAAATTTCACTAATAGTTATTATTTATTCATTAATAATAATCAATTGCCCTTTTAATTTACCTATTGTAGTAGTAACAATAAGGTAACCAATCACAAAGTGCGTTAATAATATTTCAAGAGATTTTCTAAGTGAATCTTTATAATTACTACACAATAAAATACTAAAAAGTAAAATCACTTAACAATTTTATTATGAAAACTTCTTATAAAATAGGTATTTCAACAATTTTTAATATAAAATAATAAGGAGTCGTTTATCAAACACTTACCTGGTAAAATTTAACACAATCATCTACTTATCGGGTAAGATTTTAGTCCACCAAGACGACATCGTATGCAACAATTTACCCGGTAAACACTTATCGTAGTAAACATCCTTACCCTCACTTACCGGATAGGATTTTTGGTCCTTACTGTATTTATCCGGTAAGGTAATGTGATTTTAGTAAACGTTCCCCTAAGTCCAAACAAACTTGGTAATTTCCAACAATTTTTTTTGTTAAATGATAATTTTTGGTAAAGTTTTTATCATATGGTATTTTCTAACAAACTTTTTATTAAATAATAATTTCCAATAAAGTTTTTATAAAATAGTATTTTCCAACTCATTTTTTAAACACACTTTTGTTTTAATTTGGTGGAAAACAATTAAAAAATATTTCTTTGTTTTCAACATTAACTTTGAGAATCATCTAAAGTTGGAGATTTTTTTTTTATCATATTACTCCTTTTTAGAGAAATCTTTAGAAACTTTTTGAAACAAAAAATCTTTAAAATCTTTTTCTTTTTGAAATATATAATATTTATATACAAGAAATAGAACAAATAAACTTACACACTTTACTCATATTTGATGAGTTTGAACTCTTAACCTCCTAGTAGGACAAAAACTCACTGTTAAACCAAATACCCTTTATTAAAAAAATACATATGCTCTAACACCAATTGGCCATACATAATATTATTTTTACAAAAACATATTACAAAAAGATCAGAAATATAGAGCCTCTGATGGAGTGAATTATACCTTTTTTTTTTTGTCTTTCTTAATTTTATTTTGTGTATCTATTTTTAGTGATGGATTATCGACATATTTCTCTTTTTATTATTGAAGAAAGAGAAAAAAAAATTCCTCACAAAATAAATTAAATATAGTATTATTTTATATAAATTTTGTTATTGAAGTATTCCATTTATTGAATATTTTAATATTAAAATTAATGTTGAAATTTACAAAATAAAAAATATGTTAGAATTATGTAAGAGCATCTCCAATGGCATTTTCAAAATAGAGATTTTGAGAATTTTTAATTAATAGATTTTTGAAAACCTTGTTCAAAATGAAGAAAGTATGAGATTTGATGAAATTCTTTAATTTTGAAGATTTCTTAAAAGATAATTACTTATGAGAGAGAAATATTTTTTTTTCCTACTAATGAGATTGCTTTAAACTAAAGAAATAACATTTTATGAGTTATATTGAATATTTTAATAATATAAGTAATTTTGTAATATCCAAAATAAAGAATATGTTGGAGTTAAATGTAATTTTGGTAGAAATTTTAATTTTTTTGCATCTACAACAGATTCTCTATATTTTTTCTAAAATAGGGAACTAAAAGTCAAGAAAATCTCTAAAATAAATTACGTTCAACTCTAACAAATTCTCTATTTTAGAGATTTCATCATTAATATATTTAAACATTTTATAATTTTATGATCCTAGTACACTTTTTAAAAAGAAAGTTCTTAAAAATGATATTAATTCAACCTTCATTGATAGAATGAATAAAAAAAACTCATTTATTTTTCATCTTTTTAAAGTTTTACAAAGTTTTCTATATTTAAAGTTTTCTCCATGATTCTCTATTTTTTTTTTAATATCTTGTTTATATTAGTTAATATATTATACTATTATAGATGTATTTCCACTATATTTTAAAATATAATAATTAATTGATTTTTTAAGATGCTCTTTTTGATCATTTCAAAAAAAGGATGAGTATTTTTTTGGAAATCAAAAAAAGGATGAGTATTTTTTTGGAAATCAAAAAAAGGATGAGGATTTTTTTGGAAATCAAAAAAAGGATGAGGATTTTTTAAATTTTAGCCCATCAAATTCAAAACAATATTTTAAATTAAAGAATCAAAATAATATCGAAGAATTTTTTTTACAACCGATCCGAAAACTAAGAATCGTCCTTACAGGAGATTTTCCCTTTCAATTACAATGGGATGGACGTAGGGGTAAATTGAATCAAAAAATGATAGATGATATCCTGGAAATATAATAATTAATTGATTTTTTAAGATGCTCTTTTGATCATTTCACATTCTCATCAGCTAGTTTTGCGAAACATGAATTGTTTATCAGCTACAAAAATGTAAATGTGTCCGGGCCAAAGCCTGACTAATCCCCGACAAATTTAGAGGCTAAACATGGTCTCACTTAAATGTCGCCAACACTCCTCTACCAGGGCTCGAACTCGGGTTCATGACTATGCCATGCCCAAGCCTTTACCACTAGGCTGAAAGGTCTTTGACTGTTTATCAGCTACAAGCTAGCTTATAAGCTAACAACTAGCTTTTCAATTAGTTTATCGAACATAACCTTAATGATATCAAATGATAAAATTGAAAAAAAAAATCATTATCAAAATTTGGATGCCTTCAAAACATGATAATACGTGTGATTGAAATGAGTTAAAAAAATACTAATTTACGAAATCGTTTTATACTAAAATCGTTTGATGTATGTG
This sequence comes from Cynara cardunculus var. scolymus, assembly GCF_001531365.2. Taxonomy (NCBI): domain Eukaryota; kingdom Viridiplantae; phylum Streptophyta; class Magnoliopsida; order Asterales; family Asteraceae; genus Cynara; species Cynara cardunculus. The sequence continues at coordinate 15,267,883 of NC_037532.1, forward strand.
TCAATTAAATATTGATTGTTTGGATGTAAACTATTCAGTTATTATGATTTATTTATTGATTTGCTATAAAATTAATAGATTTGTTATTAAATGATTGTTTATGAACCAACTGTTTAATTGATTATTACGTTGGTTAAAAGGGCCGTGTTCAATAGAGGTGATATAGATGGAAGTTATAAATTGAAGAATTAGATTGTTTATCTTGTGATAAATAATGCATTATAAAACGTTACAAAATCAAAATTTTATGTCCCTTAACGAAGTTCAACTCTCTCTACCTTTAACAAACTCACCTAGTTAAAAACGGAAAATTACTTAAGAAATCATTTGGCAACTACGTTCTGTCAAAGCTGTTCGGTCAAGTAAGTAATGGAACGAGATCCAAGTACTGTAAGGACTGCAATAAAAAGTTACAATGCACATGTATGATCATCGCCCACGGAGAGTTGATGCATGGTTGTGAGCTATATTTATAGGCATGGATTGAATATTGAAAGATACCTTATTTGCTTATAGGACTTTCCACCGTTTCTTATAAGGTTTTGAAGAGTATACCATTCAATTTTTGTGTAGAAAAGGAGATCAGTGCCCTAAATCTCTAATCCATCGATAATATCTAATACCTCATTTGAAATCATCCGGACTAGAAAAAATTGAAATACTAAATATTTTTTCGACATCCTTCGTTCAAGCTAGCCATGAGTCAAAACAGTTTGTTTGCTTAATGGTTTCAATCCAATCGACTCAATCATCCGACTACACCTCGTTATGCATGATGAATAAAATGCTATTCATTTTTTCAGGGTTCATAATAATATCAAGTATCAAGAGAGATGAATAGACGATAAATGGCAAGATAAAAGGCAAGAATGGCTCCTCGAAGGTTTAGACCACCATCATTATCCGACATAGTTTTATAAATTAAAGAAATAATTAGTTTTTTTTATATTGGATAAAAAATAACTTATAAAATGTCACCACTTCAAAGCTTTGCGTCCCTTAACAAATTCATCAAGTTATAAATGAAAATTTTACCTAAATAGCCGGTATGGAACTATGTCTAGGTCCAAATGATGTCAGTATAGCAAGATAAAATCGAAAGACGTAAGTATGATCATTGCCCAAGGGGAGCTAATGCATGGTCGCAAATCGTATTAGTTTTACAGATTAATTTATCACTAAATCCTGAAACTGTGTAAACGTTACTTTTGACTTCTCCATATTTTATAACATATCAATCTTCTTTAAGGTGTTGTTTGGTAAACATAAGGTAATTTATAAGATATCTTATTTTTTGGGCATACGTTTAAATGGACATAAACTAACTTATTAAAAATGCCAGTTGGAATAGTTTATGAAGAGTTTTTTTTTATTACTTTTTTAATTACAACTCTCACTAATATTAACTATTATTTATAACTATTAAGTATAAATAAATATTGATTATTAATAATTAAAAATTACTAATATCAATAAATATGATTAATAGTAATAGTTATTAGTTAAAAGTTATTAACTAATTTAAATTTTAGTTACACATTAATCTTAATTATTTAAAATTATTATTAATCATATCAATTATTTTTAAATTATTTTTGTAATTATTATTCAATATTTTTAGTTATAAAAACAAATATAACAATTATCTATTATGTAAAAATCATAAATTAATATAGATTCTTTTTCCTAAAACTTGTTTTAACAAATCCAAAATTTATACAATATATAATAATCAATTTTTTTAATACCTTGTTTGTATTAACATATTATATTATTAAATATTTATTTTAATTATATTATAAAAAAATATAATTAATTAATTTTTCAAGATGTCATTTTTAATCATTTTACATGATTATCAACTAGTTTTTGTCAAACATAATTTGCTTATCAGCTAACTTATTAACAAGTTTATTAAACACAGCCTAATATATAAAATAAATTTATTGATATTTACCATGAGTGAAAGTAAATCCATTTATTGCTTTAAGATACAATATACAAAAATTAAGCGTGTTTTTTAAATCCTATTAGATTTGTTTAACTGACAATTAGACATGACTTTTGAGGATTCTTTTTAGAGGTCATTCTTTTACCACTAGTTTGTATACCCGCGCAATGCAGCGGGATGTAAAAGTTCATTAAAATTTATTCAATTGCAAAATATCAAATTTTTTCAAGATGTCATAAAGCCTACAACATTTGAACTTACAGTAGATTCAAATAACAATCTATGCGAAGTGTTGGTGTTAGTAGTTTCTGCAATCATTTGATATTTTTTATTAAAAGATAACTTTTCAAGATCATATGCATCACCAAACAAATTGCAACTTCAGATATCATAGTTAGCATTYGGGAGCACCGAAAGCCAAAAAGTGATGTCTCAAAATTCAACTTATTTAATTCATTTCTTAACCAGATTTTGCCTAATTCCAAATTCAAAACAACAACAAGCCATCACATGTAATTGTTTCTTAAATCTTCAATATTTTTATATAACAAAATTTGTTAAATAAATATATTCCACTACAAAGTGAGTTCATTGACAACAGTTAAATCTGGCCAAGATTGCAAAGTGAGTTCATTAATTTGAATACAAATAGATACAATAATCATAGACAACTTGTTACCAATCAAACTTGTTATAAGATGGTATAGATAAGAACCAACCGGTTATATGTGACCCTTAATCAACCCCTCTTTAATCGKTCAAAATGTAATCGATCCCGGTCCGAATTCAAAACTTGGTTGGAATCAAGATCAAAGGCAACAAACATCAACTCCACTCAATACAAACTCTTTAATGTATCACAAGRATTTAATCTAASAACTCTTCAAGGAAATCAKAATAAAATCTAAAACCAATTCCTTCTGTTAAATGAGTTACAAACCCCAAACACATAAATTAGAAACACCAAACTTTCAAAATCACACTCAAAGACAAAGCTCTCAACTTACATTAAATTTGTCTATACAACAATTTTTTACATCAAGTCTACTTATTATATCGACGATGTGATCACCCGCGAGAAAGAAAATAGCAGCCCATAGGAACGCTAAGAAACGCTCGAGAAGGATAGTCGATCTTTGAGAGTATCAAAAATGGATGAAGCTACCGAATTCTGTTGTAAAGTGTTTATGAGGCGGCCTAGCAACTCGTCGTTTTTAGTCTGTGATGCAGCATCGGTAGCTTCCTTTGCCATTCGAGCATATGCATGTTACACACAAACACATAAGCCACAACCAATAAGACTAATACAACTTTGACATCTTAGCAAAACTGCAACTTATTAATCCACATTTGATGACAAAGTTTCAATCGGCTTCTGCCTTCTATAAGCAACATAATCTGAAACACAAATGAAGTTTACAACTAACAAAAAGAGATTTGTATCTATGTTAATTGGGAATAATAGAACAATCTGGACTTGTGTATGATTTTAGAGCATGCAGATAATCTTTTCATTTGCATGTTTTTGTGATCCTTGGATCCTTGCCCTTGGCAACATGTTTTTATTGAAGAAGATTAAAATGGTTTTTTCTATAATTCAAATTGTTCGTTCAGCACAAAAAATAAACTAAGGGGATATTTACCAAATACTTACCCAGTAAGTGCTTATCAGTAAAATTTGACACTACTATTTATTTACCGGGTAAGATTTTAGTCCACCAAAACGACATCGCATGTAACAATTTACCCGGTAAGCGCTTACCGAATTTATCCGGTAAGGTAATGTGACTTGGTAAGCGCTTACCCGGGTAAACRTTTGGTAAAYRGTCCCTAACAGTTGTTCATTTCACCCTTATTCCAAATAAATGTYTAATTCACACAGSGCTTAATGAAAACAAAAAAGAAAAACAAACATTCACTCAGTCTCGTGGAAGCTTCAGAAATGATGTCACATACATCAGGTCATAATGCCACATGCAGATTGGTAAAAATGCTTATAACATATCACAAAACCATCTGCATTTAGAATMCTACTATTCAGATAAGAGGCRGCAGCAAGGAACAACTTGAGAAATCCCCATTCTTTGAGAGGCTTAAAAGGAAAAAWTTTGGGGTAAAAKTTTCCTCCATCTTAAAATCTAATCACATTTCATTTCTACAATAGCRACATTTGTAATCACATTTYATTTCATGATACAAATTTTGAATTTAAAAAAGGACAGCTAGGAGATCTCCAACACTTAAGTTAAAATGGAGATTCCTTACAAATTCAATTAACCACAAACTAAAATTAACTACAACAAAGTTCATGAAAAATGGATTTACTTACATTTGAAAGTGTGGTTTGCTTTTTGCAGGTGATTCTTTTCACAGATCYCSTGGATGTGTACTTGATGCAGTACTTGACCTCTATTCTACCCTTTTCTTGCTCACTTCACGACAGAAACAATGAAAACAAAATGAAGCAGTGTAAACAGRAACAAAAACAGGTTTGTAAACAGAAACAGAAACAAACTCAAATGGAACCATGATCATAACATACCACACAAACTCAAAAACTTAAAAAAGGTTGGGTAATATGAGGCAGTGTAAACAGAAACAGAAACAGGTTTGTAAACAGGTTGTGCTAATATAACAGGTTATGAACAACCATATGGAACCTTAATGCATATATGTAAATTAGGTTTGTAAACAGGTCTGTTTGGTTGAGTCCTCGTAATTGATTGCAAGCAAAGAAAGCAGTAGAGAATGGTGATGACAAAAAGGCTGGAATCACATGCAGCTGTTAGTTAGCATGTCTATCATCCCATAAATACATGTCCAAGGGTCAAGGACTATAGACTCACAAAGAACAAGTTTTCCCTATAGACTACAGTAATATACCCCCTGATTTCCTAACACC
>NC_037532.1:15273940-15277198 GCF_001531365.2 Cynara cardunculus var. scolymus
CGGTTCTTTGGAGGGCAGAGTTGCGTTGGAAAGGGAAGTGAGGGTGGAGCGTCGTTTGGAAAAGAATGATGAGGTGAGCGTGAAGCGTCGTTTGGGAGAGAGAGAGAGAGAGAGGGCCTTGGGTTATCAATGTGTGCTTGAGAGTAGTAGTACTAAATTGGTTTTTAAGATTTTAAGACTTCATGCTTAAAAAGATTGTATCTTATGCAGTTTAAGTTGTTTTTAAGACTTTTAAGAAATCTGCTTTATAATGTAGTATAGATAATTGAAAGTTTACTGATTTATTGCTTTAAGATACAAAACCATTTGAAGATTTTGCTAACTCTTTTCCAAAACTCTGATATTAATCGAGGTACATACAAATTGGTCCAAACGATTACAGTTAAAATAAGAAATATATTTACCGTAATTGAAAAATATGCACTTATTGCTTTAAACCAATTAACCGCAGTCGACTGTTTTCCCCCTTTCAAGACCCTAATATATAAACATTATATGTATATTATAAAAAATATTACATATTATATATATATATATATATATATATTACATATTATCAAAATATATTATAATAATATAATACCTTTGCCGGCCGACTCTCTAGTGGCTTCCAAAACCCTAGATTCTAGAAGCACGAAATCTAGCCTATAAATAGGTTATCATTCGCCATTGTTCGAGACATCTTCCAACCAATACTGGGCAAAGTCCTCTGTCCTCTGTCTTCAGTCCTCAAGGAGGAATATATGAAGCGCCATTATCCAACACCCTCTAATGGCCCCAACACCGCCCATGGATCGCTGTGAGATATTTTTTTGTTGTATTCATTTTCTCTCTATTGATGTATCTAAAGACTCGATTTTGGAGATAAATTTTTTAGTTTAATCGGATCAAGCTGTTGTCTTTTTGTTAACACGATTTTCTATATATGTTTTCTTCTTCAGAGTCGTGGTGGTGGTGGCAACATGCTCGATAAGTTCGTCAATGTTCATTTCATTTCGGGTATAATTTGTTTGTTCTCAACCATCATCAATTACACTTCTTTGTCTGATACTGAATTTTGGCTTTTATGCTTTTTGTTTGTGAAAGAGCCTAGTCGGGCTATTGATTGTTGAAGCTAGCCATGGTGGGTGGCTCAGACCTCGAGTTGCCAACTAAAAAGAAGTTCTATCTGGTTCGGCTACAACCAATACTAGTGAAGACTCGATTGGCTGTGGTGGGGTTAAACCGTCTGCCGCCCCCTTTCTCATTTTTCTCCGGTAGGCCTCATTCCATCAACCTCCATCTTCCCAAGAACTCATCTCTGAAGGTGCAGGCCGTCATTTCCCCCTCTTCTTCAAAGCCATGATCCATGTCGTTCTTTAGCGAGTCATGGTGTTTGGTTGGAATAAGCTGCAATCTTTTGTGCCTTTTATTTGGTCAAAAGAGCAGAAGGAGGGAGAAATGGGTGCTGTGTCGGAGGAGAGGCAATGGTTTTACCATTTTCAGTTTTGGAAGGAGAGGACCTGGTTTTGGTGTTGGGTGTGCATACAGGAGAAAGGAATAGTGACGAAAGGGGAGGTGGATGCAGCGCCAGAGAAGGAAGCGTTCCGGCGATAAAAGTATAAATGGTGACTAGAGTTAGGGTTATAGTAGAAAAGGAATTTGATAATTTGTAATATTGGTCAATGTTCATGGCATTTCATAAAGACGTAAGAGTACGTGGTCCAATTTATCTTCTTGTTGAATTACTTGACATTTAATGAGAAATATTTGTAGTTTTTATATGAAACACAATATCTTATTGAAATATATTTATATATATATTTATTATTATATGATATTAACTTGTCTTTGTGAGGTCATCTTTTATATTTAAAATTTTATAGTAAAACACTGTAAAGATAACTTATAAATGGATATATATCTTTAATTCAAATGAAACATTAAGTAAAGTAGTTGGAGGCATTAGTTTTGTAGAAAAAGAGAGTATGTGTCGATTTATATATGTGTCGATTTAGATATTGAAGAAGACGCAAGGTAAAATTASTATACCTTTAAAGGAATGTAAGCTATGTTTCACTAAATTGAAACAATGGATATAAACCAACTTTTAATCTACGATGTAGTTTGTTCGTTGTTGATTTGAACGTTAATGCATATCTATGAAGTATAATATAAAAATTTATATTTTCTCACATAACCATGGCCAAAATTATCACGCAAAACTTCCATTCAAGTCGTTAACCAGACTTTCCTTAAGAGCCAAACATCACCAAATCTTTGGAAATCTTAAATGTCATGTTCTCTGACCCTGTTTTATCTCTAAAATATTCTGTCATTTACATTTTTATAACAATACCATATTTGTTTTTATTAAATTTCATTAATAATTTTAATTTTTTCGTTAATAATCTTTATGCTGTTTCTATGTAATCACTTGATTCGTTTGTTAATAATATTCTAAAGATTCTATAAGTGAATCTTTACAATTTCTTCACAATAAAATACTAATTTTTGTTAATAAAAAGATAAATTTTTAGCAAACTTGGTATAAAATAATAACTCCCAACAAACTTGGTAATTTTCCAACCAAATTTTTATATTTATGGTATTTTCTAACAACTTTTTATTAAATGATGATTTTCTAAAAAGAATGCAATTTTCCAACTCATTTATTTTAAATTTTAATTTGATGGAAAACAATTAAAAAATATTTATTTTTCCTCAACATTAAATTTGAGAGTCAGTTAAATTTGAAGATTTTTACTATTTTTCTATTTCAAAAAATTTACATATGCTGTTACACAAATTGACCACACACAGTCTTATTTATAAAATCATATTATAAAATAATTAGAAATGTATAGTGTATTGCAGAGAATTATAGTCTCTCAATTTTATTTTATGAATTTTTGCGGGTTTTGAAAGAGTAAGAGAGTATTCTAATAATATGAATTTTAAGATGTATTTTTCTATTTATTAAATTTTAATATTTGAAAATATTTATCAATTAGTTATAAATTAGTTTCTAAAATTCAAAAAAATTAGTTAATAATTTATAAGTATGTAACAAGAAGTTGTAAACATTGTAGGATATTGTATAACTATACTCAAATGTGAATATACTCATGATTGAAATTTTGAATACTGAGTAAAAAATATATAATGATATATATATATATATATAGTGTGAGTTCCGGTGAGAATAAAAGTTAAAAAATATGAGAAACGTACACTACTAAAAAATGGGGTTTTTCCGACGGCAAAATCCGTCGGAAA
>NC_037532.1:15277298-15290834 GCF_001531365.2 Cynara cardunculus var. scolymus
CTTTGGTGTGAGTGTTGTTTTCTTGAAGTATTGTTGTCTCTGAATGATTTACAAAGCGAGTTCTTCAACGATCACTGAACATACTCAGTGTATTGATCGCTGGAACTGAAAATACAGAAACTAAAATACATCGAAAGGAAAAAGAGATTATCATCAAATCACTGAGAGAGAGGATCAACACAAACCCCAAATGTACCTTTCTATCTTCCTGGATTCTGTTGAAACATAGTTTGAGAGTATTCAATAAATCTCTCAGTATATTCCCGAACTGTTCCATTTCCCTATTCTAACGTCAGGAAATCTTCTTCCATTTGTCTAACTGCCGTCTTAGGACATAACTGATTCTTGAATCGTTCCACAAATTCTGCCCAAGACAATGATTGTAAGACATCTGTTCTGGCCGATGATTCAATTTCCCACCAGAACAAAGCATTTGATTTCAATACAGAAATAGCAAATCGAACTTTATCTGTTTCCGGACACCAAATGGTGTTGAACACAGATTCCATTTCTTTGATCCAGCACATGGCTTTCACTGGATCGCTTTCTCCAGAAAATGTTGGTGGCTTGCATGCCAAAAACATTTTGATATCTCCCTCCTTGTTGTGAATAACTGGTATCGAGGGATGAACTTTTACTCTTTCTATTTCTACCCTGGCTGGTACTCCCATGATAGAAGTCAGAGTTTCCCGCAACTTCTCCATTTCTTCAACCAACATGTCCCTGGTTACGTATACAGGATGTGGCACTGATCTCTCTTGAACATTCCTAGAATGGGATTCTTTAGGTTTAGAACGAATTCCAGTTTGACCCCTTCCTTGAGATTGACTTCTTCCTCTGCCTCGTCCCCTTGGTCTTCTTCGACCTTTGATTCCAGATATGCCAGTCGAAAGATTAACAGGTGACTCTTCCCTTTCTTCAGAATCTGGACGAGCCGTTCTTTCAGATCTTCTAGTTCGGCTAGACATCTGCAGATTTTAGTGTAAATAATCACGTATTTACATTCCCAAATATAATGAAGTATTTAAGTTCAGATGTGTACCTGTAAATTCATAATTACACTGGCCAGATGTAATTAAAATTTACCTTACACACTGTTTGTAATAACTTAAAATATTATTTGAGGTTTTTGAGAGTCTTACTTAATTTTTTTTATATTTTTATTTTTGGCCATTAGAACTATTTATGGCCTAAAAACATAACTGCCATAGAGGAATAAATTGGTTTTAAAAGTGGGATTAATTGTTTTGTAACCGACCAATTAAATGGTAATTAATTGGTAAGGAGGTTACGAGGTGTATATATAGAGGCGATGAACCAGTGATTTGATTCCTTACTAGCAAAATAGACTTGAGGTCAAGATCTAGAAGGCAAGAGCACAAAGTCGAGACTCAAGAGCTATGTGTGCGTGACGTTCATCAGACGAACGATTGAAGTTGTCAATCACTGTGAGTTTACGTGATGTTTTTTTAAGGGTTGCATATATGTTTCTGTTAAATTGCAAGCTTGCTGTGTTTTATGTTTATGGTTTTCTGCGTGGATGTGCTTTGTGATAAAATGTTGTGTGGGAAGTGAGGAGGACTGAACTAAGGATTTAATCCTAAAACAACCACGCTGTGTGAAGCTTGTTAAGCCGTAAGAGCGGACATGCTGTGTGAAGTCCGCCAGGAAAGCCGTAAGAGCGAACAATGCTATGTGAAGTTCGCCAGGCAATGCTGTGTGATATAGTCCTTTCCCTCTTACTTTTGTGTTTTATGAACTGTGCGAAAACCGTTTACTCACTAGGCTTTAGGCTCACCAAACTCGTGTTTTCAAAATAAATGCAACCAGGTCACTACTCGTATGGAGATAGTAGCAAGGGTAAAGAGAAGGCGTAGAGCCTGACTGTGTGTGAAGAAGATAGGCTGGAAATGAAGTTTAGTCATGACTTGTCTTGACGAAGATTAGTCAGTTGTGGGTTTAGGCAATTGCTGTATGATCAGAAAAAAAATTTAGACTTCCGCTGTGATTTATGTTTAAACTGTTTCATTCCAGTATTTTATGTAAGTTTTCAATTTTTAAGGTTGAATTTTATTTATGATTTGAGGTTAAGATAAAGATCGGATTTTGGGTCTTTACAGGTGGTATTAGAGCCATAGTTCTAAGAGAAATAAGTTATGATTTTAGCCTAAACTTAGACAGAATTAAGGTTGAAAAAAAATTGAAACAGAAATGATGAATTTGGACTGTTATTCTTGCTGTTAGTGTGTTTGCTATTAAGTGATGACTGTGTTGAGGTTAATAGATTTATCGCTGTGAGTTATGGGAAAATGGTTTATACCAAGCGCACTAGAAGTATTGGAAGACGAAGACGTAGAGAAGTTAGTCTAGGACCAAGAAGAGGATGAGGAGAAAATAGTTGGCATATGAACTATGTGTGGCTAGGTTTTATTGCAATAAGTTGGTAGCCTAGAGCTGGGATATCTCAGTGTTTTCTTTTATTCAGTTTAAGCTTGTTAAATATGAGCTGATTGACATGATTATGGAATGAAATAAACTTTTGTTGGTGTTTAAATCTTGTTGAATGGTTGTGGAATGCTAAGTTGTGTATAAGAATAGTTATTTATAATCTGTTATACGCATATAGTTAAGAAAGAAGGAATGTCTCAACGATCAAGAAGGACTCTATCGGTCGCTCCCGATGCAGAGGAAATACCTTTGGTCGGGGCTACCCCTGTTGTACCAGGGGTGATACCAGCCTCTGTTGCGGCCACGAGGACCGCGATCACTAGAGGCAGATGACGAGGCAGAGGACGAGGCAGAGGAACATCGGAAACAAGACAAAGCGATCAAGAGCCTTAGGTACAAGAGAGCTCTGCATCGGGCAGAGGCAGAGGCCGAGGCAGAGGCAGAGGTCGCACACGAGCAGCGACCACCACCCCTGTGGACCTCATTGCTCAAGAGGTGTCCAGAGCTCTGCAAGCTATTTTGCCTGTTGTTATAGCACAAGTAAGAGAAGCAGAGCAGAGGAATGAAGAGGCTAGGGAAGCTAGTGTTGTAAGAGAAGTGGTTAGCAACATCAACCATAGAGAGGACCATAGAGAAAGGTCAAGAGCTAATAGTCCTATCAACACTAGCACGGGACAAAGGGGTTGTAGCTACAAAACTTTCTTAGCTTGCAAACCCCAACTATTTCAGGGTGAGCCAAACCCAGTTACGGCCCTGAGATGGATAAAGGAGACAGAGATGGTCTTCAAAGTTAGCAAATGTGCAGAGGAAGACAAGGTGACTTATGCTGCTTCCATGATGAAGTCTGAAGCCCTATTCTGGTGGGAAATAATTACCAACCTAAGGGGCGAAGAGACTGTAGCAAGGATGTCATGGGATGAGTTCAAGGTGTTGTTCAACAAGAAGTTCTTCCCAAGAACTGCTGTAAAACAGTTGGAAGAAGAATTCTTGAGGTTAGAACAAGGAAGCTTAACGGTCAGGGAGTATACAACCAGCTTCACAGAGAAGGCTAGATTCTCTGAGCATTATGTCTCTACTGAGGAGAGACGGGTAGAGCATTTCATATGGGGATTGAAAGCATCCATCAGGGAGTTTGCCCTCAACATAAAACCAACAACTTTCCAAGAGGCTATGAATGCAGCCGAAGTTAGAGAAAAGGAAATGGTCCACCAGGAATTCGAGCGGGGCCAGCTGAAGAGGAAATGGGAGGGTTCAAACAACGAAGCCTGAAAGATAAAAAGTTGGGAACTCGGAAACGAAGGTATGGCAAGAACAATTGGGCAAACCATGTCCTAAATGCAACCTTGTGCATAGAGGAGAATGCTTGATTAAGCCCAGGGTCTGCTACCGGTGTGGGAAGGCTGGACACTTGTCCCAAGACTGCAGAATGGAACGAAGAGAGAGATTATGCTACATCTGCAAGTCACCCAATCATGTGCAAGCAGACTTCCTGCAAACGAAGAAGGATGTTACGGCCATTCAAGGAGGAAGCAGAGGTGGGAAAGGAGAGGAACGACGACCAGAAGCACCAAGACCAAAAGGGAGGGTGTTCCAAATGACTGCAGCCGAGGCTGAGGAAACCCCGGATGTGGTAACAGGTACCTTCCTGGTTAATTTTGTACATACAAAAGTGTTGTTCGATTCTGGCGCGAATAAATCATTTGTATCCACTACTTTCTGCCATAACTTGAATAGAGTAGCTAAGCCTCTAAGTTCAGCATTAGAAGTAGAAACTGCTGATGACAACAGGGTAATGATGAAGGAAGAATATGATGACTGCATTATAGAGGTAGATGGTAGTTCTATTCCACTCAAGCTGCTCCCTATGACACTAGGGGAGTTTGATATAATAATCGGGATGGACTGGTTAGCTGAAAACCAAGCTAGAATCTTGTGTAATAAGAAGATAATCTAGATTGAGGTACCGGGTAGTGGGAGATTAATAATCTATGGAGATAGAAGGGATAGGAAGGCTAGCATGATCTCCCTACTCAAGGCCAGACGATGTATAAAGAAAGGATGCCAAAGCTATTTGGCATATGTGATCAACGTTAAGAAGGAGAAGAGTGCGATGGAAGATATTAAGGTGGTAAGAGACTTCCCAGAAGTCTTTCCGGATGACCTGACCAGTCTTTCGCCAGAAAGACAGGTGGAGTTTCAGGTTGATCTGGTACCTGGAACTGCACCTATTGCCCGCGCACCTTACCGACTTGCACCATCAGAGATGAAAGAACTGATGACTCAGTTGCAAGATCTATTGGACAAGGGTTTCATACGCCTTAGTACATCACCTTGGGGAGCTCCAGTGCTGTTTGTTAAAAAGAAGGATGGTACAATGCGAATGTGCATTGACTACCGGGAGCTCAACAAAGTGACTATCAAGAATAGATATCCGCTTCCGAGAATTGATGACCTCTTTGATCAATTTCAGGGTGCAAGTTACTTCTCGAAGATTGATCTACGGTCGGGGTATCACCAAGTGAGGGTAAAGGATGAAGATGTATCCAAGATTGCCTTTAGGACGAGGTATGTGCATTATGAATTCCTGGTGATGCCATTCAAAATGACTAATGCACCTGCAACATTCATGGACTTGATTAATAGAGTCTGCAAACCATACTTGGATAAGTTTGTCATCGTTTTTATAGACGATGTTCTTGTATATTCACGTACCAAGGAGGAGCATGAGGAACACTTACAGGCTGTTTTAGATCTACTAAAACAAGAAAAACTGTACGCGAAACTCTCCAAGTGTGAGTTCTGGCTACGAGAGGTGCAATTCCTCGGTCATGTGGTGAACCAAGAGGGAATAAAGGTCGACCCAACCAAGATAGAGGCAATATAGAGGTGTGATCCACCCCGGACTCATTCTGAAATTCGAAGCTTCTTGGGTCTGGCCGGTTATTATTGAAGGTTTATTCAAGACTTCTCAAAGATAGCTACCTCTTTGATAGCTCTTACTAAGAAAGGAGCTAAGTTCGAATGGGGGACAACTCAAGATGAGACCTTCAAACTCTTGAAGGAAAAGTTGAGCTCTGCACCAGTCCTCAGTTTACCAGCAGGAACTGAAGATTTTGTGGTCTACAACGATGCTTCTAAGCTGGGCCTAGGTTGTGTGTTGATGCAGCAAGGGAAGGTAATCGCGTACGCCTCCCGGAAGTTGAAAGAGCATGAGAGGAGGTATCCAACTCATGACTTGGAATTGGCAGCGGTGGTATTTGCACTAAAAATTTGGAGGCACTACCTCTATGGTGTAAAGTGCCAGATCTTTACTGATCACAAGAGTCTCAAGTACTTGTTTGCTCAGAAAGATCTCAATATGAGACAATTAAGATGGCTGGAGTTGTTGAAAGATTATGAATGTGAGATCTTATACCACCCTGGAAAGGCCAACGTGGTGGTTGATGCTCTAAGCCGCAAAGAAAGGGGTACTCCACTACGTGTTAAGGCTCTAAGAATGGAGGTCACCACTAGCTGGATTGAAGACCTGAAGAAAATCCAAGAGGAGGCCTTGGTAGAAGAAAACATAAGGAAAGAAAGGATGGTGGGGGCTAGTCCATTGCTGGAAAACATTGGTAATGGACTAAAATGTTATAAGGGTAGAATTTGGGTTCCTCGCTTGGGAAATATTCGTAGGCAAGTTTTGGACGAGGCCCATAAATCCCGTTACTCCATCCATCCTGGAAATAATAAGATGTATCGAGATTTACGAAAATCGTATTGGTGGCTGGGGTTGAAGAAGGATATAGCTCACTATGTTGAGAGATGTTTGACTTGTTTGCAAGTGAATGTTGAACACCAGCGACCGTTTGATAAACTTCAACCTTTGGAGATACCCATGTGGAAGTGGGACCACATCACCATGGATTTCGTGACTAAACTTCCCCGAACACCAAGAGGTTTTGATGCGATATGGATAAAGTGGACAAACTCACCAAGTCTGCCCACTTTCTGCCTATTAGAGATACCTACTCAATGGACAGATTAGCCAAGTTATACATAGATGAGATTGTAACCCGACATGGGGTTCCATTATCAATAGTCTCTGACAAAGACAGTCGGTTTACATCTACATTCTGGCGGAGCTTCCAAAGAGAGTTGGGTTCTCAAATAAAGCTTAGTACATCATACCACCCGCAGACAGATGGTCAGAGTGAAAGGACCATCCAAACGCTGGAAGATATGTTGCGGGCATGTGCTATTGACTTTGCGGGGTCATGGGAAAGTCATTTTCCCTTAATAGAATTCTCCTATAACAACAGCTATCATGCGAGTATCCAAGTCGCACCATATGAAGCTTTGTTTGAGAGGAAGTGTCGAACGCCCCTGTGCCGGAATGAAGTGGGCGAAAAGCAACTTTTGGGCCCATAAATTGTGCAGAAAACGGCTGACAAAATTCAGCAGATTCGGGAAAGGCTGAAAATAGCTCAAGATAGACAAAAGAGCTATGCCGACAAAAGGCGAAAACCAATAGAGTTTCAAGTTGGAGACAGAGTAATGTTGAAAGTCTCGCCTTGGATGGGCATAATAAGATTTGGGAAACGAAGAAAGCTGAGCCCTCGATATATTGGCCCTTATCGAATAACAGCATGTGTGGGTGAGGTTGCATATAAGCTGGAATTGCCTGAAGAGCATCAAGGCATCCATATCACATTTCATGTGTCAACTCTGAGAAAGTGTTTGGCGGACGAGAGCTCTAAGGTAGCTCTGGAAGATATAGAGGTGGATCAGACTCTGAGCTACGTAGAAAGGCCAGAAGCTATCTTGGATAGAAAGGTGAAGAAGTTGAGGAATAAAGAAATCCCTCTGGTCAAAGTCCAATGGAAATATCATAAAGGACCAGAGGCAACGTGGGAGACAGAAAGTGAGATGAGAATAAAATACCCTCATTTATTTACGTAAAGTAAATTTCGAGGATGAAATTTTGCTAAGGGGGGGAGTTTGTAATAACTTAAAATATTATTTGAGGTTTTTGAGAGTCTTACTTATTTTTTTTATATTTTTATTTTTGGCCATTAGAATTATTTATGGCCTAAAAACGTAACTGCCATAGAGTGGTTTTAAAAGTGGGATTAATTGTTTTGTAACCGACCAATTAAATGGTAATTAATTGGTAAGGAGGTTACGAGGTGTATATATAGAGGCGATAAACTAGTGATTTGGTTCCTTACTAGCAAAATTGACTTGAGGTCAAGAGCTAGAAGGCAAGAGCACAAAGTCGAGACTCAAGAGCTGTGTGTGCGTGACGTTCATCAGACGAACGATTGAAGCTGTCAATCACTGTGAGTTTACGTGATGTTTTTTTTAAGGGTTGCATATCTGTTTCTGTTAAATTGCAAGCTTGCTGTGTTTTATGTTTATGGTTTTCTACGTGGATGTGCTTTGTGATAAAATGTTGTGTGGGAAGTGAGGGGGACTGAACTAAGGATTTAATCCTAACACAACCACGCTGTGTGAAGCTTGTTAAGTCGTAAGAGCGGACATGCTGTGTGAAGTCCGCCAGGCAAGCCGTAAGAGCGAACAATGTTGTGTGATATAGTCCTTTCCCTCTTACTTATGTGTTTTATGAACTGTGCGAAAACCGTTTATCTCATTGGGCTTTAGGCTCACCAAACTTGTGTTTTCAAAATAAATGCAACCAGGTCACTACTCGTATGGAGATAATAGCAAGGGTAAAGAGAAGGCGTAGAGCCTGACTGTGCGTGAAGAAGATAGGCTGGAAATGAAGTTTAGTCGTGACTAGTCTTGACGAAGAGTAGTCAGTTGTGGGTTTAGGCAATTGCTGTATGATCAAAAGAAATTTTTAGACTTCCGCTGTGATTTATGTTTAAACTGTTTCAATCCAGTATTTTATGTAAGTTTCCAATTTTTAAGGTTGAATTTTATTTATGATTTGAGGTTAAGATAAAGATCGGATTTTGGGTATTTACACTGTTCTTTCAACCCATCATATTTATTTCTAATGGAGCTAACTATGTCCGGAACCCTTAACATGCAATAAAACAGTTTAAGTTTAGGTATCATGCTGTGAAATACCTAAATTTGACTGTATTTAAGGGATAAATACACGAAATAACAACATAATTTTTTAAATTTCACTTTTTATATGTAACACCCCATTCCACACATTGCATGTAACACATACTTCATACGGAAGAAATACATGTTTATATATACTACTCAGGTCCCTTAGTACAAGAATTTACCATACAAAAAATACATGTCTCAAAAATTCCAAATTACATTTCTTGTACTAATCAACATTCATCAATTAAAACTATACATCATAGACAAATCTTCATACAGATATGCATACAGGAAAATATCACATTTTTCCACTTTCCTTACCGTCCGCACCTCCTGCAATACATATTTAAAATTACAATACGAGGGTTAGACCGAAAGGTCTAGTGAGTTACCCTATTTGTGTCATTGCAGGGTAATAATCACCAAAACTTTGTACAAAATAACTTTTCATATATATAACAAATAAGGACATAATACCAGTACTTTTCCATTTTTCAAACCAAGCATTCAGTTATTCAGATAACATACCTCAAATCTTTATAGGTTTGAATCAACCAGGTTCCATATAACGCCACTTTTAAACCTTTTCAATTAAACAAGATTTATTTAAAATTTCAGGCCAAACCTGTTATTTCCTCCTCAATAACATCCAGACTATGATTTCCAATAAAAACCCTGATTCTAAACCTTTAAATCATAAAGAAATAAATATTCCAGACCACGGTAATTTTAAATGATATAATAGTAAGAGTTATATCACATAACACACACAAATGCCACCCTTATATCCAGTGGTACACCTCTCCTTGATATGCCACCCTTATCCCATGGTACACCTCTCCTTGATATACCACTCTTATCCCATGGTACACCTCTCCTTGATATGCCACCCTTATTTCTTTATCAAAACATTTCACAAAAACAATTCCATATAAAATTAGACCGCAGTCTATGGAATTATTATCAGTTCGAATTTATCTTTTCAAAATTCCCCATTTATATATATAACAAGTCAAAATGCAAATCCGGTCAAATTAGACTTGGCCGGACTTCATCTCCGGTCAAGTTTTGTCCGATTTACCATTAATCCGGTCAACTTTGTCCGGATAACAAATCCGGACAACACTTTACATAGCTTGTCCGATTTAAAATAAATCGGCAACCTCATAGTCGTATTCCTACTTCTTCGTTCAAAATACTTGATATAAACTTAAAGATCATAAAATCGCTCAACACTTGTCCGGTTTAAGACTAAATCGCTTAACACTTGGTCGGTTTAAATCTAGTCCGAACAACACTCATCAAGCGGTTTATTTATAAATCGCTTAAGCCTTAACCGGTTTAGAGCTTAAATCGCCCAACCCTTGTCCGGTTTATGGCTAAATCGCTTGGCACTTGTCTGGTTTAAGACTTAATCTGGACAACACTTCAACGGATAACTTTTAAATCAAAAGTAAAGTTCAATCAATTATATAACTATGAAGAGCTTTAAAAGTAGTAAGAATCACTCACCTTATGCAACTTTCTTTTAAAAACCAACTTGATCCTTAGTCAAGAAATAATCTGCTCAGCTCTTTTTCTTCTAAATCGCTCAAATTTATGAGATTAGCCAAGAGAGTGAAATGGGAGTCAAACCCTCCTTTTATACCCTTTCTTAATAGGAAAGGTTGGCTGAACTCACACACATACCCACAACCCATTCATCCATACTCATGCATGTGTGTATATATATCAATTAACCACACACACACATATATATATATATATATATATACACTTATACTCACATGCATATACATGCATGCATATCGACATATATATATACATATATATATATATATCATACATACATGTGCATCCATATATTCACATAATCTCATTCATGGATCTACATTATGCATATTTTCACATATCAACATAATCAAATATATCAATTTATCATGCTGTCACGTAATCACATATAATAAATAAGCATATATTTATTACCTCAGGTGACAACCAAAACCTGGTTATCACATTATAACGTTTTACTTTCATTTTTTCTTGTTACGAAAAAATGTTTTTTAATGAAATTTTTTGAAGAGTTTACCCATTATAAAAATAATTACAACAATTAATCAACACACTAAATGCCCCAATATATTTCGAATCCAACTCGATTTCACCAGTTGGCAACTGCATGTTCCAAACACTTAACCTCTAGAAGTCAAGACTCATATTTAAACTTCGCGATAAATCTCTTCTATTCCAACAAACCCAACTCGGGGAAAGATGATGTTCGTTTTCACTCTCGGAATAGAAGCAATTCAAAATTTGTAGATAAAGCGATCTTAAGCTTGCACAAAGAATGATTCAGCACTTTCTTCATCAATTTGCACCCTCCATGTATTTATACGCGACATTTCTGAAATACTATGATAGATGGCAAAATTTAAGTTTCTTTGAGAACTCTAATATCAAAGCGTTATCATATTTTCATGACCGCGCCTTAAAAGATTTGGTCTGGTCCAAATCAAAATCTCATTTCGCGACAAAACTCAATCTTGCATGCCAAATCATTAAGTCCAACTTCCTCTCCATATTTAACAATAATAATATCCATATTGCAAGACGTATAACCATACCCGTTATAGTTGTAATTCCTACCAAATCATCCATGAGATGATGTTCATCTCAATATGTAACCTATTTGACTTCAAAATAACGACTCGCATGGAATTCTCATAAGGTCGTGCACAAATAACTTCACAAATTAAAAATCCAACCTCGTTCGACTCATCCCAAGGTTGCATCCATTCCAGAACACATACGCACTCAATGAAAACAGCCTTGGAAGACTAACTTTTTACCCGAATGACTGTACACAACAGTCACCTAGTCATACATTTATATGTATATACCTAGTATCATCAGATACTAACATGTTTTTGTGAGATTCGTAAAACCATTTTTTTATACTTAAAACTTTACACTAAAACACTATGAAGGTAACCAATAAATGGAATATATCTTTAATTCAAAAGAAACATTAACTAAAACACTATGATTCGTGTGTTAATAATATTCAAGAGATTCTCTTAAGTGAATCTTTACAATTTCTTCACAATAAAATACTAATTTTTTTAACAAACTTGGTATAAAATAATAACTCCCAACAAACATGGTAGTTTTCCACCCAAATTTTTATATTTATGGTATTTTGTAACAAATTTTTTATTAAATGTTGATTTTCAATAGAGAATGGAATTTTCCAACTCATTTTTTAAACACATTTATTTTACATTTAATTTGATGGAAAACAATTTAAAAAATATTTCTTTTTCCTCAACATTAATTTGAGAGTCGTTTAAATTTGGATATTTTTATTTTATATTTCTACTTTAAAATATTTACATTGTAACATAAATTGACCACACACAATCTTATTTTTATAAAATTATCTATAAGTATTTGATAAAAACTTTAAAAACTAATTTTTATGTATGAAGTATTGTTTATTGATGCATATTACTTAAAATTCAAGATTACAAGTAAATTGTACGTAAGTACAACTTATCAAAATAATTAGAAATGTATAGTGTATTGCAGAATATAACACCCCATACCACACATTGTATGTAACACGTACTTCATATAAAAGAAATACATGTTTAATTCCCACATTGGTCCCTTAATACAAGAATCTACCAGTATAAATACATGGTCCAAAAAAAAATACAAATTCTTGTACTAATCCAGTTACATTTGCCAAAATTATACAAATCATCAGTCAATCTTCATGTAGATAAACATATAGGGAAATTATTATATTTTTCCCTTTCCCTTACCATCAGCACTTCCTGCAATACATATTTGAAATCACAAAACGAGGGTTAGACTGAAAGGCCTAGTGAGTTACCCTACTTATGTCATTGCAGGGTGATAATCACCAAAACTTTTAAATAAAACAACTTTTCATATATATAACAAATATATGACCAAGTGAGAACACAATATTAATACCTTTCACAGGCCAATAATGTTTGCTTGCAAATAATACATCAACTCTAAACAGGTTTATATTAACCAAATTAACATAGTGTTATTTTTAAACCTTTTCTATTCAAACAAGGTTTATACAAAGCTTCAGGCCAAACCTGTTATCCTCTTCTCTATAACATTCAAACTATGATTTTCAATAGTAACCCTGATCCTAAATCTTTAAATCATAAAGAAATAAAGATTCTAGATCATAGTAATCTTAAGGGATACGATAGTGAGAGTTATATTATATATCACACACATACAATTGCCACCCTTATATCCAAATGTACACCTCTCCTTGATATGCCACCCTTATCCCATAGTACACCCCTTCTTGATATGACACCCTTATTTCTTCATCAAAATATTTCACAAAACAATTTCATAAAGAATTAGACCGCAGTCAATGGAATTATTATTATCAGTTCAAAAATCATCTTTTTCAAAATTCCCCTTTTATATATAAGAATAATTATATATAAACCATAAATATGTCAAAATACAAATCCGGTCAAAATAGACTTGGCCGGACTTCATCTCCGGTCAAGTCTTGGCCAATTTACCAAATACGGACAACAAATCGCCCAAGGCTTGTCCGATTTACCATTAATCCGGTCAACCTTATCCGGATACATACTTCACATAGCTTGTCCGATTTACCAATCCAGACAACTCATAATTCAAGGTTTTGTCCGATTTAAATAAACCGGTCACCTTTTAGTCGTATTCCTACTTCTACGTTCAAAATATTTAACATAAACTCCATATTCATAAATTGCTCAAGTATTGTCCGGTTTAAAACTAAATCGCTCAACTCTTGACCGATTTAAGTTTATCCGGACAACTTCACCAAGCAATTTATCTATATTCCGCTCAAGTCTTATCCGGTATAGGGATTAAATCTCCCAACCCTTGTCCGGTTTAAGACTAAACCGCCTGACTCTTGGCCGGTTTAAGTCTAATCCGGACAACACCTCAATGGTTATCTTTCAAATCAGA
>NC_037532.1:15291144-15297571 GCF_001531365.2 Cynara cardunculus var. scolymus
ATGCACATACACACATATTTTTCAATTATATGCTATTCATCTTATGCATATAATTTCACATACTAGCATGATCAAGTATAACAATTTATCATGCTATCACATAAATATTCAACAAATAGTCACAAATTAATTACCTCGGGTGATAACCAGGATCTAGTTATCACATTATCCATCCCTCAAAAGAATTCCGTCCCGGAATTCCTTTAATAAAAAATACACGGGTATTCTGATCTCATATTTGATTCCAATTCCCAAGTTGCTTCTGGTCCTTTGTGAAACTTCCACTGTACTTTAACCAGACTGATCTCTTTGTTTCTCAACACCCTAATCTTTCGGTCAATTACAGCTTCTGGTGTTTCCACAAAGTTCAGCTTACTGTCTAATTTAACCTCTGGCAGGGGTACAGCTTGACTCGGATCAATTAAACATTTGCAGATTCGATACATGGAAAGTGTTGTGAATCTGACTTAGTTTTTCTGGTAGCTCTAACTGATATGCCACTGGCCCAATTCGCTTACATATTCTGAATGGTCCAACATACCTCGGACTGAGCTTACCTTTCTTTCCAAATCTAATGACCCCCTTCCATGGCGAAACTCTTAACATCACAAAATCACCTACACAAAATTCAATCGTCTTTCGACGATTATTATCATAACTTTTTTAGCGATCTTGTGTTGTTTTAATTCTTTCACTGATCTGTTCAATCTTTTCATAAGTTTCTTGAACAATCTCAGGACCCGTCAGCTGTCTTTCACCCACCTCGTTCCAACACAACGGCGTTCGGCATTTACGTCCATACAATACTTCATACGGTGCCGCTTGGATGCTGGAATGGTAACTATTGTTATAAGCAAACTCTATCAATGGCAAATGATCTTCCCACGATCCTCCGAAGTCAATAATACAACTTCTCAACATGTCTTTGAGAGTCTGGATAGTTCTTTCACTCTGTCCGTCAGTTTGCGGATGATAAGTTGTGCTTAGTCGGATTTCAGACCCCAAACTATTCTGCAATCCTTCCCAGAACTTTGAAGTAAACCGACTATCTCTATCAAAGATAATAGATAATGGAACACCGTTTCTAGTTATAATTTCTTTGATGTAAATCTGTGCTAGCTTTTCTAGAGAGTATTTCTCTCTTATTGGTAGGAAATGCGCAGATTTAGACAGACGATCAACAATTACCCAAATCGCGTCATACCCCTTTGGAGTTCGAGGCAACTTCATGAAGAAATCCATTTTAATGTGATCCCATTTCCATACAGGTATGTCCAAAGATTGAAGGCTTCCATACGGCTTTTGATGTTCAATCTTAACCTGTGGACATGTCAGACACTGTTCCACATATTTAGCTATGTCCCTTTTCAACCCGGGCCACCAATAAAAAGGTTTCAAATCTCTATACATCTTATTGGTACCTGGATGAATAGAGTATCGGGACTTATGGCTTTCATTTAATATAGCGTTCTGAATATCTCCAAAACACGGTACCCAGATTCGCCCTTGAAAGCACATTAGTCCTTCGTCATTCGGTTCCAAGGTTAAAATCATCTTACCCAACCTTTCTGCTTTAACAAATTCTTCTTTCATAGATTCTTGTTGACACCTCTGAACTTCTTTACGAATGTCAGGAACCAAATTTATTCTCATTGCCACAGCTTTAACTGTTCCACTCTTTTCTTTCTTGTTTAGAGCGTCAGCTACCAGGTTGGCTTTTCTCGGGTGGTAGAGTATTTCACAATTTTAATCATTTACCAGTTCAATCCACCGACGCTGTCGCATATTTAATTCTTTTTGGCTGAACAAATGTTGCAAACTTTTGTGATCAGATAAATCCGACACTTTGTTCCCAAAGATAATGTCTCCAGATCTTCAGAGAAAACACCACTGCAGCTAATTCAATATCATGGGTTGGATATTGTTTCTCATGATCTTTTAATTGTCTTGACGCATAAGAAATTATTTTTCCTCTCTGCATCAGATCACATCCTAACCCTAACTTTGAAGCATCGCTGTAAACCACAAAGTCTTCGGATTCGTCTGGTAGAGTCAATACCGGTGCACTACAAAGATGATTTTTTAATAATTGAAAAGCTTCTTGTTGTTCTCCTTCCCACTGGAATTTAATGTTCTTCCGAGTCAATTTAGTCAATGGCACGGCTATCTTGGAAAAGTCCTGAATAAACTTATGGTAATAGCCGGCTAATCCCAAAAAGCTTTGGACTTCAGAAGGAGTTTTTGGAGCTTCCCATCTTGCAACTGCTTCTATTTTAGTTGGATCCACCATTACCCCAGCTTCGGATATGACATGACCTAAAAATTGTACTTCTCTTAACCAGAACTCACATTTGGATAACTTTGCGTACAACTTTTCTCTTTTCAGTAATTCCAGAATTAGACGAAGATGTTCTACGTGTTCTTCTTCGGTTTTAGAATATATAAGAATATCATCGATAAATACAATAACAAATTTATCAAGATATTCCTTACATACCCTATTCATTAAATCCATAAAGGCTGCGGGCGCATTAGTTAAGCCAAATGGCATAACTAAGAATTCGTGATGCCCGTACCTAGTTCTGAAAGTTGTTATAGCAATGTCTTCCTCTCTAACCTTAAGCTGATGATACCCTGACCTTAAGTCAATTTTGGAGAAATAACTTGCCCCCTCCAACTGAACAAATAAATCATCTATCCATGGTAACGGATATTTGTTTTTAATCGTCAATTTGTTCAATTCACGATAGTATATACACATTCGCATAAAATCATCTTTCTTTTTGACAAATATGACCGAAGCACCCTATGGTGAAGTGCTGGGTCTAATAAATCCCTTATCAGTCAAATCTTTCAACTGTGAAACCAATTCTTTCAAATCAGATGGAGCTAATCGGTACGGTGCCTTTGCTACTGGTGCAGCCCCTGGTACGAGATCAATTCGAAATTCAACTACTCGATTTGGCAGTAATCCAGATAAGTCCTCTAGAAAGACTTCTGAATATTCATTAACAATCGAAATCGATTTTTCTTTTCCTTTCTCTTTTTTCGTATCAATTATGTACGCTAAACATCCCTGACACTTCTTTCGAATACTTTTCTGGGCTTTCATTACGGTCAAAATACTAGTATGGTGATTCTGACGATCACCATAAATAACAATTGTTCCTTGATCTGGCAGAGTAATTCTGATCATTTCCTGATTGCAAACAATACTAGCCTGATACTTTGCCAACCAGTCCATACCCACCACCACATTGAATTATTTCATCGGCATAGGGAATAACCGAATCGGTAGTTCACAGCCCTCAATAACAATAATACAGTTATTGAACACACTAGTAACAGTTTCCTGACTATTAATAGTATCGACTACTAATTCATCATCAAGTAACACAGAATTTAAACATGCAGTTTGAGCAAATAATGGGGATACAAACGAAATGTTTGCACAAGAGTCAAATAACACCTTAGCATGTATTGAATTCAGAAGGAAGGTACATGTTACTACATCTGGTGACGCTTCTGCCTCGTTGTTTGTCATTTGGAAGGATCGTCCCCGTGCCTCTCCTTCCCTTCCTCTGTTTACTGTAGGTCTTCTCGAGTAACCGATACATTAATTCCCATTGTTAACTGCGGAGTTCTTAACAATGGACAATTCGGTCGAATGTGATCCGGAGAATTGCAATTAAAACACCTTCGATTAGCCGGGCAACTTCTGGACAGATGGCCTGCTTCACCACACTTATAACATTTTCTTGGGTCTATCTTACACTCACCCTGATGTACCTGTCAGCATTGCGTGCAAACTCTCTCACCGACCTTCTGCTCAGGTTTGTTATCATCTCTTACAGTTTTCAGCCCTCAAAAATTTGATGAAGGTCCCTCCCACTTTCTTTTCTCTAGAACTTTTCCTTCTGGGTGCCGATTCTTATTTCGTTCGGTCACTTCAGCCGCATCTACTGTTAGTGAAAAGGTATTGGGGTTCATGGCAATTATAAACTCTCTGATTGAGGGTTTCAAACCCTAGATGTACCTTTCTATCTTCCTGGATTCTATTGAAACGTAATGTTCGGCAAATCGAGAATATTCAATAAATTTCTCGGTATACTCTCAAACTGTTCCATTTCCCTGTTCCAGTTTCAGAAAATCTTCTTCCATTTTTCTAACTGCCGTCTTAGGGCAAAACTGGTTCTTGAATCGTTCCACAAATTCTGCCCAAGACAATATCTGTAAAACATCCGTTCTGGCCGATGATTCAACTTCCCACCAGAACAAAGCATTTGATTTCAGGACTGAAACAACAAATCGTATTTTATCTATTTCCAGACACCTAATAGTGTTGAACACAAATTCCATCTCCTTAATCCAGCACATAGCTTTCACTGGATCTCTTTCTTCAGAAAATGTTGGTGGCTTGCATGCCAAAAACATTTTAATATCTCCCTCCTTGTTATAAGTAACCGGTACCGAAGGGTGAACTTCTATTCTCTCGGTTTCCACTCTAGCTGGTATTCCCATGATAGAAGTCAGAGTTTCCCGTAATTTCCCCATTTTTTCTGCCAACATGTCCCTTGTTATATATTTCGGGTGTGGCATCAATCTTTCCTGAACATTCCCAGAATGGGATTCTTCAGGTTCAGAATGAACTTCAGTACGACCCCTTCCTTGAGACTGACTTCTTCCTCCGCCTAGTCCCCTTGGTCTTCCCCGACCTCTAATTCCAGATGTGCTAGTCGGGAGATTAACAAGTGATTCTTCCTTTTCCTCAGACTCTGGACGAGCCGTTCTTTCAGATCTTCTAGTTCGGCTAGACATCTGCAGATTTTAGTTGTTAATAATCACGTATTCACGTTCCCAAATATAATGAAGTATTTAAGTTCAGATGTGTACCTGTAAATTCATAATTACACTGGCCAGATGTAATTAAAATTTACCTTACACACTGTTCTTTCAACCCATCATATTTATTTCCAATGGTGCTAACTATGACCTGGACCCTTAACATGCAATAAAACAGTTTAAGTCTAGGTATCATGTTGTTGAATACCTAAATCCCTTAAACTCAGGCTCTGATACCACTTTCTATAACACCTCATACCACACATTGCATGTATAAAAGAAATACATGTTTAATTCCTATATTGGTCCCTTAATACAAGAATCTACCAATATAAAATAAATGGTCCCAAAAAAAAAAATACAAATTCTTGTACTAATCCAGTTACATTTGCCAAAACTATACAAATCGTCAGCCAATCTTCATGTAGATAAACATATAGGGAAATTATTATATTTTTCCCTTTCCCTTACCATCAGCACTTCCTGCAATACATATTTGAAATAACAAAACAAGGGTTAGACCGAAATGTCTAGTGAGTTACCCTATATATGTCATTGCAGGGTGATAATCACCAAAACTTGTAAATAAAACAACTTTTCATATATATAACAAGTATATGAACAAGTGAGAACACAATATTAATACCTTTCACCTTTCAGGCCAATAATCTTTGCTTGCCAATAATACATCAACTCTAAACAGGTTTATATTAACCAAATTAACATAGTGCCACTTTTAAACCTTTTCTATTCAAACAAGGTTTATACAAAGCTTCAGGCCAAACCTGTTATCCCCTTCTCTGTAACATTCAGACTATGATTTCCAATAAGAACACAGATCCTAAATATTTAAATCACAAAGAAATAAAGATTTCAAACCACAATAATCTTAAGGGATATGATAGTAAGAGTTATATTATATATCACACACATACAATTGCCACCCTTATATCCAAATGTACACCTCTCCTTGATATGCCACCCTTATTTCTTCATCAAAATATTTCACAAAACAATTTCATATAGAATTAGACCGCAGTCAATGGAATTATTATTATCAGTTCCAAAATCATCTTTTTTAAAATTCCCTTTTATATATAAGAATAATTATATATAAACCATAAATATGTCA
The DNA here is from genome assembly GCF_001531365.2 of Cynara cardunculus var. scolymus. Classification (NCBI taxonomy): domain Eukaryota; kingdom Viridiplantae; phylum Streptophyta; class Magnoliopsida; order Asterales; family Asteraceae; genus Cynara; species Cynara cardunculus. The sequence continues at coordinate 15,297,119 of NC_037532.1, forward strand.
AAATACAAATCCGGTCAAAATTGACTTGGCCGGACTACATCTCCGGTCAAGTCTTGGCCGATTTACCAAATACTGACAACAAATCGCCCAAGGCTTGTCCGATTTACCATTAATCCGGTCAACCATGTCCGGATACATACTTCACATAGCTTGTCCGATTTACCAATCGAGACAACTCATAATTCAAGGTTTTGTCCGATTTAAATAAACCGGTCATATTTTAGTCGTATTCCTACTTCTCCGTTCAAAATATTTAACATAAACTCAATATTCATAAATCGCTCAAGTATTGTCCGGTTTAAAACTAAATCACTCGACTCTTGACCGATTTAAGTTTATCCGGACAACTTCACCAAGCGATTTATCTATATTCCGCTCAAGTTTTATCCGGTTTAGGGCTTAATTCGCCCAACCCTTGTCCGGTTTAAGACTAAACCGCCTGACTCTTGGCCG
>NC_037532.1:15297986-15303782 GCF_001531365.2 Cynara cardunculus var. scolymus
ATGCACATACACACATATTTTTCAATTATATGCTATTCATCTTATGCATATAATTTCACATACTAGCATGATCAAGTATAACAATTTATCATGCTGTCACATAAATATTCAACAAATAGTCACAAATTAATTACCTCGGGTGATAACCAGGATCTAGTTATCACACAGAGAATTATTGTCTCTCAATTTTATTTTATGGTTTTTTACGGGCTTTGAAAGAGTAAGAGAGATTCTATTAATATGAATTTTAAGAAGTAATTTGCCGTTTATTAAATTTTAATATTTATTTTGTATTTAAAAATATTTATTAGTTAGTTATAACTTAGCATATAAAATTCAAAAAGATTCATTAATAATTTCTAAGTATGTAACAAGAAGGTGTAAACATTGTAGAATATTGTATAACTATATTCATTTGTGAATATACTCGTGATTGAAATTTTGAATACTGAGTAAAACAATTAATGATATATATACATATAAATATAATGTGGATTCTGGTGAGAGTAAGAGTAAAATGTGTGAAACGTAAGAAGGGATCTTCACCATTAGATGCATAATAGGATGAGATGCAAAACATATTTTTATTTCAGATTTCATTTTCCGAGATGAGATGTATCAAATCAATCCCCGTATCAAGAAGGATTCATGGGTGAATTTGAGATTAAAGGCGATTAAGGGTTCAAATCCCTTCTTACACTTCTCATCTTAATTCTTATTCTCACGATCTTTTGCCTGTATATATGTGTGTGTGTGCACGCACACACATATGTATGTGTATATCAAATTAAAGAGAATAATTTTTTTTTCATATAACAGTTTAATAAAAAAGTATATAATATAATTAATATATTAAAAAATTAAGATAAATATATGGGTTTCCGAAATTTATTCATTCATATTTAATAAATACTAATTATGAGTTTCCAAAAACCATCTAATTTTCCGCTTTTATTTTTTACAAAATAGATAAAATAAGTATATTATAAAAATTGAAACAAAATTGTGTACTGATTCATATACAAAACAATACATAAAAAGTGGTTTACACGGTTTGTATTGTTTTTGTGATTCGAGTTGCTGTTTTTCGCACAACTTGTACCTATAAAAAGAAATTAATCGAAAATTTTATTTAATGTTAATAAAAAATACATCGAAACCGAAATAATGGATTAGAGATTTCAAAGTTTCGTAAACCCTTTATTGAAGAGGAAGGGCGTTGTTGTTGGTATAAAGTGTCTACATTTGTCTTAACGTAACTAAATTTTGACCATCATTTGATACTGCACATGATTAAAAAACCAGAAATATAAGGATATGATTAATTGATAGCTAGTTTCTCTTTTCTCAAGACTGGGCTTAGGGGAATGCATAGGAAAAGAATGAGAGAAATAGGAAATGTAGAATAAATCAATTGATCTTGATCATCAATCTTATTTTCATTTAGGTATTAGTTACCAATTAATCGAAGAAAAACTGTTGGTTAACGTTAAGATAAGATAACTGACTTAGCTTTCATATGAACTCATAGTTGTTTTTCATCCATATGGAACTTTAAGAGGTTATGGTTGTATATGGAGATGAAGATATGTGCCCTAATCATATCCACCGACAATGTCCCATATATCTCGTATGACATCCACGTAACTTGAAAACCCTAGAATATATGGAACTCATCTCCAAATGTTTTAAATTCAAGCTACCCATATTTAATATCTCTCGATCTCTCTTGGTCATTCTCTCGTTCTTACCGGGTAAGATTCTTGGTCTTTACCATATTCATCCGGTAAGATAATGTGACTTGGTGTTCATTTACCCAAATAAACGTTTGGTAAATAGTCCTAAAAAAATTATTTCACAAATAGTTATTAAAAACATATAAGTTATAAAATTGCACCAATCTCTTATAAGATGCAGAAATAAAACCCTATATTTACCATAAATGAAAAATATCCACTTATGGCTTTGGACACATAATTACCCTCATATATAAATATATTATATATGTATAATAAAATATATTATACTATTACATGATATTTTCAAGGTTTATTATATATTATAATAATATAATACTTTTAATGACGGATTCCTCTGTGGCCTCCAAAACGCAAAACCCTAGAAGCACGAAATCTAGTCTATATATAGGTTTAGAACTTGCTTTTGTTTCACACATCTTTAATCCACCGCCAACCGTCGACCTCATGGAGGAGGAACATATGCGTCGGCTTGATCCACCTGTGATGCCCACAACATCCTACCATAGGTTGTTGTGAGATTTCTTTAAAGTCGTGGTGTTGGCATGTTCTATAAGTTCGTGCGTGCAACGTATATCTTCACTTCGTCAATGTTCATAACATTTCAGGTATAATCTGATCGGTTGTCAGTTACTAATTATTACACTTGTTTTACTTAGATACTGAATTTTAGTTTTTATTCTTTTGTTTATGACAGAGTATCAGTGGATCCTTCACCGCATATGGCAATGTTATTCTAGATGCGACTTATTTGAGAAGGAACATATGCGTCGGCTTGATCCACCTGTGATGCCCACAACATCCTACCATAGGTTGTTGTGAGATTTCTTTAAAGTCGTGGTGTTGGCATGTTCTATAAGATGGAAGATTATTTAATTCGAAATTTATATATTTTTTCCTTTTCTGTTTTCAAATTCTTCAGTGAGTTGAGGATGTTATTCTAGATGCGACTTATTTGAGAAGTGGTTTGAACAACCATCCTCGTAAAAAATGGATGGACTTGGACGGACTTATTTTGTTTAAATGAACAAACATTGGTAATGAAAAATAATGGACATACTCAATGAACACGTATAACGAGTTTCTTAAACACTTCCCAAAATATCAGTAAATAGATTAGAGTTTTTCAATTGTTTGACTCAGTTTCTGCAAATATAGAAACTAAATGGAAAAAGAGAAATAAAAAAAATAAAATGTTAAAGATTGTTTTTGCTTTACGAGCATTCCCAATAAATTCTTTATAAAATTTCCAAAATGAAGAATTCACAATCAAAATATCTATAAAAATTACATTTAATTCTAACAAATTCTTTACTTTATAGATTCTAACATCAATTATATTATAAAAAAATCAATATAATTAAAATCCCCAACAAACATTTAAACAAACTTTTGAATAACAATTTTTTATAAAATCATAATATCTACAAACCTTATATAAAAAATAATAATTTTGTGTAAAATAATAAATTCCGACAAACTTTATATAAAATTGATATTTTTAATAAACTTTTCTTAAAATTACAATTTCTAATAGAATTGTATATAAAATAGTATTTTTTTAATTGGAAAACAATTAAAAGATATATTTTTTTTAATATTTCAGAGATTTCTTTTTAAATTTGTGAGATTTTTATTTTTAGGTAATTTTTGGAGTTAATTTTTTTTAAATCTACTTTTCAATACTTTATATATTCTTTTAAAAATGCGATTAATGATTGACCAACAACTTTAAACAGTTAAATAATTTTAATTTTATAAAGTTATAATATGAATAATCTGAAGAAAAAATATACAAACCAGTGCCATTATTTTAATATCTTTTTTTTTTCTAAATTTGACTGTATTTAAGGGATAAATACATGAAATAACAACATAATTTTTTAAATTTTATTTTTTTATAACATTTTACTTTATTTTTTCTTGTTACGAAAAAATATTTTTAGTGAAAATTTTCGAAAAGTTTACCCATTATAAAAATAATTACAACAATTATTCAACACACTAAATGCCCTAATATATTCTGAATCCAACTCGATTTCACCCGTTGGCAACTTCATGTTCCAAACACTTAACCTTTAGAAGTCAAAACTCATATTTGAACTTTGCGATAAATCTCTTATGTTCCAACAAACCCAACACGGGGAAAGATGATGTTCGTTTTCACTCTCGGAATAGGAGCAATTCAAAATTTGTAGATAAAGCGATCTTAAGCTTGCATAAAGAATGATTCAGCACTTTCTTCATCAATTTGCACCCTCCATATATTTATATGCGACATTTCTTAAATACTATGATAGATGACAAAATTTAAGTTTCTCTGAGAACTCTAATATCAAAGCGTTATCATATTTTCATGACCGCGCCTTAAAAGATTTGGTCTGGTCCAAATCAAAATCTAATTTCGCGACAAAACTCAATCTTGCATGCCAATCCATTAAGTCCAACTTCCTCTCGATATTTAACAATAATAATTTCCATATTGCAAGACGTATAACCATACCTGTTATAGTCGTAATTCCTACCAAATCATCCATGAGATGATGTTCATCTCAATATGTAACCTATTTGATGTTCTTCAAAATAACGACTCGCATGGAATTCTTATAAGGTCGTGCACAAATTAAAAATCCAACCTCGTTCGACTCATCCCAAGGTTGCATCCATTCCAGAACACATATGCACTCAACGAACACAGCCTTTGAAGACTAACTTTTTACCCGAATGACTGTACACAACAGTCGCCTAGTCATACATTTATATGTATACTTAGTATCATCTGATACTAACATGTTTTTGTGAGATTCGTAAAACCATTTTTTTACACTTAAAACTTTACAGTAAAACACTATGAAGGTAACCAATAAATGGAATATATCTTTAATTCAAAAGAAACATTAAGTAAAGTAGTTGCAAGCATTAGTTTTGTCGATTCAGATTTTAAAGAAGACGCAAGGTGAAATTACTATACCTTTAAAGGAATGTAAGTTATGTTTCACTAAATTGTAACAATGGATATAATTCAACTTTTAATCTATGATGTAGTTTGTTTGTCGTTGATTTGAACGTTGATGCATATCTATGAAGTATAATATAAAAATTCAGATTTTCTCATACAACCATGGCCAAATTTATCACGCAAAACTTCCATTCAAGTCTTTAACTAGACTTCCCTTAAGAGCCAAACATCATCAAATCTTTCGAAATCTTAAATGTCTTGTTTTGACCCAAATTTTTTTATCTCAAAAATATTCTATCATTTATATTTTTATAACAATACCATATTTGTTTTTATTAAATTTCATTAATAATTTTAATTTTTTTCGTTAATAATCATTATGCTGTTTCTATGTAATCGCTTGATTCGTGCGTTAATAATATTCAAGAGATTCTCTAAGTGAATCCTTACAATTTCTTCACAATAAAATACTAATTTTTTTAATAAAAAGATAAATTTTTAACAAACTTGTTAATTTTCCAACCAAATATATATATTTATAGTATTTTCTAAAAAACTTTTTATTAAATGATGATTTTCATTAAAGAATGCAATTTTGCAGCTCATTTCTTAAACACATTAATTTTAAATTTTAATTTGATGGAAAACAATTAAAAAAATATATCTTGTTCCTCAACATTAAATTTGAGAGTCGTTTAAATTTTGGAAGTTTTTATTTTATTTTTCTACTTTTGAAAATTTACATATGCTGTAACACTAATTCATCACACACAATCTTATTTTTATAAAATCATATTACAAAATAATTAGAAATGTATAGAAAGGTGATCGCCTAGTTCTTTAAMTAGATCGTAATCTATGACTTTGTCTTAGCGAGCGATGCCTATAAGAGCTGTATTGCAGTGAATTATACCTTCTTTTCCGTGTCTCTCAATTTTATTTTATGTATTGAAAGAGTAAGGGAGATTCTATTAATATGAATTTTAAGAAGTATTTTACCATTTATTGAATTTTAATATTTATTTTGTATTTGAAAATATTTATTAGTTAGTTATAACTTAGTTTATAAAATTCAAAAAG
>NC_037532.1:15305322-15313612 GCF_001531365.2 Cynara cardunculus var. scolymus
TATATATATATATATAGACTTGAGATCATGTGAGACCAAGGGTTTTTCGTGAAACTCGTAAGACCAATTATCAACACTTGGATCAGATCTACAATCTAAATATTCATAATCACAAAATTGTCACGAGACAACTTAATAATCACAAAATTGTCACCGTACAACTTTAGACCATTAGATCATTAGCTTATAAAGTTAATCAATGAATATAAATTGGTTTTACGGGTCTCACGAAAAACCCTTGGTATCAAGTGAACTCAACCCTCTCTCTCTCTCTCTCTCTATATATATATATATATATATATATATACACATACACACACATACATACATACATATAATGTGGATTCTGGTGAGAGTAAGAGTTAAATGTAAGAAACGTAAAAAAAGGGATCTCCACCGTAGATGCATATTAGGATGGGATGCAAAACATATTTTTATTTCATAATTTCATTTTTCCGAGATGAGATGTATCAGATCGATTCCCGTATCAAGAAGGATTCATGAATGAATTTGAGATTAAAGGCGATTAAGGGTCCAAAGATGAGGCAGTTCCCGATGCTTTGGAAAGGTATAAAGAGCTATTAAAAAAATGCCCTTACCATGACATTCTGTACTGTATATAGCTCGAGACATTTTACAATGGGTTAAATCTCACTGCAAAACAAATGTTCGATGCTACATCAGAAGGAGCTTTCACAACTAGTACCTATAATGATGGATATGATATCCTTGAAAAGATTTCTAATAATAATGGACATTACGCTGATCCACGTGCACTAGTACCACGCAAGACAGCGGGAGTTCATGACATAGATGCTTTTACAGCATTGACAGCTCAGATGACTTCAATGACCAACTTGATTAAAAATTTAACAAATGGTCAAGCAGCACAATCCATAGCCACCGCACATGCTCCAACTGTTGAGTCGGTACAATGTGTGTATTGTGGTGGAGGACATCCCTTTGAACATTGTCCATCTAACTCCGAATCAGTCAACTATGTGGGGAATCAAAATAGATCAGGGCCATTTTCTCAAACATACAATCCTGGGTGGAGGCAACACCCAAATTTTTCATGGCATAGTCCTGCTCTAAACCCACCAATGAACAAACCCCAAGGGACTTCACAATTCCAACCACATCAACCTCAACATCAACATCAGGGTCAAGCTCCAAACCATCACCAAAATAATTTTCATCAACAAGCAAATCAATCATCTTTCCAAAACAAGTCTAACCAACAAGCCGAATCTTCTACTTCTTTGGAAGCAACTCTGAAAGGATTCATAAACCAAACCAACACAACCATGAACCATCAGAACACTGCCATAAGATCTTTAAAAACACAGATTAGTCAACTTGCACTTGAGGTAAGAAATAGACCTCCAGGTACTCTTCCTAGTGATACAGAGATTCCAAAGCCAATGATGAGAGAGTATGTAAAGGTAGTGACTTTAAGGAGTGGAAAGAACCTCATAGCGAGTGAACCTATAAAAAAATCTGTTGAACCCAAGGACTCTATTACGAAGGATGTCACAACATCTAGTTCAGATATTGTCACAACCACCTTGAAAGATAAGGGAAAATCAATAGAAATAGGACCACTTCCTAAGAAAGCTGACTTCCCCTTGTTATTTCCAAATGAAGGGAAAAAGAAGGTATCATTTCATAATGATATTGGAACATCTTCTTCTAAAACTAACAAGAATGTTGAATCACCTGTCCCTCATGAAGAACCTATCATCATCCAGGAACCTCCTAGTTAGTCCTCTAAAAAACCAGTCATATCCCCTATTCCTTCTTATATACCTTTTCCACAAAGGTTGAGGAATCAAAAAGAGGAGTTGCAATTCAAAAAGTTCCTTGACGTGTTCAAACATCTACATATCAACATCCCGTTGGTTGAAGCTTTTGAAAAACTGCCAAGTTATGCAAAGTTCCTCAAAGACATTTTGAGCAAGAAGAAAAAATTGAACGAATTTGAGACTGTGGCCCTAACAGAAGGTTGTAGCACCCTCCTTTCAAATAAAATTCCCCCTAAACTCAAAGATCCTGAGAGTTTCACAATTCCCTGTTCGATAGGTGGGAAGAAAATTGGAAAGGCTTTATGTGATTTAGGTGCCAGTATTAACCTATGCCCTTGTCAGTATTCAATACCTTAGGCATAGGTGAGGCTAGACCAACCACAGTTACCCTTCAGTTAGCAGACAAATCCATAGCTCACCCAAAAGGAAAAATTGAGGATGTATTAGTCCAAGTGGATAAATTCATTTTTCCTGTTGACTTCATCATTCTTGATTTTGAGACTGATAAAGAGATTCCAATAATCCTAGGAAGACCATTCTTAGCAACCGGTAGGACTTTGATTGATGTTCAGAAAGGAGAATTGACTATGAGAGTGAATGATCAAGATGTCACTTTTAATGTTTTCAAATCCATGAAATACCCTGATGAAAAAGATAAGTGTTCTAACTTGAGTGTCATTAAGTCCTTGTGCCACAAAGAAGGAATTAAATCTATGTTAGACTTTAGCAAGACTGAAGTTGTTGAAGAGATAAAACATGGAGAGGAAAGTGAGATCACCCTATTGCAAGACACCTTTGCTTTTGAGCTATTGGAAAGTGAGAGTAGAAAAACCCATGCCACATCTATTGAGTCACCACCAAGGTTCTTACACCCTTCCCAATCATCTATCCCTCCCACTTCACAACCAGCCACCTCCACCTCACCAAATCTAGCCAATTTACCCTCATGGTTGCTAAGATCAATCCTACCTTGCCCCACCCCTCTTAGAACCATTAGGCCCATCCAACAACCAGTACCCTTCACTCAACCAGCCCCTCTACCTGTTGTCTTGACCTAAACAGCCACCACACCCACCATTCTACCAACACATACAACCCTTCTACCCACTGTCATTACCCAAACAATCCCTAAACCTACTGTTTTGACTCAATCAGCCCCCATGTATATTGTTATACCTATCCAAACAGCTCCTACTCACACTACTACACCACCACCCCCTTCTATTCCCACTAAACGAAAACCAAAAGCCCATCGTCCAACCACTCGATCAATTGAGCGTCACGTCACTAAGCCTAGGACTAAAGAGGAATGAGATGCAATTGATGTAGAGGCATATGTTCCCAAGGGTCTACCTAAGCCAAAACCAAGGAAGGCAAGGGCCAAAAAGATGAAGATCAAGGATGAAATCAAAGATGATGCCCTGGAGTGCCACCTACATTAGAGCCAATCTCTCAAGGAGCACAGAGGTCGATACTTGCCACCAAAATCCCATTGTAAGTCTTTCTGACACTCCTTTACCTGAGCACACACACACACCATTGGTGCTGAAAGTGATCACACCATCAAAAGTGATCCTGTTGAGCATCATGAGAGTCAAGAAATGCTTGGTGAGGACTCCCTATTTGACATTGATCTCAATGCCTTTTTTATGGAAGAGGATGGCCCAACTCACTTACTTGAGTGGCCGGATTCTACCACTTCTTCAGATGTTATCACTCTTATGGACACACACACATCACACCACCAGTTCAATGACTCTCCAATGGTTGATTTGGGGATGGTTGACTTGACTTCACAACACTACACTCCTCGACCCATCTCCATTGCATTTGATAGGTTTAACAACCCATTTTATGCACTACCCCTTTTCCTTATCTATATCCCTACTTCCCACATGATCTTTGATGCGTACAATGCCATTATGCCCATGCCACCCATCACTAGCACATACACCACATCACTTGTGAGCACTACCCATGATGTCATCCCTGACTTCCAGACCACTTCCATCCCTTCTCTTGAAATTTCTAGACAAAAGTCCAATCAGCATAGCAACCGCACTTCTAGTGATTCTAACTTAGTCCCTATTGAGAGATTCTCCAAAAGGAGACGGGTAGAGTCTGAAGACTCTAAATGGACTCCTGATGAGGACATCCCATTTTCCCAACTTAGGAGATCCAAAAGGCAATATGTAGCACCTAGCCCGCCCAAAAAGACTACCCGCAGTAGATGATTAGACAGCCATTGTGAGAGTAGCTGAAAGCCTAGGAATTTTCAAAAGTTCAAGACTTTTTTGGGATTAGGAGAGAGAGGGTTTGATAAGAGTTGTCTTGAGACATATCCATTTATCAGTGACATTGTCATCCAAAGGGGATGGGAGGCTTTCACTATTGTGAGAGAGCCTGATTTCCTCAAATGGGTCCAAGAGTTCTATGCCTCAGTTTCTTCTACCCGCACTTCATATTCGAGGTAAAAAGATCTCTTACTCTTCGCATGCTATCAATAATTTCTATGATTTGATTGCACCTCAAGTTTGTGAGTATCGCAGTTGTTACATGATCACACTAACGAAGATTTGAAGATGGTGCTTACTGTCGTGGCAGAAGAAGGAGCCACTTGGAAGTCACCCCAAAAGCACAGTCCACTTAAATTCCAAACCAATCTCTTAAAGAAGAATGCGGTTGTTTGGAATCACTTTTTGTGATACTCTTTTCACCTAAACACACACGACTCAAGCACCTCATTAGACCGCATGATCTTACTTTATTGTATTCTTGCAGGCAAGGCAGTTGATGTAGGGGTAGTCATTTCTAATGCCATTCAAGGTTGCACACGAAAACCCACCGGCCGACTCTACTTCCTGGCTTTGATACATGGATTGATGAAGAAGGCCAAAGTACTGGTACCACCTGGTGATGCTCTAACCACTAATGAACTACCCATTGAGTGCAAGACGGTCGACAGAATCCGAAAGACCCCGAGAAGTGATCCCGAACAGCCCCCTATTGTCCCGGATAGCAGCCACACAGATAAGGACTTGATGCTTGAGGTCCAAAGATTGAAGGAAAAGGTCACCGCCTTAAAGACTACCTTGGAGAAGATCACTCAAACCCACCAAACCACTGTAGAGACAGCTTTAAAGGCACATGAAGAGACACTTTTTGCAAGGATGAAAGCAAGAGATGCACGGCTCATGGCCGATTTGAAAGAAATGATTGCCGGGATGTCCCGGAGCATCGAAGACGCACCGATGACACCTACTCCACTCAAGTAGACATGTTTATCTATCATCCCTTTAGCTCCAATTTACTTTTTTCCTTTATTTTTTCCCCTTTTCCTTGAGTCTGGGAACTGTCCGTGTCAGTTTTCTTAGTATTAGATTTTTTTTTATATAAATGGAAATTTATGGCCTAATCTTCACTACCACCTTGTGTTTATAGCTTGAGTAACTTAAAAGTGATGTGAGTTCGAGTACTGATTTACATTGCAATACTAGAACTAGCCAACTCTTTTTCGGGACGAAACTTGATTTCACTTGTCACTAATTTGGGAAATGATCTAGGCCATCTCTTCTCCATAACTTGGCAAAGCCCTATACACCCCTCTTGCACCCCACTAAGCCACATATATACATCACAATGGGGACATTGTTATATCTAAGTTGGGGGGGGGGGAATCTTTGTCAAAAAGAGCTTTGCTCTTTTTATAAATGAAAAAAAAAGAAAAAAAAAAGAAAGAGAGAATGCTTAAAAAACTTTATATTGCCAAAAAGCAAAAATGCAAAAAGAAAATGGCTACAAAAAGTAAAATAAATAAGTGCTTATTCAAAGAAAAATGCAAGGTTATGTGAGAGAGAAAAAGCCAAAGAGTGATACCAAAAAAACAAGTTCTTCTGATCTCAAGAAGTGGCAAGTTTAAAAATCAGACAAATGAAAAGTGAGGCTAGCCTATGGTATATAAATGTGATTGGTACAAAACAACTTCTACTTTGATTTATTAAGAACTATTTATAGCAAGAAAGTTGTAGTCGTAAGTGTCGGTGTCCATCTTTTCCATCTAATTTGAGTCTTTTATTTGTCTTTTTATGTTGTTTGGGGACAAACAACAATTCTAGTCTGGGGGTGTGATAAGTACCAATGTATTTGATACTTTTACACTTTTTCTTTACTTTATTTACCCATTTTATTTTCCCAAAATTCCGCAAATTGAGTCTTTTTTGTTTTATTTTTCTATCTTTTTATATTGGAGCTAAATTGATGTGATAAACATGTTTATTTCTTGGATATGTGCTGATTTTTGGAAAATAGCCTTGTTAATAGGTATTTGGCTGAAGCATGCTACAACATATGCTGCTGGAGGATCCAGGGGCACTTTTGAGAATAGTACGGGAATCTTTTGAGGTCAATTCTTCCTTTTTGGCAGCCCATCTCCTGTAGATTTTAAGATCTCATAGTACAAATCTAAGATCTGATTTTTGTTGTTATCTAGGTAGCAAGGCTTTATCCATTGGACAATGTAAAAAAGTTGGGTAAAGCCTTTACCATTTGGTCCTTATCCTCCCTTCTTCCACTATATAAAGGTGGTGGGGGGGGGGTTTGGCTTTGTAAGTAAGTAATTTGTATGCAAACAATCTAGTGAAACACTTGAAGTAGTTTGAAGGTTGAAGGTTCTTTTGGAGATAAAGTTATATTTGCATGTATTTTGTTTTTCTTCTTTATAATTCCTTTTTACATTTATTTCTCTTAGTATCTTTTATTCTCTTATGCTCTACTTATTATGATTTATTATTATTCATGCAATTAATTTTTCTAGTTTAAGTATTGTTAGATGCTTTTATAATTACGCTTAGCATTTATTCCTTCTATGTTGTTTTCTTTGCTTAAGCATTATTGTTTACGTAATTAATTTTTCAAGTATGTTAGACTAAAAATATAGCTTTGGTGTTGGATGAAGTTAAAATAAGGACTAATTCCGTTTGTAGAAATATAAATTATAAATCTTTACAACTACGTCATTCAAGTTTTTTTATTGCAAAAACATCATCCATGGACAAGTTGATCACTTGTTTAAAAGTGTTAAAGTGTGTTGGATTTAGAGATAAACCAACAAACACACGTCAACTTGAATGATATGGAAGTAGGATCGAGAGAGTTACTTAGAATCGAGGAGACTCGTTTTCGCTCCATTTATCTTATAAAAGGAATAGTTTGAGCCAATGTCGAGACTCCAATCTTGCATAGAGATATGAGGGCTTGATCTATGACTGTGTGCCATCCTACATCTCGAGAGAGTACCTTAAAGAAGCTATTAGTCGTAAAGATAAGTTATTTATAAAACATGCTATAGAACCATACTGTAGCATGCCGTCTACTTAAAAGTCGGTCTAAAATCTTAACAAATCCCTACACCCTAAGCTCCCTTTTATAACTTGTTCACAACAGTAGTGTTTAATCAACTCACCACAAATATTTCCTCGAATTCATCATCTGAGATCATATCTTTATTTATAATATTAAAACGAACTTTTATTCCTTTTTTCTCCGTGAATGATATTCGGTATTTTTACCACTTTATTACTTGTAAAAGACGATAGTGTAACACCCCCACTCCATACATTGCATATAACACATATATTATACATAGAATACATGTCTTCTCCCACATAGGTCCATAATACAAGAGACTAAAATACGCAACCCAAAAATTTCAAAAGTACATGTTCTTGCATCCTAGCATCTATGCTTCTAAAACACTAAACCCATAGGGAAGTAATTCACATAATGCTCTTTCCTTTATTATCATTACCTGCACACATAATTTTGAAAACACGAAATGAGGGTTAGACATAAATGTCTAGTGAGGTTCCCTTTTTATGTAATGCAAGGTGAAGATCACCAAAACATTTATCAAATAATCATTTCACAACATGCGGAATAAAAATCAGATTCTGTTTTGGTCCATCGAGCCTCTGGTTCCAAACCACACTCGGAATATATTTCAATAACTAGGACCAGAACCCCTCTGGTCTCTTTACCAGAGCTTCTGGTTCCACGACCAGAGCCCCTCTAGTCTCTTTTCCAGAGCTTTTGGTTCCTCAACCAGAGCCTCTGGTTGTACTAACCAGAACTTCTGGCTCATAATTTCTTAAAATGGTCTTTAGTTAAGCTTTCAATCAATTAAATAGCCTTTTTCATAAAAAGAGTAATTATGAAGAGTTCATGTTCGACCACAGCCGCTGGTTGTACTAAACAAAGCTTCTGGTTCCAAAAGACATGATCAACCAGAGCCCCTCTGGTTCAACGTGTAAGCCAACCAAAGCCTGTCTGGTCTGTTTTTCATAAAAAGATTCTAAGTATAAAATCATTTTCTTAAAAAACTTCTAAAAATATGATTTTGACATAGAAGCTCTTATCAATGGATACAGAGCCTTTGATCCAATTAGTATATTTAGTAAAAACTTGCTCATTCTCCAAATCAATAACCA
>NC_037532.1:15313737-15316059 GCF_001531365.2 Cynara cardunculus var. scolymus
AACAATATCTTTGAGTTCTCAAATCACAAAGAAGTAAGGACTCAAATCTATTGTAGTCTTAAAAGACATAATAGTAAGAGCTATAATATTCACACACAATTGCCACCCTTATATCCAAAAGACACTTCTTCTTAATATGTCACCCTTATTCCAAAAGACACATCTCCTTGATATGCCACCCTTATTCTAAAAGACACCTCTCCTTGATATGTCACCCTTATTCCAAAAGACACCTCTCCTTGATATGTCACCCTTATTTCTTCTTCAAAATCTATGAACTAGTTCGGATGAAGGACCGCAGTCACAACCATCTTATCGAATCCTCATTCATAGTTTTATCCATAAAATCTATAGATTAATTCCAAATGAAGACTAATCAAGATCACAATCGTCTCACAATAATATTCTCTATAGTTTTCAACCAACAGTTTTATCATTCAAACCTTTCAAACTCAAGAACAATCTATTCTTTTAATGATTTCCAAAAACATCATATCCCTTTTAAATCCTCAAAAYAGGATATCATTTCCAAAACTGTTTTAAAGAAGCAATCTCTTCTTTATCTTTTCCAAAACAGTTTTTAATACTCAAACATATAACAACAACACCTTTAAACTATCAAAATAGTTTTACCATCTTTTCTTCAAAACCAATATCAAAACCCAGCAGTTTATATAACAAAATATATAAAGATTTTAGTAATCAAAAACTCAGTGTATATTCAACAGTATTTTTAAAACTCACAGTTTATAATCAACGGTATTTTAAATACTCACCTTAACAAATCACAGATTTTGTAGTTTTAAAACACACCGCAAATCACAAGCTCTTCAAACAGCTTTGAACAAAAGATTTGTTCAAGAACACTTCTCACCGCCACAACACTCCTTTTCTCTTTCAACAGATTTTTCTCCAAATGAAATGATAAGATAGAATCTTATCTTTTTATTTCTTTAAATACTCTCACCATGGCGGTGAAGATTATTTTAATTATAAAACTCATAGGCGGTGAAAGCTTTAACCAATAGAAATAATCTTGGGTAGTAGGTTTTTCATTATAAAATTCATGATTTCTTAACCATGAAGATACAAGTTTTTAAATATTATAATAATGTTTCCACCAGAATAACTTATCACAAATAGGCATCGTCTCATGTATGCTTCACACCACATGCATACATGTATAAATCATATATGTCTTGCCATCTTTTCACATATATGCATGCACAATATCATGTTCATATTTCACACACACACACACATATATATATATATATATAGTTCATGCATTTCTACTTAGATATGCATATTTCACGTAATCCACATAATAAACATGTATAAATTACCTCAACCCAGGTTGTCTCAAACCTGGTTATAACATTCTTCCCCCTTTAAAAGAATTCCGTCCCAGAATTCACTTATTCAAATAACCACGGATATTGGGTTCTCATGTCAAATTCTAATTTCCAAGTTACTTCTGAACCCTTATGAAAACGCCACTGTACTTTTACTAAACTGATCTCCTTGTTTCTCAATACTCTGGTCTTTATGTCAGTTACTGCCTCTGGTGTCTCGATAAAACTCATCTTATTGTTAAGTTTAATCTCAGGAAGTGGTATTGCTAATCTTGAGTCTGCCAAACATTTGCGAAGATTTGATACATGAAAGGTTTTGTGAATTAAGCGGAGTTCTTCTAGTAATTCCAACTGATAAGCTACCGGTCCAATTCTTTTGCAGATTCTGAATGGTCCAATATACTTTGGACTAAGCTTATCTTTCTTCCCAAATCTCATAACACCTTTCCAAGGAGATACCTTTAACATTACAAAGTCACCTATGTTAAATTCAATTGGTTTTCTTCGTTTGTCGGCATAGCTTTTCTGTCGATCCTGGGCAATTTTGATTTTTGTTCGAATCTGGTCAATCTTTTCAGACGTTACTCGCACAATCTCGGGACCTGTCAACTGTTTTTCACCTACCTCATTCCAACATAACGGCGTTTGACATTTTCTTCCATATAGGACTTCATAAGGTGCCGCTTGGATGCTGGAGTGATAACTATTATTGTAGGCGAATTCTATTAACGACAAATGTTTTTCCCATGATCCCCCGAAGTCGATGACATAAGATCTCAACATATCTTCGAGAGTTTGGATGGTTCTTTCACTTTGTCCATCTATTTGTGGGTGATRAGCCGTACTTAATCTGATTTGTGATCCCAAAGCTCTTTGCAGACTTTCCCAGAACTTTGAAGTAAAGCGACTGTCTCTATCAGATATGATGGACAATGGAACTCCATGTCTAGTCACAATTTCTTTGATA
>NC_037532.1:15319789-15321071 GCF_001531365.2 Cynara cardunculus var. scolymus
TCTAAGTTCAGTTATGTACCTGTAGATTCAAAATTACATTGGCCAGATGTAATCCGAAATACCTTACACACTGATCTCTTAACTTATTATATTTATTCCAAAGGTGCTAACTATGTCTGGGACCCTAATATGCAATGAAATAGTCTAAGTCTAGATATCATGCATGTGAATACCTAAATCCCTTAAACTCAGGCTCTGATACAAACTTTGTAACACCCCCACTCCATACATTGCATATAACACATATATTATACATAGAATACATGTCTTCTCCCACATAGGTCCACAATACAAGAGACTAAAATACGCAACCCAAAAATTCCAAAAGTACATGTTCKTGCATCCTAGCATCTATGCTTCCAAAACACTAAACCCATAGGGAAGTAATTCACATAATGCTCTTTCCTTTATTATCATTACCTGCACACATAATTTTGAAAACACGAAATGAGGGTTAGACATGAATGTCTAGTGAGGTTCCCTTTTTATGTAATGCAGGGTGAAGATCACCAAAACATTTATCAAATAATCATTTCACAATATGCGGAATAAAAATCAGATTCTGTTTTGGTCCATCGAGCCTCTGGTTCCAAACCACACTTGGAATATATTTTAATAACTAGGACCAGAACCCCTCTGGTCTCTTTTCCAGAGCTTCTGGTTCCACGACCAGAGCCCCTCTAGTCTCTCTTCCAGAGCTTCTAGTTCCTCGACCAGAGCCTCTAGTTGTACTAACCAGAACTTCTGGCTCATAATTTCTTAAAATGGTCTTTAGTTAAGCTTTCAATCAATAAAATAGCCTTTTTCATAAAAGGAGTAATTATGAAGAGTTCATGTTCGACCAGAGCCTCTGGTTGTACTAACCAGAGCTTCTGGTTCCAAAAGACATGATCAACCAGAGCCCCTCTGGTTCAACGTGTAAGCCAACCAGAGCCTATCTGGTCTGTTTTTCATAAAAAGATTCTAAGTATAAAATCATTTTCTTAAAAAACTTCTAAAAATATGATTTTGACATAGAAGCTCTTATCAATGGATACAGAGCCTCTGATCCAATTAGTACATTTAGTAAAAACTTGCTCATTCTCCAAATCAATAACCAGAATCCTCTGGTCCAATAATGAGGACCAACCAGATCCCCTCTGGTTCCTTACAAGGCACAACCAGATCCCCTCTAACACTTTTAACCAATATCAATGGCCATAGGCCAAGTTTTTCCATTCTCAATAACATCAATACTATTATTTCTAATAAGAACAATATCTTTGAGTTCTCAAATCACAAA
>NC_037532.1:15321200-15352175 GCF_001531365.2 Cynara cardunculus var. scolymus
GATATGTCACCCTCATTTCTTCTTCAAAATCTATGAACTAGTTCGGATGAAGGACCGTAGTCACAACAATCTTATCGAATCCTCTTTCATAGTTTTATCCATAAAATCTATAGATTAATTCCAAATGAAGACAGATCAAGATCACAATCGTCTCAAAAGAATATTCTCTATAGTTTTCAACCAACAGTTTTATCATTCAAATCTTTCAAACTCAAGAACAATCTATTCTTTTAAGGATTTCCAAAAACATCATATCCCTTTTAAATCCTCAAAATAGGATATCATTTGCAAAACTGTTTTAAAGAAGCAATCTCTTCTTTATCTTTTTCAAAATAGTTTTTAATACTCAAACATATAACAACAACACCTTTAAACTATCAAAATAGTTTTACCATCTTTTCTTCAAAACCAATATCAAAACCCAGCAGTTTATATAACAAAATATATAAAGATTTTAGTAATAAAAAACTCAGTGTATAATCAACAGTATTTTTAAAACTCACAGTTTATAATCAACGATATTTTAAATACTCACCTTAACAAATCACAGATTTTGTAGTTTTAAAACATACCGCAAATCACAAGCTCTTCAAACGGCTTTGAGCAAAAGATTTGTTCAAGAACACTTCTCACCGCCACAACACTCCTTTTCTTTTTCAACAGATTTTTCTTCAAATGAAATGATAAGATAGAATCTTGTCTTTTTATTTCTTTAAATACTCTCACCATGGCGGTGAAGATTATTTTAATTATAAAACTCATAGGCGGTGAAAGCTTTAACCAATAGAAATAATCTTGGGTGGTGGGTTTTTCATTATAAAATTCATGATTTCTTAACCATGAAGATATAAGTTTTTAAATAATATAATAATATTTCCACCAGAATAACTTATCACAAATAGGCATCACCTCATGTATGTTTCACACCACATGCATACATGTATAAATCATATATGTCATGCCATCTTTTCACATATATGCATGCACAATATCATGTTCATATTTCACATATATATATATATATATATATATATATATAGTTCATGCATTTCTACTTAGATATGCATATTTCACGTAATCCACATAATAAACATGTATAAATTACCTCAACCCAGGTTGTCTCAAACCTGGTTATAACAGATAGTGGATTGATCAGTGTATACTTACACTAGTCTCCATTTGTTAGCAGTCTGAAATATTTATGTTATATAATACTCGTAACAATACACGAGAAAATTTTACTAACACATTGAAATTAATCATTTGCTAAGTTGTACAATTCATAATCATGGTGGAATAATACAATGCACAACCACAAGAAAAACATACCTGAAAAATGTGGAAAACAGTACTTTTATCATAAATAGTTGACCTAGAATTGCAATTGCGAACACAAGGCCACAATTGCGGACCGAGCATTCTTACGGACCTGACATCTAATTACGGGCTGGAAATAGGGTTTTGATCGGGTGCTGACTCGTGACACATCTGCAATATTGCATGTCATTAGGATGTTGGCTGATTTTGTAAAAAAATTGTCCTTTAGCCAAGTCCTCAACTTGCAGACTTGGATATTGCGGATGTAATGATTTGGGTCAACCCGGAAGAGAAATGGCTATGAAACCAATTTAAAATAATAATTAACTTTAGGTTCCGTTGTTTTTGTAAATAATTTTAAATTTTGGAGTTTATGATGAACATAAACTTCATATCCTTGATTTACAAAAACGTTTGACATCCCGACGCATTGCACAAGTACCCAAACTATGGGTTGGTTTCCTGTGAGAATGAAAGTTATGATGAGAAGAGTGAGAAGAAATCTCCACCATTTGATCAACCATAATTGAAGATCAACACTAATGAGATGTTTTAGATCCATTTCCGTGAGAAGCACAATTCATAGAGTAGGAAGGAGATTAAAAATGATCAATAACCCAGATCTTTTCTTACGCTTCTCACCTTCACTGCTATTCTCACATAATATTTCGTCCCCAAACTAGTTAGTAAAAACACACTTGTCGGCTTAAGCCACGTCTTGAGAAACATCACGACTTACCGCCATGCTATGCCATAACCCTTCATTGTTAATTGGAGTGTTGTACATTCAAAACATAATCCAAAAAGTAAACCATAACGAAAGTAAGCATCTCTCATTGTGCAAAATTCTGAAGGTTCTTTTTTCCATTTTGTGCGTAAGAGTAGCAGATCATAGAGAGATCAAGAATTAACACATGAATTATGATCCTTGTATTGACGTCTCCCCAAGAAAACTGATGCGCAAATGATATAAGTCACTGTTGAAGCAACAATAAGCACCCCAACAAGGACACAAACAGTCGTCACTACAATGTACATGTACCTGGGCGCGGTAATGGCATATTAATTAAATTAACGAAGAAATTGCATAATAAAACTGAAATAGGGTATCATAATATATGATTATAAGCATTAATGGACCATCTAGGAACTAAAGGGGAAGACTTACTTTGGTGAAAAGACGGTCCATATAAATAGATGGTTCCTCATTAGCAGCAGTATGATCGTGTATGCAACCAAAAGTAGAGAATTCAAGGCCAGCGGAACCAGACAAGGGAAACCAAGAATCATCTTGAAAAGTTGTCCCATATTTGCTTCCCGAAGAGGGTTTATATCTTTCATAGAGATTGACATAACCATGCTAAGGAGAGCTAACATTGGAGATGCATATGTTATCGCAAACATTATCAATCCACTCAGCACTGTTGAGTGACTAGAGATTCCCTGACAATTTTGACGAGGATGGTACAACAGTTACAAAAGATACAAGATTAAGGTTTTGCTTAAACAGAAAATCATTGGTATTCAACTCATTAAAGATAACATACGATGAAAGCTCTAGCAACATCAATGGTAGCTAGGGTGTTGGTGTTTCCAAGACTGAAATGGCCGGCCATTCCCAAATAATACAGTGCAGCAATCTGGATAAAAGAAACAAAAAATTAGTGATTGGAGAACTTGCAAGCAGAATAAGATCATCGGAAAGTATCACAAATTTTATGCAATATTTTTTCTCATGCAATGAGAGATATACAAAGTTGACCACAAATATTTCATAGCACTAAACATGGTAGAGTGCTATATTGTGTGGTTATTTGATATATAAAGGTCTCATTCACCATCATATCTAGCTTCAATATTAATGGTTGTTTAAAGGGGAAAAGTAATGAAATTCAGATCATAAACATGCCCCCTGCTAACCAAGAAAGATCAGCTTAACAACTTACAGGAAAGCAAAATGGAGCAAGACTAGATTTAAATTAACCATACCATGCAAATGCAAATATTAGCAATTCGATATGCTTTAGATGATAAACATGTCTACTACAAACTAAGGAAGATCAGCTTAAAGATTGTCACGAAAAACCTCCAAGTGCAAATAGAAGTATTAGTCTTTTTTCTGTTTAGCACACGGCATGCATCCTTTACTACTTCAAGATAAAATCAATCTAGCGCTCAGATAAAAAGCTCATATATTCAAGTTTCTTGCATCCAAAAATGTTGGTGAACATTCAGGCATAATACTTGAATGCATTACAGAGATCTGAGAATTGACCTCAATCCACTGCTTAACATCTGCACCACCATGAGAAGCATAATAAATGGTAGCAAGTATTTGTATGAGAAGCAGCGAAATAGGCATCAAATTGACAGGTTGTTGTAGCAAAAGTTGCAGAAGACACCAGCCAAACATGTATGTTGTCCCACTAAGGAACAAAGAATCTTTAATCAACAAAGACAGATCCATGCTTTGAAAGTTGGAAGTGAGATCTTGTAAATCAGTATGAGAGTTCTGAAATGACAAAACCCATGGTGATGCAATAACAGTTCCTGTTGTCAACATAACAAGAAAAGCGTAAATCAACCGTGCTGCTAAGCTTGCATCATTATCAGATGCTGCAATTCCACTACCCTGATACTTTATGACATACTGTAGAACCAGCAAACCGGCACATAAGTAGCTTAGTTCAATCACAATGATGATATAACTCTTTGACCATAAAGAAGAAAGAGCATACAAACATAAGCTGATTACAAGCACCACGGAGAGGAGTTGGAAAGATTTGATGCAGCTACTCCCAGCCATCTCAAGTGACTTTGAAATGTCAGGAAGGTGAGTCCAGTTAACACCACCTTGATGCCAGCCTCTCAAAATCCTTAGGGAAATGACAATAACTGCAATAGAACATAGTTGAATGCAGGTTCTATTGCCATTCCCCATGCTTGAATTAAGTAGATTCGATAAATCCCCACCCTTAGTAGACTGTATTGTTTGCCGGAGTAATACCAGAAAAAAGGTTGAGGTCATAAAATGCCATAGATACTGCTCTTCTTCAACCAGAGAGCTTGATCCCATGCTCAACACAATAACTACCATAACAACCACTGCCAAAACCTCAGCCAACTGGAACTTGTAGATTTGTAAATTTGAGAGCGAAGGCTCTCTCCTTGGGTAAATTTCTTTGTCCAATTTGAAAAGTAGGCCCAACAACATGGCACATGATAAAAGCATTGCCATAATCCCTGAGGCAAGTAGGCCAATGGGTTTCTGCAGTGGGTAGAAAAGTTAATAGAATAAAGCGGAAAGAACGTACAACTCTAAAGAGATAAATCAGGTATCTATAGCTTGTCAACAGTAAGTTTGCATGTCACTAAGCAATGCTATTCCATCCCCTTTATCCATGTCAAACAAAAATCTGGATCTATTGGAATATGATATGCTTACGTCTGTTGCTCTGTGTGACAGCTGCTTGCTTGCTGTTCTTAGGAACTCACTGTATGCTAAGACGGTGCACAGAAGATCATCATTGCTAGCAGACCTATATGCAGAATTTTTGAAGACACTATTATTGCCATGAAATGACAACTAATTATGTGTTATATTATATGCTTCAGATGTGTACAACACATTGATGTTATACGACCCACCTTAAAGCATGCTTGGACTTCCAAGACCTATGGAGAGCAGCAGCATCGAGATATAAGCAAGAAGATATCTCCTCCAAACTACCTTCATATTCATCGAGGCCAGATGAATAATCCTTCTTAACAGCTTGACATATAAAACTTCCACAAGTAGAATCAGTTGATTGGGCTTGAAGTAACCTTAGCAACTGCCACGAATTCAGTTCCAGTACCCTTAGTAGCTGGTGGTCTGCAAAATTCAGAGCAGAATCAACCAAAAGTTCAAGATAAAAAGACGACATACATTTGTAAATAATTTTACGTACAGGATTACTATCTTCTGCCAATTTTAAGATATTGTATGAATGAAAATAGAATAGCTTTCATTTAACTCACCACTCTGATGTCTAATGCCATAACTACATGTTACAACTCAAGACTCCTTTCATAATACCTTTTCTTATTCTTTTAATTTAAGTGTTTTTGCACCCTTATTATTAACTAGAAAAATGAAAACCTTCTATAGGATGAAATAAGTCAACGATCAGATGGCCAGCATTGTTTTTGGGAATAGGTACACCAAAAAGGAGAGCCAATGTTGGAGCAATGTCAACCTGAACCAACAACATAAGAGGTCAAATAATAAGACTACCATCATTTAGGTATTCAGCCATAGAAAATAAACAGTAATGCTGGCAATGGAACATCGAGATGATACACAAGTAGAGCGTCACACACATAATGTTATCAGGTGATTATATACAATTACTCTAAAAAAGGCTACAGTATTAAATTATTTCAAAATTAACTGTTTCACACTTCTGTATCAATAAAATCCATTAGAGTGCAATTAACAACTGCAGCTGTAGGGATAATTCAAGACCTTCATGAAGATGATGGAGAAAACAAATCAAACCAAACCAAACAAGCCAAATATATCCTACTCGTAAGGGCCAACGAGATGTAGGATGTGCGCAAACGTTTCCTCTACCTGAAGAGGTAGAGGTTGATTCATGAAAGACCTCCGGCTTGCTAATTTTTTTTTTCCGTTTAGCTGAAAGTTTGTAAAATAATTTTTGAAAGTTTTGAAGATTTTGAAAAGTTATTGAAGTGGTTGAGCTTGAGGTAAAGGGAACTATTTGTAAAATATGAGCATGAGCAAACGGGCATAAAAAAGCTTAGGCCTTCCCCCAACCCACCCTCTACCTTTCCACCCCCGCCCCTCATCCACAAAAGCCATTACTCCCAACAAATAATCTGCTACTCTAGTCCAGCTTCTTCAAGAACTCCTATGAGAAGTCATGTCCTTGGAAAGATCTAAGGCCGCCATGTACAGCCTCATATACCCGTCCCATGTCCTCTTCATCCCACCCCTCCTCCCACCCCCTCAACTGTTATGCTCTCCACCCTCCTCATCAGTGTCGTCAACTATTTCCTTTAAACGTACCTAAGCCACCAAGATCTTCCTTCCCTCATGGTGGGAAAAACATGTCTCTTCATTAAGAGAACATTGTGGCTCACAAGTAGAGACAATTAAGCACTAATTAGACATGCTATTAACACAACAAATTTCATTATATATCTAACACTCCCCCAGTTGGAGCATATACGTCAGACATGTTGAAGTTATCACATATAGAGCTAATTTGTGACCACGATTGTAGCTTCGCCACTATATTATTAATCTAATCTCTTGAGCAAATACATAGTAGCTCTATACATGGATTTGATGAGAGGTTCCAAATACTTCTCACAGAAAATGACACCAACCTTGCATTGTCCGTTCATCAAAATCTAGTGCATAGAGATACCAATCTATGATTCATTTCTAAAAAAAATGACATTCAACCCTAAACCCTATATATATATAGTGGACGGAAGGAAATCAAATTATATCAAATCATAGAGGATTTGATTATAATCACTTTCCTTCTTATAGGATTAGAATTGATTGCATATATATTCCTTATATTGTCTTAGTCTTGTTGTATAAATATGGGTCATTTGTTATTCAAATAATATAAGAGAACATTTTCTCCTTTTCCTATGTATATCATATGGTATCAGAGCAGCCCTTCGGATCAGTCTCATCGTCCCAAGCATCTTCATCGTTCACATCTGCCACGAACACCATCAGGCGATCAATCGTCCTCGCAACCATCACCGTTTTCCAATCATCGATTTCTGATTTTGTTGGATTCTTTTCAATCAGTTTCATATGAGCATCCTATCCTATAGTCCAGTCCTAGTTCCACATAACTAGGTGATTCTACTCTCCCCTTTGTCTCCAATCAATTACTTCAACAATGACCACCACTGATGAAACCTCCTCTCAGACAAAATGGACTAATGATCCAAATTAGTCAAGTAACTCCAATGGGTCACTCTACAGCCCTGAAAATGGTTCTTTGCAAATCATAACCCACAAGCTTGAAGGCATAAATTATTTACAGTGGGTAGTCTGCCAAAATCGTCATCTGGTTATGTTGATGGAACAGTACCGTGCCCTGATCAGAAAATCACCAACGAATCAGCAACCACCGACAATCCAAGCTACATTCCGTGGATCTCAAACGATGCCTACATTCGGATGCTTATCATCTCTACTGTGTCTGAAGATTCTTATCAACACATTCAGGGAAAAACATCACGTGAGGTATGGTTATCTCTTGAAAGAGCTTATGCCCCCGTTACAGCCTCTCATGAATTTACACTCAAAACTCAATTGCTTAGAATCACCATGAAGGGTGATGAAAAACCGGCTGATTACCTAAGCCTGCTGAAGTTGATCGAATATGCCACTGCTCTAGCAAACATTGGAGAACCAATGAAGGACAAAGACCTAGTAATGCTAACTATCGCAGGGCTTCGAGAGGAATACAATGTCATTAAAGGCAATTTACTGACCCATTTACCTCTTGTTCGCTTCAATGAACTGCATGGTCTTTTGTGTGATCATGACTATGTTTTTACAAAGAACTTAACTCCACAAGCTTTCCTGGCCAACACTGCTCCAATACCCCAGCCACTAACGGCTGCTGCATCTTCGATTCAACAACCGAATCTCGATCAACTTCAGCAACAACTCCAAAGCATTCAACTTGTGGCTTCTCAACTTGGTTATCAATTAAACCCCCTTCCCACCCCACGAGCTCAAGCATATTATGGTTCTCGGTCCTTCAACAATAACCGAGGTGGTCGAGGATCTCGTGGTTCTTCTCGTGGCAACTCACGTAGTGGTTTCAATAATCGCCCTCGGGATAGCAATAGCTCCCGACAGTTTTCTTGGGCTTCAACCCACAACACAGTCTATGGCCATTGCAACAGGTGTGGCATAGGTCATCTACCGTCTCAGTGCCCAAATCAGCCGAACCAGTTTCATCCTACACCACAGGCCAATTTTACATCACACTCAGAGGCTGGCTTATCTTCTGGTCCTACATGGAAACCATATACTGGTGCAACTCATCATGCCACACCAGACCTATCTAGCATGGATAACTCAAAGGCCTACTATGGTAACGATTCTTTACTTGTTGGTAACGGTAATTCTGTACCCATTTTTCACATTGGTTCATCCAAAATATACTCACTAAACAAAACCTTTACCCTAACCGACATTCTTCATGTTCCTCAACTAAAACAAAATCTCTTATCTGTTCAAAAATTTTGCCTTGATAACAATGTTTTCTTTGAATTTCACTCTTCTTATTTTGTTGTCAAGGACGAGTCTACTCGCACTACCCTCCTTACGGGCCCCAGTGAACAGGGTTTATACTCCATTCGCCTTCCTCAACTCAAGTCTCTGCCGAAGGTTGCCTTCACTGCTGTTAAAGCTCCTTCGAACATTTGGCATCAGCGTTTAGGACATCCTCATGCTCAAGTTTTTCGTTCAATTGTTTCTTATTGTTCTTTACCCGTTTCGGATAAATTATCAAATACTTTAAGTTCTTCTTGTCAATTGGGAAAATCTTCAAAGWCATCTTTACCTGATTCCACTTTTCGTAGCAATAATATTTTAGATCTTGTTTACTGTGATGTTTGGGGCCCTTCTCCCGCGCCATCTCTTGATGGTCATCGTTATTTTCTTTTATGTGTTGACCATTTCACACGTTATATGTGGATTTATCCCTTAAATCAAAAATCTGATGTGTATATTGTGTTCACACAATTTATCACCATGATTGAACGCCAATTTAACACCAAATTAAAGTGTATTCAATCTGATTGGAGGGGCGAATTTCGGCCCCTCACCAATCTTTGTCGCAACCTTGGCATCATCCACAGAAGGTCTTGTCCTCACACCAGTGAGCAAAATGGCATTGTTGAACGCCGCCATCGTCATGTTGTAGAAACTGGTCTCACTCTCCTGGCTCAATCCAGTCTTCCTCAATGCTTCTGGTCCCCTGCCTTTGAAACAGCTGTATACCTCATCAATCGTCTCCCTTCTCGTGTCTCCTCCAACAAATCTCCTTTTGAACAAGTCTTCAAACGCAAACCTGATTATTCCTTCTTACGAGTCTTTGCTTGTCAATGCTTCCCTTATCTTCGTCCATACAATCATCACAAAATTGAATTCCGGTCCACTCCCTGCGTTTTTCTTGGTTACAGCACCGTTCACCACGGCTATCGCTGTTTTGACCCGTCTAATGACCGGATTTATATTGTCCGACATGTTCGCTTCAACGAACATGTGTTTCCCTACCAGCCTTCACCAACCCCACCACCACCATCCACTCCTCCTTACATCTTTATATTTCCTAACCCACCACCCGGTTTCCCACCCGAGCCTCCACAATCGCCTCCACCACCACCCCCTCCTCAATCTCTTCCTCAAGCTCCTCCTCACGAACCTCCCCAATCGTCTCCACAATCTTCACCATCACCACCTATTCCACCTCCTTCTGATGCCTCCCCGCCCGAACTTACCCATACTCCTCCAMCCGTCTCTCGACCTCGGCCTTCCAACCTTCGCCCCAATCCCAAACAACCTGACCGATATAACCCAGCCGCTTACTCTGCCACCGCTTCCTCACCTCTACCTCTTAAACCCACCAGTTTTACCGTTGCTAACAAGTCTTTAGAATGGCGCCAAGCAATGGCTGATGAGTTGGCTGCRCTTCATAGGAATRGCAYGTGGACACTTGTGCCCCCTGTTCCTAATGCTAATGTTGTTAATTGTAAATGGGTTTACCGGTTAAAAACTGATGAAAATGGAAAGATTACCACGAACAAAGCCCGCCTTGTGGCCAAAGGTTTTCAACAACAGCATGGCGTGGATTATCATAGGTTTCAGCCCCGTTATCAAGCCTGTCACTATCCTTACTGTCCTGTCTCTTGCTGTCACCAACAAATGGCCTCTCAGACAGTTGGACATTCAGACCGCATTTCTGCATGCTGATCTCAAGGAAACTGTTTACATGCGTCAACCTCCTGGCTTCATTGATCAAACCAAACCTGATCATATCTGCTTCTTACACAAGTCGTTGTATGGGCTCAAACATGCCCCTCGTGCCTGGTTCATAAAACTGTCTACTGCTTTTCAACAGTTGGGTTTTTATGGGTCTAAAACCGACCCCTCACTTTTTATCCTTAAATCTCCGGGCTCTCTTATCTACCTTCTGGTATATGTTGATGACATCATCATCACCGGTAACAACTCCACTGCTATCGCCACCGTCGTTGACCAGCTCCATACWCTCTTTGCTCTTAAAGATATGGGGCAGCTACAYTATTTTTTGGGGGTCGAAGTTGTTCACAAAGGGGCAGACTTAGTTCTCTCACAACGGAAATATGTTTGTGAGATCTTACACCGTGCTGGCCTTGCAGACTGCAAACCRATTGCTACTCCAATGAGCACCTCTCAAGTATTGTTACCAAATGATAGCCCATTACTCGATGATCCCTCTCGCTATAGACAGACCGTCGGGGCTCTTCAGTATGCTACCCTTTCTCGTCCTGATATCGCCTTTACAGTCAATAAAGTTTGCCAGTTCATGCATGCTCCGACTGAAAATCATTGGGCCAGAGTAAAACGGATCTTACGTTACCTCAAGGGCACCATCAATTTGGGTTTGTGGATTCGTCACAACACGGGCTATCAGCTTCAAGCCTTTTCTGATTCTCATTGGAACCAAAATCTTCAAGCTTACTCAGACTCTGACTGGGGTGGTTGCCCAATCGATCGTCGATCCACGGGGGGATATGCTATCTACTTAGGCTCGAATCTTATTTCTTGGTCTGCTCGCAAGCAGAAAACTGTCTCTCGATCTTCAACAGAGTCCGAGTATAAGGCCATTGCAGATACTGTTGCTGAGTTGATTTGGCTGAAGTCTCTTCTTCAGGAACTTGGATTAAATAGCAAGGCTCCTACTCTTTGGTGTGATAATCTTGGCGCAACATATCTCACAGCTAATCCTGTCTTTCATGCCCGTACCAAGCATGTTGAAGTAGACTATAACTTTGTTCGTGAACAAGTTACTCAAGGGAAACTAATTGTCAAGTTCATCTCTACAGACGACCAAATTGCTGATATTTTTACAAAGMCCTTGCCTTCTCAGAAGTTTGAGTTTCTACGGTCCAAGTTGCAGATTGCTAACCGCGCTGAACTTGCGGGGGAATGTTAGACTAAGTCAACTAGTCTAGTTTATATTATTAATATTGTCTAGGGTCCAAAGTGTAATTAGTTTTACCTATATAAGGTGTATCAGATTATTATTATTTTTCAATCAATACAATCAATATCAAGTTTTATATCTGGTGGCCATGAAAAGCTTGGATATAATTACCAGTGACCTCCTTCAAAAGATCCTCACCATAAGGCATAGCAGGCTGAGAATTTCATATTCAATTGTTCTTGCTTGACTTATTGACTCAATGGACCCTTAAATTAGTCATACATCTTGAGTGCTCGATGTATGTATTTTGATCTAGTAATGCCTCCTAGATCGTTGAGATTCACACCAAACTCAAAGAAATTAAACATGGCATCAACACTGTCACCGAATATTTTCGGATCTACAGGACTTATGGCAAGAACTCGACTTGTATCTCAAAACCACACCTCTATGCACTGATTGCAGCATCAAATAGAGACAACAACTTGAAAGGAACGAGTCCTTGAGTTACTGACCGGATCGGACAACAATCCTGATGAAGTACAAGGACATCCGGTTAGTTGCTCACTCTTTCCTGATAAGGAATTGGCCTTTTCTGAAGTTTGTCGTGAAGAAGTACGTAGTTGGCTCATGCTTACTACCTCAGAGGCTCGAAATTCTCAACCTGTAGAGATCATAGATCTCTCTACATAGATCTCTGACAGATCTAATCTTAATCATGGACCAAACCGCCAAGGTGCAAGGCTCTGGTGCGATCATTGTCAATGACATGGCCACTCTTGAACCACTTGCTGGGAACTTAATGGAAAACCAGCCAACTGGGCTTCGTGACGCCCCAACGAAAGAAAGGCCTACCAAAGTCAAGCAAGTAGCAACACTAACAAACATCACCTCACCCTCATTCAGCAAGGAACAAATTGAGCATTTGTATACACTTCTGGATGCATCATCTATGAATTCTACAACTAGTTATGAGGCTCACAGTGCCTCATGCTTTAGTTGTACACTACATTAATTTTTCCTCGACTCTCAAACACCTTGGATAATTGATTCAGGTGCCTCTGATCAGGTTAATATCATTTATTTGATTCATACAATCCCTGTTTTAATAACTCTAGTATCAAAATTGCCGATGACACAATCTCTTCCGTTGCTAGAATCGGTGCAATTAGATCATCTGCTAAACTAATTCTTAAATATGTCACTTATGTTCCTTCTTTGAAGTGTAATTTGATCTCCTCCTCAACCATGACACTCTTCACCCTCCTGACTAGTGTCATATGTGGTTTCCATGAATATGCCCTAACCACCACAATCTTCCTTCTCTTAATTTAATCAAGATAGGAGCAACTCCTATCCTCCAAAAACCTCATTTAGTGTCCTATACGTACGTACATACATACATACATTGCATACATACATACATACATATATATATATATATATATATATCCTACTAGAGGTTCAAGGTAACACCCTTATACCCTTCATTTGTATGGTATGCACATGTAAATACATGTAATTGAAGATGTTTCGTGGTTTTTATGCACGTGTGTATGACAAATTACTTGCATACGGTACTGATGAATGGTTATTAAGGTGTTCCTTATTTTTTTCATTTTTTTGCGGTTTCCACTGAACCTAACCCATATAGATCTAAAAAAATTACCAAGACTAATCGACCACAAAAGAATGAGCTCAACAATAGTCAATGATATACAACAAACTCGATTATTAATGCAACCAGACAAGCATTTTATCATTTTTTTTGAAGTATATAATATTTATATATGGCAAATGCAACAAATAAACTCACACACCCTCCTCACCTATGGTGAGGTTTGAACCCTTGACCTCCTAGAAGGAAAAGGGCTACGATACCGCTAGGCCAACTTTGGTCGCAAAGACTATTAAGAGAAAATGCATTTTTAGCATTTTATCATACCAAAGACTATTAAGAGAAAATGCATACCAATACCTGATTAATTGTATCATCTGTTGCTGATGCATGACTATTTCTTGGGCCGATAAAAAGTGCCAACGAGTCTGTTTCTTCATATGAAGATCCCCCATGATTACCATTATTTTGCATACCATGATCACTAACTACTACCTGCAGATGAAATTGAAATAAGATACCTATGTGTATATATATAATATATACACACATGGAATTGATGTCAAAAAATAGATTATTAGATATACACACATACAGAGACTGTTGAAAGCATGGAGTAGAACATACACTTGAACTTCATGAAGATCAATTGATTAAGTATACAGAGTAATACGAGACTATAAGATGGAAATATACAAAAAATTCACATAACACTAAATGAACCAAGAGATTATCAGCATAAAGGAAAAAAGGGAATGCCATCTCCACTTGAAAAATTATGAAAGGTGACCATAAATCCAAGCAATATAACTTGAATTAGTAAAAGGACAAAAAATTAAACTTCAAAGAATGTTAAAAGAAAAAAAAACACTAGAATGATTGTTATGTGCATTTTATGCACCTAACTTTGTACATTTCAGTTGCGTCTTTTATGCATTTTAGTCAGTTTAGTCCTTTCATACATTTTTATTGTTCTTTCCGTTTCTTTCTCTAATCATGGTTGGAATGGCTTTTCAGAATAGTTTTTACACTTTTTGTATATTTTGTCCAGATTATACGAGGTGTTGAAAGCGATATGGTGGATGACTCGGGAGATCGAAGAGTGATTCCAAGGAGGAAGTGAAGAAAGAGGAAATATGTACCCATGATGATGACTACTTGGAGTAAAAAGTTGAGAATTTGAAGATTGGAGATTCCGCCACGCTTCGCGACCCTGAAGGTTATCCTTCGCGAGTATTATTTGTGGGAAAATGTAAAAATGTAAATGATTATGTATTTAATGTAGGAGTGATAAGAGCCGAATATAATCCCATAATATTAGTGATTGTAGGCAATCCCATAAAATCAGGGATTCATAGAATAGTTTCCTTCCTCTTTCCCTTTGCCTTGTGTATTTATATTGTATGTTTCTCTGTCAAGAATGAATAAGAAACATAGCAGAATTCCTAAATCTGTTATGGTATTAGAGCTATAGAAGCTTGGAAAGCCTTTTTAGCCTCCATAAACCTTCTTTGAAAATTTTGCAGGCCTTTATTGCCTCCCTCCTTTGATTCCTGTTTTGTGGCCTTCATTGCCAACAATTCCTAACCCAGCACCGAAAGAATGACATAACCCAAATCAGAATATGCCATAACCCATGTTTCTCAACTAGGGAGATTTACAGCACATCCATGCATCATACTAAATGGTCCGAACTAGTTCGAACCATCCTGAAAGAGGAAGTGGAAAAGCTCAGGTCATTTTTCAACACTCTGAAAAAACCTTCTAGTGGTGGATACTCATTCCCAGGTACTTGTTTTTTAACCTATTCAGGTGAGCATCTGATGGAAAACACAAATTGATTATCAAATTAAGAAGGATAATGGAAGAAAGTGGATATCTATGATTGAAATGGAAATTGGAAAGAAATACAATAATGGAAATGAACCAGGGAATCCTCCCTCTCTCTATGCACTAAAGCAAGAGCCAATACAAAAACTAGGAAAACATTCTCTACCCCAATACGATTGACCTCCTCCCTTAAATAGAGGCAGACACTCTCTCCCCTAACTAACTATTAGCCACTTTCCTTTTCTGCCTTTTTGGGCCTTCTAGAATATACCTTAAGAATACTTGGTTTATTCTTATTATGKTCCAGCCCAACCAAATCCGTAACATTACCCTGCCCTTCCAGTGAAGTCTTGTCCTCAAGACTTGCTTCTGGAAATTGACTCTTAATAGTCATTGCGTCCTCCCATGTTGCTTCTTCCACAGGGCGATCCTTCCATTTAATCAACCATTGTACACTTGATTCGTTATGAACATTAACTGTACGAACTGCTTGAATCGAGTCTGGAACTAGTATATCAAAAGAATTAGTTTCCAATTCGGGTGGAAGGTTTTGCTCCACTGAATTCGACATCACTGCCTTTTTGAGTAACAAAACGTGAAAGACCGGATGTACTCTAGAAGACGCAGGCAGCTCTAGTTTATATGCTACCGGACCAATTCGAATTACGATCTTGAAAGGCCCAAAATAACGAACGGCTAACTTCTGATGGATTCGGCGCACCACGGTCAACTGTCGATACGGTTTCAACTTCACATAAACCCATTCGCCAACATTAAAACTCACCTCGTGCCTTTTTTTATTTGCCTGTTCTTTCATTATCGCCTGAGCATGCGATAAATGTAAATTAAGTTGTTTTAATGCTTCATCTCGATCCCGTAACTCTTGGCTCACAGCTTCTACCCGGATCTCCCCTGGAATAAACTGAATTACAGTGGGTGGTTTTCGCCCGTAAACTGTTTCAAATGGCGACTTTCCAGTTGATCCGTGAAAAGTAGAATTATACCAAAATTCCGCCCAAGGAATCCATATGGACCACGAACTAGGTTGGTCAGTTGCAAAACATCTCAAATATGTCTCCAAGCAACGATTGATAATTTTAGTTTGACCGTTTGATTCTGGGTGATACGCCGAACTCATACGTAACTGAGTTCCTTGTAGACGGAAAATTTCTTGCCAAAACTGACTAAGAAACAATGGGTCACGGTCGCTAACGATCGACTTGGGAATTCCATGATGACGCACCACTTCCCGAACAAAGATGTCAGCTATTGACCTTGCTGTATATGGGTGTTTTAGAAGAATGAAGTAGCTGTATTTCGAAAGACAGTCTACCACCACCAAAATCGCGTCAAAACCTTTCGACTTAGGTAAGCCCAAAATGAAGTCCATTGAAAGATGTTCCAAGATCGTCTCTGGAATGTCCAAGGGCTGCAAAAGACCCCCTGGTGAGGTCAAATCTGACTTACAACGTTGGCACACGTCGCACGACTTCACAAATTGTTGCACAGCAGCTATCATTCCTGGCCAATATAGATTAAGTGCTAAACGACGATAAGTTCGATAATACCGGAGTGCCCTCCGGAACCTGATTCATGGAATTCTTTGATTAAGGTGGCAATAAATTTCGATGTACAAGGAATCACCAAACGACCCTTATAATAAAGTATTCCAAGTCGAACGGTGTAACCCGAATGAGAATTCGGATCGTGTTGCAATTCTTGAATTATCTTTTGAATAACAGCATCCTTACGGGCTTCTTCAATAAGTTGAGCCCCTTGGACCCAAACTGGACAGGATAGTATCGAAGTCAACTCACCTTCCTCGACGCTTCGTGATAATGCATCAGCAGCCCTATTTTCTCGTCCTGGCTTATAACAAATATCAAACTGGTAACCAAGTAATTTAGCCACCCAGTTTTGTTTCCCCGGGTTAGTAATTTGCTGCTGTAATAGAAACTTTAAGCTTTTCTGGTCAGTGTACACCGTAAAACATGTTCCCAATAAGTAAGCTCGCCAGTGTTGAACCGCCAATACCAAAGCCATGATCTCTCTTTCATAAGCCGACTTGGATAAATTACGTTCACTCAAAGCCTTGCTAAAATAAGCAATGGGACGTTGTGCTTGCATTAAAATTGCTCCGATTCCTTTACCCGATGCGTCACATTCAACTATAAATGGTTGAGTAAAATCAGGAAGTGCCAAAAGTGGAGCCGTAACCATGGCGGCTTTGAGTGCTTCAAAGGCTTGTTGAGCTTCCAAATTCCAACAAAAAGCATCCTTCTTTGCGAGGTCCGTGAGCGGTTTTGCAATGCTACCATAGTGGCGAATAAACTTCCGATAATATCCCGTAAGACCTAAAAATCCCCGTAATCCTTTTAGTTGTTTTGGAACGGCCAATCCAAAACAGACTCGATTTTTTTGGGGTCCATTGACACTCCTTTGCCGCTTATAATATGACCCAAGTAATCAATGGATGATTGCCCAAACGAACACTTTTTACGATTCACCACAAATTGATTCTCGAGTAAAACGTGTAGCACCACCGTTAAATCCTCCATATGTTTTGACCAAGTGGGGCTATAAATAAGGATATCATCGAAGAAAACCACAACAAATTTACGTAGAAAGGGCCGAAAAATGTCGTTCATAACAGACTGAAAGGTAGCCGGCGCATTGGTGAGCCCAAACGGCATCACCAAATACTCATAGTGACCGTCATGGGTGCGAAACGCTGTCTTATCAATGCTGTTCGGCTGCATTCTGATTTGATTATAACCGGACTTCAAATCCAGTTTAGAGAAAAAAAAATGCACCCTTCAATTCATCAATAAGTTCCTCGACTACTGGAATCGAAAACTTATCCGGTATCGTGGCTTTGTTGAGAGCACGATAATCCACACACATCTGCCACGATTGATCCTTCTTTTTGACCAAACATGATTGGGCTGGAAAATGCGCTTTTACTTGGTCGAATCATACCAAGATTCAAAAGTTCTGCAACTTGCTTCTCAATTTCAGCCTTTTGTATGTGGGGGTGTCTATACGGTCCAACACAAATGGGTTCATGAGACTTGATTAAAGAAATTCTATGATCGTGAGCACGCCATGGAGGTAATCCTGTTGGATCCCGAAATACATATGAAAAACGATCAAATAAGGATAGTAAATCCTGTTGTTGTGCTAAAGATAACTCCTCCTGTTCCTTTTGACCCGACGAAACAGTATTCGGAAGACGGGCCTGAGAAGGATTGTCGAGTGACAACCACAATTGAAGAGAAGCTTGGGAAACTTGAACTTTAGATAAACCTTGGATGCACACTGACTTCCCTTGAAATACAAATTTCATGGAAGACTGTTCCCAGTTATGGATCACTTCTCCCAAGGTCTTAAGCCATTCCATGCCTAAAACCATGTCCAAATGTCCCATTTCAAAAGCTAGAGCCTCCATCTCGAAGTCACATGTCCCCACTCGTACTTTAAGGTGCGTACAACGTTGGTTAATAAAGATTTTATGGCCATCACCTAGCAGGATGTTGATGCCGTCAAAAAATTCGGAAGATAACCCTAACATGGTCACCAATTACTGAGAGAAAAAATTATGTGTGGCTCCACTATCCACAAAAATCACCACTGGAATACCTGCTATTGCCCCCTCAAACTTTAAGGTTTTGCCACCGGAAGATGAGTCAGCAGTAGCTCCCAAGAATTCCAAAGCCATACATAATCCAGTTGGAGGAATTTCCTTCTCGTTAGTGACTGGTTCCTCTATTGTTTCGACGGTCTGAAGCTCACTGTCCCCATCTACAGATTCATCGTCGCCCAAGAGAAGAATCCGTAATTTCCCTTCGGGGCATTTGTGAGCGGGACCGAATTGCTGCCCACAACGGAAACACAACCCTTTCTTACGACGCTCCTCCCATTCTGTACGAGTCAGAGACCGAATACCCCGATTGCGACTGAACAATTGGCCATAGTCTGCTGATTGAATCCCGACAGTACGTGGATTCGGAGGCATCTGACCTGCATCGTTACGTGTAGTTGGGCTCTTCTCACTGGAAAGAGAACTACTGGGCCCTTTGTTCTCATATCGGCCCAAAAGAGTGGATTTGAAATCCCCTTGGGAAGAGAAGCCCAACCCACCTCCTGCATGATATCGAAATCGGGAGTGGGAAATATTCCCGGAAGAAGGGCGAAGCATCTCTTCGATATCTTTAGCGAGATACATGGCATCTCTTAAACCCGCAATGAAGTACCCGAGGGTCTGTGTCTCGGGTAATCGCGGTACCAAGGACAACAAATATTCAAAATTGTCTATATAATCGTGAATAGAAGATACCTGCTTCATCGTCGCCAATTGTTCGAAAGGATTATGAATCTCTAATCCCGAAAATCGCTGGAGAAGTTCGGCGGACAATTGTTCCCACGTAAGGGACTCGTAAATCTATTTCACAATCGTGAACCAATGTTGAGCCACCCCGACCATACTTAATTGAGCAAGACGAAGTCGATGGTGAGCTGGTGTACCATGAATGTCAAAGTATAATCCAGCCTTCTGAATCCATCCTTGAGGATCGAACCCATAGAATTCGGGCAATTTTACTTTCATTGCCGCCCAAGGTAACATATCGAAAGAACCCCATCGTGGACCAGAACTGAGGGAGCTGTCTCCTTGCAGTGGTGGTGACATTCCCTGAGAATTATGTGGAATTGAGGATCCATTGGAGGCCCGAGACGGTCCTCCACTTTCGAGGTTGGGTTGAACACCCTGTTGTTTCACCCATGCCATAAGCATCTTATGAAATTCAGCTTCCTCCGCTCGCTCTGATTCCCACGCTTGCATTCCCACTTTTAT
The DNA here is from genome assembly GCF_001531365.2 of Cynara cardunculus var. scolymus. Taxonomy (NCBI): domain Eukaryota; kingdom Viridiplantae; phylum Streptophyta; class Magnoliopsida; order Asterales; family Asteraceae; genus Cynara; species Cynara cardunculus. The sequence goes on from NC_037532.1 coordinate 15,341,059, forward strand.
TTCCTGAATATCCGATTGCAACCTTTGAATCTGTTCTTCATGTTGCTCCAAACGGTTCATTTGAGATCGAGTTTCCATGGATTTCACACAGCAGGTCAAGGTAGGTCGGACCAATGATGGAAAACACAAATTGATTATCAAATTAAGAAGGATAATGGAGGAAAGTGGATATCTATGATTGAAATGAAAATTGGAAAGAAATACAATAATGGAAATGAACCAGGGAATCCTCCCTCTCTCTGTGCACTAAAGCAAGAGCCAATACAAAAACTAGGAAAACATTCTCTACCCCAATACGATTGACCTCCTCCCTTAAATAGAGGCAGACACTCTCTCCCCTAACTAACTATTAGCCACTTTCCTTTTCTGCCTTTTTGGGCCTTCTAGAATATACCTTAAGAATACTTGGTTTATTCTTATTATGGTCCAGCCCAACCAAATCCGTAACATCATCCTTTTTCATTTGAATTTAATGTCTCAGGTTCAACCCTAAAATACTCCTGGATCATTGATTAGGGAGCAACTGACCATATGACTCACTCTTCCAAACACTTCTCCACATACTCACCTTGTCCAAGTAACAAGAAAATTGCCACTGCTGATGGAACTCAAACCATGTAGCCGGTATAGGAGATATTCAACTCAACTCATCCATTCTTTTAAAAAATGTTCTTCACGTCCCAAAATTGTCCACTAATCTGATTTCCGTAAAGAAACTAGCACGAGATTTACCTTGTCAAGTGGTATTTTGTGACGGATATTGTTTGCTTCAGGAAAAGGATTCGGGGAAGACGATTGGACTTGCTAAGAAAAAGAATGATCTATATTGTCTTGAGATGCCAAAAAGTACCATATTATCTCACTCTCTCGTATCAGAATAGGTTATTTCCAATAAAGAAAAAAACATACTTTATCATTGTCATTTAGGTCATCCCTCATTTAGGATTAGTAAAGTTATTTTTCCTTAATTGTTTAAAACAATCGTTGTTGAAAGCCTTCATTGTGAGGTATGTGAGCTTGCTCTCACAAGCGTATCCCTTTTCATATCAGTGATAAAAGAAGCAACTCTCCTTTTGATCTTATTCACACTGATATTTGGGGTCCATATAATATTTCCAATGTGTCGGGTGCAAGATGGTTCGTGATCTTCATTGATGATTGTACACGGGTTACTTGGGTGGACATCGTTTCTCAATGATGATGTTCCACCATTCTACTTAAGTTTATAAAAGAAAACAAGACACTTCTCAACAAGTTGATCACTTGGAAAGTGTTAAAAGTGATAAGACACTTGGAACACATCAACTTGAATGATAAGGGAAGTATACTTGAGAAAGTTATTTTAAACAAAGAGATTTGTTGATCCATATATTTTGACGATATCATTACACACTTTATCTAGGTCCTAGTTTTGCATAAAGATGTGCAGGTTTTAAAGACAAATTTTGTGTGTTTGTAAAAGCTTGAGAAGGCATTCTCAAAATAGGTGGTGGAACCATTATTGATAACACATTGTTGTAGCATTGATTACAGCAATGGTCTGCTGATATTTGTGTTTGTATCTCATCTAAAGTCGTGCACCTATGCTTCCTCTATATTATGTGAATCTTCAGTAGTGTTCAAACCAAACCAAACAATTCCTTCGAATTCAACATCTAAAGTTATCTTTCATCTTGAGATCTTGAAACTTAAGATACCTAACCTGTGGAATATGATATTTGGTCTTACCATTTTATTACTTGAACGGCGATAGTGTTCACACATGTATACTTGCATGACTTACAACTTAGTATTGTAGAGAGACAATATCTTACACATCACTCACCCACCTTCCGTCAACCTTTGTCTCTAAAGATGTTACCTTCTTCGAATGGAACCCTACTTCCCCCAACTGGTCTTCAGGAGGAGAGCTTAAGTGAAGATGAGTCCTTGAATGGCCTTCTCGACCTTGAACCAGACACAATCCCGAACACTCAACCTGAGACTCTGCCGGCAATTCTAGATATTCCAGAAACTCGGCCTCTCACTCTGTTACGAATTCCAGAAAACTTTCAACATCCTGAATTGCTTATTTATTCGAGGAGACATAACTCTAACGGACGAGAAAAATCAAAGACTCAAAATTGTCATGATTCAGCCCCTAAAAACTGTTTTGAGGAAGGCCAAAAGTCAATTGCCATAAACTTCAATAATAATGAAAACCCTTTCAATTGCCCTCTGTAAAGGAAGCTGATCATGCATAAAACATCCTGTTTCTAGCTTCTTGGCTTATGGGAAGTTGTCACCGACACACCGGGCATTTGTTACTAAGATTGACCAAGTTGAAAAACGAAACATAGAGGAAGCTCTGTCATCCCCAAAATGGAAGTGACCAAATACAACAGTGATGGAAGTGTAAAAAGGCATAAAAAGGCTACAACCAAGCCTACGACATTGACTACCAAGAGACATTTGCACATGATGCAAAACTCACTACACTTCAAGTTTTATTCTCTCTAGCAGCGAATCTTGATTGGTTGTTGATGCAATTAGATGTAAAAGACGTTGTCCTCAATAGTGAGCTTAGTGAAGAAGTATACATGGACTTCCCTCAGGGATTTTAAAATTCGGAAGGGAAAGTATGTAGGCTTAAAGAGTCACTGTACGGGCTAAAACAATCACCAAGGGCATGGTTCAGCCGATTCACTCAAGCTGGAACAAGTAGGGGACATAGTAAGGAAAAGAAGATCACACGGTGTTCTCCAAGCACTCGGAAAATGGTAAGATTGCAATTCTTATTGTGTATGTTGATGACATAACAATGACAGGTGATCAGAATAAAATCAACAAGTTCAAGGCCTACCCCAGTTTGGAGTTTGAAATGAAAAACCTCGGATCACTCAAATACTTCCTAGGAAGGGAGGTAGCGAGAAGCCTCAAAAAGGAACCTCTGTCTCACAAAAGAAAGTATGCCATAGATTAACTAACTGAGACAAGAATGATGGTTACTAGACCTGCTGACACCCCAATGAAATTCAACAAAAAAATTGGGAATCAAAGACGATGGACCTGCTGTTGACGGAGAAAGATATCACAGACTAGTGGGAAAACTTATCTATCTCTCGCAGACAGGACCTGTTATTTTTGTTCCGAGTGTTATCAGCCAATTATGCACTCCCCTAAGGAGAGACATTTGGAAGCCACTTATCAAGTTCTAAGGTACTTAAAGGTCCTCCAGGAATGGGATTGCACTTCAAGAAAGGAGAAAACAGATTCATTGAAGTGTTTACAAATACCAACGAGGCAGGCACTGCTGATGATGGTCGCTCACACGTGGATATCACAGTTATATATGGGGAAACCTTGTGATATGGAGGAGCAAAAAACATGCAATCGTACCTTGGAGCAGTGCTGAATCAGAGTTTCGAGCAGTAGCAAATGGAACATGTGAAGGGATATGGCTAAGAAAGGCTATTGGAGGAACTACGAGTACCATTCAAACCACCAATTGAACTTTCTCGTGACAACAAAGCTGCCATCATCATAGCTCACAACCTGGTTCATCATGATCAGACCAAGCACGTGGAAGTTGATCGTCATTTTATAAAGGAAAAATTATACTACAGGAGTATGTGCATTGTATACCTACCCTCAACACAACAAGTAGCTGATCTACTGACCAAAAGTCTCACGAAAAAGCTGTTTAGTTTGACGAACTTACTGGCAAGCTCGGCATTGACATGATTAACATATACCTGCGAGCTTGAGGGAGAGTGTTAGAACTTAGAGATTCTTCTAGAAGATGAGATTAATTAGTTGCAACTTTTTTCCTAGTCTTCTAAGATGATAAGGTTCGGTTTGTTTCCTGAGCTTTAGAATCAGTTTGTTGTATCCTTATACTATAAATTTTGTACGGTTCCTGTTTGAGAAAAATACACAAAAACCATTTCTCTTGATTGCATATATATATATATATATATATATATATATATATAAACATACACACGTAAATAACTTAATATATCACATATGTAAATATATCTAATACATATAAAGTGAGGTAAAACAAATCAAGTCCCACAAAGAAACATAGTAATAAAGTTCGTAAAGTTTATGATTGATCCAGTTGTAAATAGCGGTAAATCAAGGTAAACAGCAACGCTAATTGCGGAACCACTATTTCCTAGACCAATGACTAAAGGCTATAGCACCACAATTAATTTCCCAGCTATGAAGTACAACTAAATGAGTGCACGGTGACTCATGTTTTCTTTGAGGGAGAACAGAACCAGTTTGTTATAAAGAAGCTATGAGGTGTGTGTAACGGAAGGCAACAATGCAAGAAGAGATTCATGCTTTAAGAAGAAACGAGAATTGGGATCTTGTGCCAAAACATGAAAGTTGTAAACCAATCACATGCAAGTGGGTGTATCGGTTGAGGAAACCAAATGGCGAAATCGACAAATACAAAACACATCTAGTGGCTAGTGGCTTCTCTCAAAGCTATGGCATGGAACTGGACTACGAAGAAACCTTCAGCCTCGTGGAAAAATTGGTAATGGTAAGAAAGATCATTTCACTTGCTGCTTACATAAGTTGGACGTCGTGCCAACTATATGTAAATAATGCATTTCTTAACGAAGAGTTGGTTCATGAAGTGATGATGAACAACCCAAGGATTCATCTCTCACGAAGTTCCTCATCATGTTTGTCGACTAAAGAAGCATTATATACAGACTCAAGCAAGCACCCCGAGCTTGGTACAGTAAAGTGGCTCAATACTCCGTCCTTTGTGGATTGAAAGTTTCTGATGCTGATTCTGCTCGGTTTGTAAAGCAAGATTAAAACTCGTATTCATTGGTATTGCTTTATGTTGACGGCATGATAATCATCGGAGATGATGAAGCGGGAATCAGCCGGTTAAGAATGAACTATCGATTTGTTTCGAAATGAAAAACCTAGGTGAAATTGGTTGTTTTCTTGGCTTAGAAGTGGAATGATTAAGCCAAGGGTGTTTTTTTATCTCAAAGAAGATATGCAAAGAACCTAGAACTATTTGAGTAATCTGGCATGTGGGATTCAAAGGAGAAACTTACACCAATGGATACGCATCTCAAACTCGGGAAAGGAGTTTTGCTACATGACGTTATACGATTCAAACAAGTTGTTGGTAGTTTAATTTACTCAACTATCACAAGGCTTCAAATAAGTTATGCTATTAGTTTTATATCCCAGTTAATGCAAAGTCCAACAGCCCTTCATCTAGATGCTGCAAAGAGAGTCATGTGCTATGTAAAAGGTACCTGGTCGATAACTATCTATTGGAAGGATTAAACAGATGCAAATTGGGCAGGCGACACGAACTATTATTGTTCAACAACGGGGTATTGCTTCAATATGGATTCAGCAGCCATCTCTTGGTGCAGCAAGAAGCAACCCACTATTGCATTGTCCAACACTGAAGTTGAATACATGGCTACAACCATGGCTACCCAAGAATGCATGTAGCTGGAATGTATGATTAAAGACATTCTTTATAAGACTATCTATGCAGTTCCGATTTACTGTAAAAATAAAAGTACCATCAAACTTGCATCCAATGCGGTTTTTATAGGAAGAACGAAGCATATCAATGTTCGCTATCACTTCGTTAAAGACAAAGTCCTAAACCAAGAAGTTGAGAAGGGAGTCCCAACACTCATCATCTGGCTTATGTGTTTACACAAACACTAGCTAATCTTGGAGTTGTTGATTGGAAGCATGTACTAAGGGGGAGTCTTGAAAAATAGTGCATCTTGTTATTCTCTCTACTGCTTATTTTTTTTCTTTAAACTTTCATTTGTTATCTTGGGTAGACCAAGTAAACAGACACGTGTCAAATTCCTACCCTTATAGGTGGAATGGTTTGGAGGTTGGGAGAAATGGTGACACTCTTACAAGTATGTCTTGTTAATTATGTTGGTGACATTGCGGGGAGGAAATCTTTGACTAGTTTGTATTTCTCTTTGGTTTTGTGAGTAAGTTGGAAGGCTCCTTTAGTAAATATGGTTGTTTCCTTTGCTATAGAGGCAAAGGGTATGCTGGCTTATCTAGTCAAGGGCCTCGTTCAGGGAGCTTGGCTTGGATTATGGTGCGAGTGTTGTGCATTGTGGCAGTCAAATTGCAGGAATGATCTTTAAGATGTATCATGAGATTGCGAAGCACATTCAGTTACCGTATCATCTTATAGTTTAATGTCTTTCTATCAGATCATTCCTGTGTTTCAGGTCTCAAGTTTCATTTGAAGCTTTAGACAAAGTTGTTATTGAGATATTAGACCCTTATGGGTATCTTTTTACATTCTGACTATTGACCAAGAGAATAAGTCAACTTCTAAGATATTGTTGTTAAAGGAAGTATTCAAGTCTTATACACCGGAACCATAGACAATCTAGTAGATATGTTAACCAAACCTGAATGTATGCCCAGTTCAAGGATTGCTTGGGTTTCATTAATAATGTCTCTTGCACTTGATTTCCATCTTGCAAGATGTGAAGATTTTATGTTTCATTAAGTGGAGGATCGAGACTATGATACTTATATGTTGGATACTTTTTGAATTCAAGTTATGCAACATGTTTATAACCTGACAAGATTCAAGTTATGCACCTGAAATTTGTTTCTTTCTTGAAAACACAATTTTGAATTGCCTTTATGAATTGAAAAAAATATGTGTTTCAAGTGGACCATGGATCACCTAAATAGGCATGATGTTTGCTGAAGTCAAACATCATAATCATCTACGGTGAAAGAGACATGCTCCATTGCCACATACCTGTAGCAATATATGATTTTGACTAAGCTGCCTTAACCGTCCAACTCCACATCACTTATGTGGCAATCATCATTCAAACTTTTAAGGGTGTTCTAATCGTATGAGATGTCACATACTCATAAGAGACAAAAAAGGTAACATATATTTGTAGTGAAGTCATGGGGAATGGAGCCAAGTTTTTGCAATAAAAATTATTCTATTCATCCAGTGTAACCATTCATTCACATCTAATCAACTTCTTGATCAATAAACAACTGTAAGGTGCCAGTTATAAAGGCATGATGAATTCAGATGGTATACTCAGAAAACCATATCAGAGAAATATATGTACATAAAACCATATCATAACTTCAGTTATATGCTTTCAAGTTGATTCACATTGTAAACAAAAGGGGGGCAGGGAGCGGAATATCATTCCTAACCTAGTGGAGGTCAAAAGAATTAACAAGCTTATGCAATAACTGTAGAAACAAACAAAATTAGGTCATGGGAAAAAATGAACATTTATTTTCCTTCTGGTCAATTTGTAATCAACAAACTACAGCTAGAAAAGCAATATGAATATTCCAGAGAACAAAATCTAAATAGAAAGGGTTAGCTAACATAAAGAAGGAATTGTCTACAAAAATAAGAGAAAATGAAGGATTAGTGATTATATTCAGTATGCATTAGCCAGACAGTAATGAAATATAGCAAGAAAAAGAGATACAGACCAAGAGAGTACGCCCATGACCACTTTCTTGAGTCTGGATAGTACTCAAGTGAATCATTTTTATTACTTCATCCATTTCCTGGAGTTTCGGTCCCATCAAGATGCTGAAACAGGGAACCAGCAGCGACAATGAAGTCTCCTTTAGATGCAGTGAGTTGGGTTAAAAGTTAAATACCTACCTACTGCGCCCGCCAAGATGTCCAACATGATCCAAACCAAGATAATGAAGAACCTGAAATGATATTGCAGAGAATTCTAGCGTCAAGGCAAATAAAGTTGCCTGGATGTAATAAATAGTTCAAATAGGTTTCAGATGCCTTATGTCTATCAGGGTACTTTATGAGTTCATAAATACATGTGCACATCAATTCACCAGTTTGAAAAAGATGTCTCCGCCAACAAATCCACAGATACAAATTATCTATACTGCCAAGATTAATTTCATTTTCAATGTTATCAGTGAAACAAATATAGCAAGGTGATGAGAATGCCAAAGATATTGTTGTATTTAGTTTCTTTAATAAGTTCCTAAAATTCTATTCGTAATTAGGAATTGATGGATCAACTTATTTGGAAAATAATGTGAATCAGTAGAGAGAAATAATTAGGGTTGTAATTAGTTAGAAGTTCCTATTTTCATGTATATTATACCTAATGAGAAGATTGTATAGACTATACAGCATTGTTTCTCCCATCTGCAACTTACCTCCATTTCTACAATGTACCAGAGCTTGGTTCTTTCTCAAGCTAAAATTTTCCTTTCAGATCATTATTATGACAAAAATCAATAAGAATTCTCTAACCAACACACCTACATCATCCTTTAGCCATAAGCCATCTCACCTTGAAAACATTATGTCAATCACCACAATTAGAATGAATGGCAATAACTTATTGCTTTGGTTCAATTAGTACGCATGTATCTGCAAGGATGAGGAAAGATGGGTTATATAATGGGTGAAACAAAGGAGCCACCCACTATAGATCCCCTACATGTAGCATGTGACGCTAAAATACCATGGTGATGGATAGCTCATGAATTGCATGGAGGAGAATCCAACTACATGTGTTGGCCGACGGCAATGAAACTACGGGAGAATGCCAATCAGATGTACACCATCCCAAATATTTGAACTAAGCTTGAAACTTAGAGATATGCAACAAAGAGATGAATATATTTCCAATAACTTCAATCACCTGAAGCAAGTGTGGCAAAATTCAGACTTGTTAAATGCCTACTAGTGAAAAATCCACTGAAGATAGTAACCACTTCAAGAATGTAGTTGAAAACAACCCAAATCTGCCAATATTTGGCTGGCATGAATGTATAATTTGATGAAGTTAGAGGGTGTATCTTTGGAAAACACCCCTTACCACCAATGGTGAGAGCATTATGAAGTTAGAAGGGAGGAAAACCATAGGAGTATTATGCTGGAAAAAAGGGTTTCATGACTACCCGTGAAAGTTCCATTAGTTGTTTGAAATACCAATCTTGGTAGAACCCTCAACCCTTCACAGACCCCAGGATTTGTGTGACCACATAAACCTCAGCATACGAAAGAGAATGCTACCGGATACGTGGCAAACTTGCAAATTTGAAGAGTGACAGGGAGAATGACACTACCCGCATATTATCCACTGCTAAAGAGGTTGCTGTATTTATTCCCTCGACCCTGTTTGATGAAGAGCAAATGGATCATCTTCAAAAATTGTTACTAGTTCATATTGGTATTTTTGTCATTTCCATAGAATCAGGTAGAAATCCTAATGCTCTTTCATGTTCACTGAATTCAACCCCTTGGATATAGATTCAGGTGCCTCAAAGCATATGACTAGTCGTGCTAATCTATTTATCACCTATCATGAGAAAATAATAGCTATTGGAAGTTTCTCACCAATTCCACGAATCAAAACAGGATAAACGTTTTAGTCAATTAGAAAAAAGTATTTCGCAAGAATGGATGTAACTTTCTTGAGTCTTATGCCCCACACAATCTTGGAAGTATCAAACCCACTTATTTAGGAAATACAAAATCAAAAGTGTTGTCCTAGCATACACATCACACACAAAGAAAAAATACCACGACAAAATAAATTGAACTCTTAGCTTCAGGTTTATAATAGGCAAGGGGAATAAAATGGGTCGCAAAGATGTATCTATAATCCAAACTTGAGTTCATCCAGACCTTCAAGCAACAAGATTCTAGAAACTCGAGGTAGCCCACTTCAACTCTATCTCCTAGCAACCAGTATAAACCCATTGTTTGTTGATGTTCCAATAGCTATTAGAAATTAAAAAAAAAAACATGTAATCATCATTCCAATGCTAAATAAATATCTTCCCAAAAATTCCCCTCAAACTTAAAGCTTATGTCGCCTAGATATCTAATCTGATTGTACCTAGAAATATTAAGAAAGTCCTTAATAACCCATATTGGAAATTAGCAGTTCTACAAGAAGTGTATGCTCTTATAAAATTGGTACTTGGGAAATTACAGATCTACCTTACAGTAAAAAGGTTGTGGGCTGTAAAATGGTACTGACAATTAATGATAGGCGTTGAGAGATATAAAGCAAGATTTGTGGAGGGGGGTTTCACACATAATTATACGGTTGATCATCAAGAGACATTTTCCACAGTGGCAAAAATAAACTCTACCCAAGTCCTACTATCTATACTTTTGAACTTCGATTAGAAATTGCATCCTTGGATGTAAGGAATGCATTTCTAAATGAAAACTTAGAGAAAGAAGTATGTGAATCTACCTATATATGTCTTTGCCACTCCCTGGAGGGGAAATTTTTTCATTTTAGTAGCAACARAGTTGTTCACCAAATGGGCGGAAGCAGTTTCACTACGCCGAGACAACTTTTTCCTTCTCGTAGTTCTACTTGTTAATAAAAAGAGTGTATAAAAGAGGGGTTGCAGCCCAATCCCTCATTCGATCTCTTAATAGATCTAGAAGTATGAGCAGTAGGAGCTGAAAGGCTCCCATACTGTTTGGAGGGCTGCACTGCGTTGGCTTCCATCATAGGTTGGATAGTACGACTCATGCGTCTGAAGGTAGCTTGCTTACCAAGCCACCCACTTGAGAAGCTGGTCACTAGAAATAAGCGACCAGGAAGCGAAGCTGTCTTAGCGAGTATGGGTTATGTGTTCCGGTCGGGGATAACAATGTGATGTAGGTAAAGTATTTTATCTAAGGTGCCAAAGAGTCCCCCCTTGCTCATTTTCTTCTTGATGAAGAATACTAACAGTGAAAAGAGATATTCAGAAAAGCCGATTTCCTGTCCTGTCCGCAGCAGTTCTGGAAGGCACATGAGTCCATATAGGTCCAATCTCATCTGCTAGTGCTTCCCAAAAGAAGCATCAAGAAAGGTCAAGCATATATGTTTTATGAAATGATCAGCGGGCTCATTCTATTTGTATTGCTATTGTTTACTCATATCTAGCTTCTCAAAGTTTAGCATATCTATTGTGTTAATCCCTTTTCACACTTTTTTCTAGCTGGGGCCTTGTTAGACTAAGTTAAATAACCTTATTGTTGAGGGTATTAAAGTGTAACTGCTTAGGGTATTAAAGTGTAATTATCTGTCCTATATATAGGGCAC
>NC_037532.1:15352625-15366739 GCF_001531365.2 Cynara cardunculus var. scolymus
CGAAGGTTACAAACGGATCTGCTACAACTGACAATCCAAGCTACCAACCATGGGTCTCCAACGACGCTCACATCCGTATGCTCATCATCTCTACTGTGTCAGAAGAGTCCTTTCAACATATTCAGGGCAAAACATCTCGAGAGATATGGCTGTCTTTAGAACGAGCGTATGCTCCGGTTACTTCATCCCATGAATTTACTCTTAAAAATCAATTACTTMGAATCACCATGAAGGGTGATGAAAAACCTGCCGAATACCTCAGTAGAGCACAAGAATATGCAACTGCTCTAGCCAATATAGGCGAACCAATGAAAGACAAAGATCTGGTTATGCTAACCCTAGCAGGGCTTCRTGAAGAATACAATGGTCTCAAAGCAAACCTCTTGGCTCGCTCCCCTCCTGTCAACTTCAATGAATTGCATGGTTTATTAAGTGACCATGATTATATGATTACAAGGATCTTGGCAACAAATCCGCAAGTTCCCCAGGCTCTCTTTGCGACTACCTCTCCTGCTCAGCAGCCTCTTACGGCTACCTCTACACCACTACAGCAGCCCAATTTCGACTCCATTCAACAACAACTTCATAATCTTCAACTCATGGCTTCCCAATGGGGATATCAACTGAACCCTGCAACTTCATCACGACCACAGGCTTATTTTGGATCCCGGTTCTCGTGGATCTTCACGTGGTAACTTACGACCTGCTTTCAACTCTCGTAATCCTGATAGTAATGGCACACGTCAATTCTCTTGCGCTTCTACTCAAAACATGGTGTATGGTCATTGTAATCGTTGTGGAATTGGTCACCTACCCTCTCAGTGTCCTAACCAGCCTAACCAATCCTGTGCAGCGCCACAAGCCAACTATGCTACTTACTCCGATGCTGGTTCGCAATCAGGATCTACTTGGAAGCCCGACACTGGCGCAAATCACCATGCCACTCCAGATCTATCTAGCCTTGACAACTCTGAGGCCTACTTTGGTAACGATTCTTTACTTGTTGGTAACGGTAACTCTATACCCATCTTTCACATTGGCTCCTCAAAACTTTACTCCCCTAACAAAACCTTTAAATTATCCAATATACTTCATGTCCCTGAACTAAAACAAAACCTTTTATCCGTTCAAAAATTTTGTGTCGATAATCATGTTTTCWTTGAATTTCRCTCATCTTATTTTGTTGTRAASGACGAGTCTACACGCACTATCCTCCTAACGGGCCCCAGTGAACAAGGACTGTACTCCATCCRTCTTCCTACACTCAAGTCTTTACCTAAAGTTGCATTTACTGCTGTCAAAGCCTCCTCGAACATTTGGCATCAACGCTTGGGTCATCCTCATGCTCAAGKTTTTCGTTCAATTATTTCTCATTGTTCTTTACCTGTTTCGGACAAATTATCAAATAACTTGTGTTCTGCTTGTCAACTAGGAAAATCCTCAAAACTATCTTTATCCGATTCAAATTTTCATTGCAATAATTTTTTGGATCTTGTTTATTGTGATGTTTGGGGCCATTCGCATACACCATCCTTCGATGGTCATCGTTTCTTTTTGTTATGTGTTGATCATCACTCTAGATATATGTGGTTTTACCCTTTAATTCAGAAATCTGATGTTTATACAGTCTTAACAAACTTTATTAAAATGGTTGAACGCCAATTTAACACCAAGTTAAAGTGTATTCAGTCCGATTGGGGGGGAGAGTTTTGACCTCTAACTACCTTCTGCCACAACCTTGGCATAATTCATTGTCGTTCTTGTCCCCATACAAGCGAACAAAATGGCATTGTAGAACGTCGTCATCGTCATGTTGTCGAAACTGGACTCACACTCCTAGCCCAATCCAGTCTTCCTCAACGCTTCTGGCATTTTGCTTTTCAAACCGCCGTATACTTAATAAATCGACTCCCCTCTCGTGTCTCCTCCAACAAATCTCCCTATGAACACATTTTCAAACGCAAACCTGATTACTCCTTTCTTTGAGTTTTTGGATGTCAATGTTTTCCCTATCTTCGTCCGTATAACCATCACAAGATTGATTTTCGCTCCACTCTGTGTCTTCCTTGGCTACAGTCCTATTCACCATGGTTACCGGTGCCTTGATCCTTCCACTGAACGGATATACATAGCCAGACATGTTCGTTTCAATGAGCATGTTTTTCCCTATCAACCACCTACTTCTACCCACTCTCCATCCCAACCCGACTCTCCATACATATCTATTTTCCCTACCCCACCACCCAGTTTTCCAACCGAACCCAACTCACCACCATCACCACCTTCCGTACCACCTCCACAACCCGAAACAACCCCACCACCACCTACCGTACCACCTCCACAACCCGAAACAACCCCACCACCACCTTCCGTACCATCTCCACAACTCGATACAACCCCACCAACCTCACCCTCCCAAACCCCTAACCCCGAGTCCTCACCAGACCCGAATCCCTCCCCCACCCTCACCTCCAGCCCCTCGGCCTCGGCCTCCTAACCTTCGTCCCAACCCTAAACCCACCACCCAATACGCTGCCTACACTGCCACCACTACCCCTACCTTACCTATTGAACCTACCTCCTTTACCGTTGCCAACAAGTCCCTAGAATGGCGCCAAGCAATGGCTGAAGAGTTGACTGCGCTTCATCGAAATGGCACGTGGACATTAGTTCCCCCTGTTCCTAATACTAACGTGGTTGACTGTAAATGGGTTTACAGGTTGAAAACAGATGCGAATGGAAAGATTAGCAGGTACAAGGCCCGGCTTGTTGTCAAGGGCTTCCATCAACAACATGGAATTGACTATCACGAGACTTTCAGGCCAGTAATCAAACCTGCTACTATCAGAACCGTGTTATCACTGGCAGTCACAAATAAATGGTCTCTACGTCAGTTAGATATCCAGACTGCATTTTTACATGGTGATCTTCAAGAGACTGTTTACATGCGCCAACCTCCTGGTTTTGATGATCCTAACAGGCCAGATCATGTATGCTTACTGAACAAGTCGTTATATGGGCTCAAACAAGCTCCTCGTGCCTGGTTCACAAAATTGTCTACTGCTCTTCAATAGCTGGGGTTTTGTGGGTCTAAAACTGACCCTTCTCTCTTCATTCTCAACTCTGATGACACGCTCGTTTATCTTCTTGTATATGTCGATGACATTATCATCACCGGTAACAACCCAGCTACCGTAACTACTATCATTGATCGTCTCAACTCTCCATTTGCTCTTAAAGATCTGGGCCAACTACATTATTTCTTGGGCATTGAAGTGGTACACCATGGTTCTGATTTACTTTTGTCTCAACGAAAATATATTCTTGATATTCTTCACCGAGCTGGTCTTGCGGATTGCAAACCTATTTCATCTCCTATGAGTACCTCTCAAGTACTCTTACTCGATGACAATCCCTTACTTGATGATCCCTCTCGGTTTCGGCAGACAGTCGGGGACCTCCAGTATGTCACTTTATCTCGTCCAGATATTGCCTTCGCAGTTAACAAGGTGTGTCAGTTCATGCATGCTCCGACTGAAAATCATTGGGTTGGTGTCAAACGAATCCTGCGTTATCTAAAGGGCACGATCAACCTCGGTCTATTGTTTCGTTACAACACGGGGTCTCGACTTCAAGCCTTTTCAGACTCACTTGGACACTAATCTTAGAGCCTTCTCAGACTCCGACTGGGCAGGCTGCCCTATCGATCGTCGATCCACGGAGGGATATGCTATCTATTTGGGTTCAAACCTTATTTCATGGTCTGCTCGCAAACAACGAACTGTCTCTCGATCTTCAACTGAGTCTGAATACAAGGCTATTGCTGACACTGTAGCATAACTGATTTGGTTAAAGTCCCTTCTTCATGAACTCGGTTTGATTTGCAAGGCACCCACACTTTGGTGTGATAATCTTGGCGCAACTTATCTTTCTGCAAATCCAGTCTTTCATGCCCGCACAAAGCACGTTGAAGTMGATTATCACTTTGTTCGTGAACAAGTTGCTCAAGGAAAATTGAATGTCAAGTTTATCTCCACTGATGACCAGATTGCTGATGTTTTTACAAAGCCCTTGTCTTCACAAAGATTTGAGTYTCTACGGTCCAAGTTGCAGGTYGTTCCCCGCCCTCAACTTGCGGGGGAATGTTAGACTAAGTTAAATAACCTTATTGTTGAGGGTATTAAAGTGTAACTGCTTAGGGTATTAAAGTGTAATTATCTGTCCTATATATAGGGCACGTATTMTGTCTTTTAAATATACAATAAAATCAATAAATTCAAGGTTTGATTGGCCTTCATGGAAACAGTCGCTCTACTCTTTAGGGTAGACATTAGGTCTACATACGTCTTACACGGTGGATATACCGGGCACATTTGTTTTGGTTTGGTTTAAGTGAATCTACCACCTAGTCTTGAAGGAAACTTTGATAACAAAGTGTGCAGTTGGTACTGTAATACAGTTCATGCATTCAACTAGACAAGAACACTTTGAGGTTGTGTATAGAATTTTGGGTATGAGGTATCTAAAGAAGACACCTAGTATAGGACTATTGTACAAAGAAAGAAGGAAGGGAACCTACAAGTTGAATTTTACACTGATATTGACTGGGAAAGGGCTGAAATAAACAGAAGATCAATTTCTGGTTATTGCATATTTATTGGAGGCAAAACAGTGATGTTGCAGAGCAAGAAACAAGGTGTTGTGGCTAGAGGCAATGCTGAAGCAACGTTATAACCAGATGCAAATGGAATGTGACAAGCACTTCCATTTAAGAGGTTAAAACCCTTCACCTATGAAGTTATAACTGTGACAACAAGACAACAATTTTAGTTTCACAACCCAATTCTTATGACAAAACAAAACATATGGTGATCAAAAGACAATTCATCAGATAAAAGATTAAGAAGGAATTGACATGCATGCCAAACATTCCCACTGCAGAATAGGTTGTGTATATGCTTGCTAACGCATTACCAAAGAAGCAGTTTGATAAATTGACTGCCAGGCTAGCAATAGAAGATATCTACAAACCAGCTTGAGGGGGAGTGTTGAGAATACCAAAGATATTATCATATTTAGTTTCCTTGATTAGTTCCTAACTTTTGTGATTAGTAATTGATCATCAAACCGATTTGGAAAATAGCCAAATCAATAAAAGTGAGATAATTAGGGTTGTATCTCAGTAGAAGATTATAGACAAAAATATACAGCATTGTTTCTCCCTTCTCTGCAACTTACTTCCCATTTCTACGCAAGCTTAATAAGCTCATAATTGTATTAGAAAACTCATAGGCCAAACAAGGATGCAGAGAACTTGATCTGAGATAAGCATTTAAAATATGAGTTCAAACATAACAAATAGGCAGAAAGTCCATTTCTCATCTCTAAAATAGAAACACTAGAGAACTGCAATTGTCTCCATCAGAATAATAATGGGTGCCATAATTTGAACAAAGGTTGGAAAGTGACAAAAAAGACAAAAGGTTGTAAATATTAAGTTGCTAAAGAATAATCACTACCACAACAACTCTAACACAGTAATCATGGATAAAAACTACATAGAATCCCTCAGAGTATCATCAAAATTTGACGTATATTACCAGAAGATTCCAGTCACTTTTGTAAAGTTCATAACTCAGATGCCGAGAAACATTATGATCCACTTGCACAGTGTCTTTAACCTATGTCAAGAAAAATTGCAGAGATTTTTAAAATTTTATGAAGTGTAATCAAAATTCAAAAGTTCTTGGGAATCTAGGCAACTAAATAGCACAACAAACAAAAAGGGTAAAGGATCAATATATGGCCAATTAACACACAGATTTACATTCTAAAAGTAAACTCATCTTGGACATCTCCCTACGATTATTCTTGATTGAAACCACTAAAAGTCTACTATTATCATCTACTCTATGATTATTCTTAATTGAAACCCTTTGGTTCAAACCTCATGTTAAACATGCTTGAGGATATTGGAAATCAAGTAATTTTTTATGTTACAAAAGAATAGTGATCCAATGTTAAAAAATCAATTAAGACGTAGGAAGGGAATCCATCATAAGCTTAAAACTGCAACTAGGCTAGAAAATACTGCTCCAATGTATAGGTTGAGAAAAATAAATGAGGTTGAGGATGTCTATCATGAAGCAGCATGAGTTTAGATTCGCTTTTGGAGTAATAGGAAATGAGATATGACTCATATCACATGTGACATGTTATACTAGCTCTGAGTGACATGAGTATGGAACTTAAGAAGTTTGACGGACAGTATTCTAAATAAATTTACATGATTACACCATATAGTGGCATACTCCTTTTTCCTCAATAAAAATGTCTCAAAGTGGGTGACTAAAAAATATGCCAAGATGACATTTCTCCATTGTCAAAGTGGATTATTAACATAAGCTTTCTCCTGAATAATAGAATTACACCAACATTATTTACATTACGTTTCTCCATAAACTTATATTAATTCGACAAACATGATTACACCACAGAGTAGCATACTCCTTTTTCCTGAATAAATGGTTCTCAACTGGATGATCTACAAAGATGTCAAGATGACATTTATCAATTATCGTGCAAAGATTCAAAGCTCCAAATTCATTTGAGAGTGCATTCCCATAAGCTCCAATTCTTATCCGTGTGTCTGTTTCTACCTTTGTGCATGTAGACACCCAACGAAACAAAGCAACAAAAAATGTAGGCAAACGACACATCTCTATGTTTACCAGTTCTTCTATGTTATTTTGATGTACTTCCAAGAGATTTTTTCCAGTTTCTTTTTCTTTTTTACTCTGTCCTTGTGAAGCACGGATTGAAGTACTCGTTCAAATCAATAATATTTAATACTGGTCCAAATCAATAATATTTAATACTGGTTCAAATCAATGATAAGTTGAGACATCGAAGAACACATGTAAACAGTTTGAATCAGATGCAAATAATTTATAAGAAAAAGGAAGACTAATTAAAAATAATCCCAGATCCTACCTTTGCATGGGATTTACTAGGATGGTTTCCTTTGATGTGGTTTTGTTTGGTTTAGGTTGGTTTTTTAAGTCTAATACTAAAAAGTTATATTGATTTAAACACTCTTGTATGAAGAAGAATTGTAGAAGTTCTTCTATTTTGGGTTGTGTGTTTACTTAAGACTATCTGATGTGATGTGATAGTACAATACAAATAAAATAGATGAGGTTTCTGTTTAAGGTTACTTGATGAAATGCTTGAGCAGAAAGAACTTTGAGTAAAAGAGCAAGTGCAGAAGACTTACAAAAAAACTACTAACTCCATCATGCCTTGTAAATAATCCTGGAAACAACTTGAGCCACGTTTCATCACCAAGCATAACCATTTTCCAGCCTATTCTGAAAAATTGACCTGCAACAAATTACGCGGTAAGTAATACACCAGGCTGGTCAACTCCAGAAGAGCAACTTAAATATGATAGCTAAATCCATCAGATTTTTTCCAACTCACCTATAATATTGTCTTCCAGAAGAGCTTGAGTGTTGAAATTAAACAAAACATCCAAGAATCCCCCAATCGACCCAGTAGTCATGGCCTGTTGTATATGGTCAACAGATGAGGGAAATAAAATTAAAATTCCAGAACAAAATTAACTTTGGTACCTTCAAGCGTGGCAGTGTAACGGTTGGAGGTGCAGCCTTAGCATGGTAACCCAATGCCATTCTATTGGCCAACAAAGACTGAGTATATGGCATCGCATCCTTTAAAACTGTTGATGGAGGCTGGCCATCTCTTCCAAGAACAAATTCTGCTGGAAGACCATCAATAACCTAAACATCACATAATTGTATTGGCATAATGAATTTATTCTCTCTAGATGAGCAAGGGACTAGAAGTGCTTTCCCTGAGATTATGCAAGTTCAATTATTGCAAATTATATTGCATAGCTCCATACCATTAGTATCAATCGGTCATAAGAAGGTGTGATTGAAGAAAGTTCCTGCATTATGGAAGTTCACTCAGTTAAATGCCAAGCAATGCTCCAGTTAAGCAATAAGTTGTTCAAACCAGTTTAAATACAAGAACGAAGGGAATAATTATGGAAGGACCAAATAGGACATTGATAAAGCCCACAAAATGAAGAAAGAACGTATATTGGTGAAAATTTAGACCAGATTGTGTGACACCTGTTTCAAAGGAGCATCTCCAAATAAGAAAAGCTTTACTTCCTCCAGTAGAAAAAGAAAAGAAAGGGGAGATGCATTACTTTGTTAATTGTCTCTTTTTTAGTTTTGGATTGTTTGCATGTCATGTCTAACCCATCTAGTTTGAAATAAGAACCTTGCAGTTATTGTTTGATCATTAGAAACAAGTTGCTGAGCTTTAACTTTTCATTGTCAAACCTAGAACATCCAAAATACACAAATAAGATGAACTGTTGTACATTTTTACACCTTTCATGATGTTTGTACGATGATATGTAATTAGCAATTTTTGTCGACTATTATACAAGATGAAATAATTTTGAATTTGAAGATTAGTCCCATTCCAAACTACATAAACCCATCCAATCATGGTAAAGCAACAACCAAGTGTAGAGTCAAGATCTAATGTTTGTTGGAGACTTTGACAAAGGTAAACTAATCACAGCACTTTTTTTTATTCACAGTAAATTATTCAACGGATACAAATGATTACAAATATATAAATAGTTAGTCAAGGGTTGTACCCTTTGAACCAACCGACACAACCATTCTAGGATAACTAACATAACTGTCATATGATAACTAACATAACTGTCATGTCTAACCTAAACTTAACATACCCCCTTAAATTAGACATGTATGAACCTTCAATCTCTGCGTCATATTGTTGAAATTCCCAAATTGGAGAGCCTTGGTAAAGCAGTCTGCAAGTTGGTCTTTAGTCCCACAGAAAATCGATCTCCCCATTTGACACCAATTCCGTGATAAAATGAAATTTAATTCTGATGTGTTTACTCTTGCCGTAGAACACTGGATTCTTAGACAGAGCAATGGCAGATTTATTGTCACAGAATATGGTAGTAGGTCCAAACTGAATGTGTTCCAGTTCATGTAAGATGCCCCTTAACCAGATTGCTTGACAGCCAGCAACAGAGAGAGACATGTACTCTGCCTCAGCAGAAGATAGAGCTACTACATCTTGTTTCTTTGATTACCAAGAGACAGCTCCAGATCCCAAATTGAAGATATAGCCTCATGTGCTTCTTCCATCATCAAGATTGCCTCCATAATCACTATCACTAAAACCTGTGAGTTTGAAATCACTTGTATTTGAATAAAAGATTCCATGGTTTAGAGTCCCATTCACATATCTTAGGATCCTCTTTCTAGCTTCCCAGTGACTTACCTTAGGGAATTCCATAAACCTGCTTAAGATGCACACTGAAAATACCAAATCAGGTCTTGTGGCAGTCAAGTACATGATGCTGCCAACTAAGCTTCTAAACAGACTACTATCCACACTTTCTTCCCTGCTATCTTTTGAAAGTTTGATTCCAAAGTCCATAGAGTAATAGCAGGTTTGACTTTCCTATATTGAACTTGTTTACTAAATTCTGAGCATATCTTTGTTGGAGAATTCTAATCCCATCATCATTCGGTCTTACTTCAATTCCCAGGAAATAATGGAGGAAACCCATATCTGTCATATCAAACTCCTTCTTCATACTTTCTTTAAATTTTTCTATCAATTCATATGAGTTTCCAGTAAATACCAGATCATCAACATATATGCAAACCATCAGAATCATATCTTGTTGTTTTTGAGTGAAGAGAGTGTGTTCTTGAGGGCATTTTGTGAAACCATGTGTCAAGAAGTAATTCTCAATTCTGTTGTACCAAGCCCTTGGGGCTTGCTTCAATCCGTATAGGGCCTTTTTCAAGTGACATACTTTGTGTTCCTCGCCTTTCTTTATATATCCTTCAGGCTGGTCTATATATACATCGGTCTTCCAAGAAGCCATTGAGGAAGGCTGATTTTACATCCATTTGATGTACCTTCCATCTGTTGTGTGCTGCCAAAGCCAATAATCTTACTGTCTCCATCCTGATTACATCCATTGGACTGGATTTAGGCCTTCCATCTGTTGGTAGTCTATTCCATGTTTCTGCTTGTAGCCCTTTACTACTAATCTTTCTTTGAATTTGTCAATCTCACCTTTTTCATTAAGTTTAATCTTGTATACCCACTTAACTCCAATTGACTTACAGCCACTTGGAAGATTTACTAGTTCCCAGGTGTCATTCCTTGTAATGGCCTCTATTTCAGTATCCATAGCATCCCTCCACTTCTTATCATGCCAAGCTTCTTCAAATGATACTTGATCAGCATCAGAAAAAAGGACAAAATCTGCATTTTCATTGAAATCTAAGCTTCTTGGGTCACCATATATATCCACAAGGCTTCTATACCCCCTCCTTGGTGGACTCTCACTGGTATCTATTTGAGAGTTTGAACTTCCAGAGGTTTGAGGAGTTGTAGGTGTTGTAGGAGAGTTTAAATGGATGTTAGGATCCTGATCACCTTGATTCTGTTGAACATCTTTCTGCCCTTCATCTACTGGTGTAATCTGTAGGTTGTATAACTTACCATTTTCATGACTTGATGAGTCATTCCATTCTTTTCCCTCTTCAAATACAACATCCCTACTTACTATGATCTTCTTAGTACTAGGGTTGTATAACTTGTAAGCCTTAGACTTATTACTATAACCAATGAATATGGTTTTTCAGATTTCTCATCTAACTTGCTTCTCTTCTGTTCAGGGATATGTGAGTATGCTAAACATCCAAAAATTCTAAGATGACCCACAGTAGGCTTAAATCCAGTCCAAGCTTCTTGCAGTGTCATGTTAGAAAGGCCTTTTGTAGTGGTTCTATTCATCAAGTAGCATGCACAGGCCACTGCCTCCGCCCAAAAGGAGTTGTCTAAATGTTTGCTCTTAAGCATACTTCTTGCTTTCTCAATAATGGTTCTATTTAACCTTTTTGCCACACTATTTTGCTGAGGTGTGTACCTAATGGTCATCTGATGATGGATCCCATTTTCTTTCAGAAAATTGAGGAAGTGAGTGGAGTTGTATTCTCCTCCACCATCTGATCTAAGGGTTTTAATCATATGACCACTCTGCTTTTCAACATAGGCCTTAAAGGTTTTGAAGATTTCAAAGACCTCTGATTTCTCCTTTAAGAAGTATACCTACAGTTTTTTGCTAAAATCATCTATAAAGGTAAGTAAGTACCTGTTTCCACCAATAGATAGTGTCTTCATTGGTCAACAGACATCTGTGTGAATTAAGTCCAAAGGCTTTGTTGCTCTCCATGCTCCTTCTTGAGGGAATGATTCCCTTCTTTGTTTTCCCATATGCAACCTTCACATACGTCCTCAACTTTGTTCAAACTTGGCATTCTTTTTACTAGATTGTGTCTCTGCATATAACTCAGATATCCAAGGTTTGTGTGACCAAACCTGTGATGCCATAGCATAGAGTGATCTTTTGTAGACAAATTGAAGGAGAACAAAGTATCTTCTGTAAAATTTAAAGGAAACATTATGTTTCCTGTCATGTTTATTCTTCCCATGGGCTTTCCATTATGATCCTTCCATTCACATGCTCCATCTTTAAAGTGTAAGTCAAAACCTTTCTGTAGAAGTTGTCCTATACTAAGCAGGTTATGCTTCAATCCTGGTACATAGTACACACTTGTTATTTTCTTCTGCCCATTATTTGTATCCACCAGGATGTCTCCTATTCCATATACGTTTAATTTTCTGTCATCACCTGTCCTCACTTCTCTTTTTTGAGTTTCATCTATATGAACAAAAATATCTTTGTTTCCTGACATGTGGTTACTGCATCCACTGTCAACATACCAATTGTTGTTAACAGGAGTCTCCTGAGTACTAAGTATCATGAATATGGCTTCACCTTCTTCTTCCACATTAATAAAGTTAATATCCCTCTCTTCTGCTATTCTTTTTCTGCAAAACTTGGCTATATGGCCAAATTTCTGACAATGAAAACACTGCACTGGATTATCTTGCCTGTTTTTGTACTTCCCCTTGAAATCTCTTTGTCAATCCCTCCATAGGTTCTGTTTCTGTCTTGATTGCTTGAAGATTGTAATTGAAAGGCTTGTTCATATGGGGTGGTATCGAATTGTCTCATCCTTAGTTCACGAGACTGGATTGTTCCAAGTAAACTTTCAAGAGATAATGTTGGAAGGTCTTTGGATTCTTCAATTGCCACCACAACATATTCAAATTTTCTGGTTAAACTTCTAAGAATTTTCTCAATTACCCTCCTATCTTCTATGACTTCGCCATTCAATCTAAGTTGGATTAATAATAGGATTACCCTATTATAGAACTCCTCTATCGTCTCTGCATCTTTCATTTTGAGACTATCAAATTCACACCTAAGAGTTTGCAGTCTCACAACCTTTACCTTGTCTTCCCCATGATAGATTATGTACAGTGTATCCCATGCATCTTTAGAAGAAAACGTGGAGGATATTCTCTCAAAGATGATCTCGTCCACAGTCAGATATATGGTGTAGAGAGTCTTCTTGTCTTTCTTTCTTAAATCCCTTAAATCATCTTCCTGTTCTTGCGAGAGTTCTTTTATATCTTTTGGTTCATCAAAGTCTTGCTCTACGATATCCCACAACTCTTGTGATTCGAATAGGACCCTCATTTGTATACTCCAGTGATGATAATTCTTCCCATTCAATTTGGGAAGTTGTGGATGTAAAACAATGTTCGAAATTGAGGCCATCTTCTGTGCTCTGATACCACAATGTTGGGGACTTCGACAAAGGTAAACTAATCACAACACTTTTTTTTCATTCACAGTAAATTATTCAACGGATACAAATGATTACAAATATATAAATAGTTAGTCAAGGGTTGTACCCTTTGAACCAACCGACAACCATTCTAGGATAACTAACATAACTGTCATATGATAAGTAACATAACTGTCATGTCTAACTTAAACTTAACAATGTTGCCCCTGGATTTCATGACCAGATAAAAATTACTCCCCCCTTCCTTTTGAAACTGCAACAATACTAAAGCTATATGCAAAGAAAATATACGTAACGTGTATCATCAATAATTTGCAGATGTGATGAGGGTAGATAACCAAAACATTGTATTCTGCAAAATTGGAACGTCACTTGTTGAAGGGGCCCACCTAACCGGTCCCATAGCCATCATGAATTAAATTGAGTATCCAAGGACACATGGGTGGTGTCTTGAAACGAACTAAGACCTTCCATTTATTTTGCGAGGATGCTCACCTCTTGATCAGTAAACCCACTGGAGAACCAAAATATTGTAATTAATATGGAAAATCCCAAATGGAAATTCTGATATGGTGGCTATGAGGGACCCAATACCCATATATGTTAACGTACAGTATATTAAGATATATCGCCCATTCAACCTAAACAAAGGGTACACACTTGAAAGCTGATGTTAGTGTGGCAAATAGCAAGTATAACAATATTTGACATTCTATGAGTGGCTAAAGTTACCTGGTATAATGATTTGAGTTGGTCAGGATGCAGAGCTGTGAAATTTTGATCCTCAAATGAATCACATGAGGCTGAGGGAGGCCGGAAACTCTCTGGTCCACTATTTCAGAACTTAAATCAATCAAACTGTAAATTCTTTATTTGAAACTCTTGAAAATGAATTTGTACCTGACACCAGAGAGAGCTGGTCTAATGGGGAAGAATCCAAAGACGAAGAGCGAGAGACCGGTGATCTGAAGTAGAATTGCAGCTGCGGCGAGCAGTGTAAACTTGGTGCAGGTTAACGAAGCCATTGTCTGTCTGATTTTTGTATTGTAGGTGATGAAGGCAGGCATTCAATGAGCTAGAAATTCCATTGGCATAACATCGAGGTTTAGGGGGTGTTTGGGATTCCTTATTTAAAACAACTTATGCTTTTTTTTGTAAAAGTGCTTATTAACTTATGTGGTATCAAACTGGAGTTTTGTAAAAAGTGTTTGGATTAGCTTATAACGGTATCAAAAAGCAATAAGTTGATAAGTTGGTTTTTAGTGTTTGGCAAATTTGGCTTATAGATGT
>NC_037532.1:15367214-15372075 GCF_001531365.2 Cynara cardunculus var. scolymus
TTTTTTTTTTTTACCCAAACACTCCAAAATGACTTATCTCCGGTACCGAACTGAAATAAGTTAATAAGTCAGTTTGAAAAGCTTACCCAAACACCCCCTTAGGGTACGTGTGCATTGCCAATTTGAATCTACGGGTTCCAGTCTTCCATGTTTCATCGCCAAGCGACCAGCAGCATCTTCGTGTTTTACTTGGGTATAATAATTTGTTCTGTATGGCGGCTCATGGGCTCGGTAGCACGAAAACTTTACTTACCTCGTTTTACAATCTAACTAAATGACTGTGTTTATACGAATCAAAATTAAAATAAGCATACATAAATAAAGTTAAGATATCAGTTTGTTAATTTAAAAAGAAGTTAAAAGTCTGAAAGTAAAATTAATAAAACTGTTTGATTTTTAAAAACTACTAGAAGGGAGCTCGCATAATATAACGAGATATATCTTAATTCTAATGATTTGTTTTATTATTTATTTATGTTGATATAATACGGTTTTAGTGGTTTTGAGAAAACGATATAAATATCAAATTTACTATTTAAAGTTATTGTTTTTTATGTCATTTCTTTAATTCAATATTTTATTTATAATATAATTTAAATTTAATAATAAAGTAATTTATTTATCGTTTAATAATATAATTTTAATAAGATAATGATTAAGTATTTTGTTAAAACTAATGATTATCCTAATTATATTTTAGATTTTTTGTATTTAAAATGAGATGTCTATTATGTATTTGATTTTGTTATAGTTAGTTACACAAATTCAAAACGAAACTTTAATAAGTTGTACTTATATACAATTTGCTTGTGATCTTAATTTTAAGTAATATGCATCAATAAGCAATATTTTATGCATAAAAGTGGTTTTTTTAATAGTTTTTGTCAAATGTTTTATAATATAGTATAGATAAATATCTTATAATTATCTATTTACTCTATGATATTACATAATTGAATTTATATATAAAAAACCAACACCTACGGTCTATTTTAATCTATTTTCAACAATTTCAGTTATTTATTCATGTTATTACAAAAATTACATCTAAATTATAAAATTAGCAAGTCATTTTAACCAAATATATCATTGTTCATTTTTTAAAAATTCAAATTAGATTTGTGATAAATAATAATTTAACTTTGAAATAAAAATTCATTTGAGTTGAAAAGTATATTTTATTTTGATCGGAGGGCCTAAAAACTAAAATTATGGTGTTGGTTTTCAAGTTTTGAAGGCTTAAAAATAAATACAAGGATCTTCAATATTCCAAATGAGAAAAGCAAAAACAATCTGATAAGAGTTAACCATGATAACTCAGATGTGGGAAACCCATATTGCGTTGTTTGAAACCCATCTAGGATCAACTCTAAGATCGTTACACAATATTGCGTTTGAGATCGAGTTTGGGCTTCAGGACCGACTCTAAGTCGAGTATCGGTTTCACAGTCTACTCTAAGATCAAGCTTGAGATTGAGTTCCAATTTCACAATCACAAATAGCACCCATGAAGCATCTTGACCTATTGAGACTTGAGGGAGGGCAGAGATGGATTATGTTGAGGGGAGGCGTGAAATGGGAGGGGAGCCAGGGAGAGTATAGGTTAAATGTGGTTAGAGTTATATAAAGGGTGGGTCAAAGTTAATATAATTCACATGACGGTAAGAACTTTTAAAGTCCATCATCTCAAAAAGCAGTCTCGTAACCCAAGCTATTACTCAATAAGATATAAGAGGTAATTAAGAGATTTTCTATAAAAAAAAAAAACAAAGATAAAGTCATGCAAATAAGATTAGGCAAATTGCATGAAAAATGAATGTACTTTAACTTTTGATTTCTATTTTGAGTAAAACTTTCATTTTGGTACCAAAGAAGTAAAGTTAAAAACATTTACGTACTCGGGTAGAAGCATTAATCGGTTACCATGTTGATGTGGTGAGTGATATCAACATAGATTTCTTAATACTGAGTTGGATACCAAATCATTTGTTACGTTAACATGGTAACCGCTTAATGTTTCAACCTGTTACTCGGGTACTTAAATGTTTAAAACTTTACATCTTAGGTACCAAAATTGAAGTTTTGAAAGTACGTTACCCAAAATATAAATCAAGTTAAAGTACGTTAGTTTTTCATGAAATTCACCCAGTAAGATTTTAAAATTACAGTTGAATTGTAACTTTGAATCGAGTTAATTGCAGGTTGGTCTAATCTCTAATGTATACATATATTAATTAAGCACTTAACAATCATATTAAATACATGGTATATAAACGCATCGGGTTCATCAAATTGGGTTGGATTCACATGGCTCTAATGCAATTTCAACCCAATATCTAAAGTTTGAAGATTTTTCTTCTATTATTATGTTCTCTTTTTTCACTATGAGCTAAACACCCTTTTTGGTATGAATTTGAGCCAAAGCTAAGAATAGTAGACTAACACTTGGTGTTTCCATTTTTACTAACCCTTAGACTTGGTTACTTGAGTTGAGACTTCAACTCAAATGCGAACATGACAGTCACTTGTAAGTGTTAATATTAGATCTTAGATCCAGAGATAGGCGGATCCAAAAATATATCTTGAGTTATGCAAAATGATTTGAAAAAGTTTTTTTGCAACCACACAGAGACATGGGTTTCTGCATGATTCTAACAAAGGTTCAAATGGCAGTCGATATTAGTGTCACAAAGAGATTTGATCACTTATTTACATACTAGTAGAACTACGAAAATCGTATAGATCAACTTAGTTAAATCGACAAGTCTTTAGTTGGTAAAAGTGGTAACTTTGTGAGGACAGGTGTCCACTCCCTGTGAGAGTTCACTTTTGAGAGAATAATCGATATTTGTGAGATTCAAGTTGTGCTAATTAATGATTAAAATGAAACAAGAAGTTAAAAGAAAAGGGTATGGGTGCAAGTATTTTCTAAGACATTTATAGCAACATAATGGTCAGAAACATGTGCCATGAAACATCTATAAGAGTCCCTTTCTCTCAAGAGTTAACTATTGTAGAGAGTAGCCACTTGTCCCCACAAAGTTACCACTTTTACCAACTAAGGACTTGTCGATTTAACTAAGTTGACCTCTAAGAATCGTAGTTCTATCAGTATGGAAATAAACCAAATATCTTTGTGACACCAATATTGACCAATATTTGAACCTTAGTTAGAATCAAGCAAAAATATGTATCTATATGTGGTTATAAAAGACTTTCTCAAGTCTTTTTGCACCACTCAAGATATATTTCCAGATCTGCCCATTTCTAGGTCTAATATCCAATACTACCACTTGCAAGTGATCGACTTGTCTGCATTTGAGTTAAATTTTTGACTCAAGACCAAGTCTAAGAGTTAATAAAAATGGCAACACTCTACTAGTCTAGCTTTGGCTCACACCCACACCCACACCCAAAGAGGTGTTTATCTCATATTAAAAAAAGAAAACATAGTTGAAGAAGAAATATACTTAAAGTTTACTTACTTTAAGGAAAATAACTAAGTTGTCGCCACTATGGTGATGCTGATACCAAGAAAGATAAAAGACAAGGAAATTAAGGGAAATTCACCAAACTAACCTATTTATACCTTACATATTAAGAAAATAACCAAATTGTAACTAGTTTGCAGAAATGGACACCCAAATCGCCCTTGGGGGCTATCCAGGCTGGAGGGGGCGATCCACCCGCGGGGGCGAGCCACGTCATCCCATCGCCCCCCTGGGGCGATCCAACTATTATGTATTTTTTTCTTTTTTTTTGTAATATCTATTAAGGGATTTTTAAATTAAGGGATATTTTTAATAAAAATGAGACGATATTTGAACTGTTTTTTAACCTCTTTTTCATGTTTTTATTAAATTAAATAAAACAACTTGTACTCTCACAACCCGTAAACCTTAAAATATGATTTTACGTGAAGATTTTTTTAAATGCATAAATCATATATATTTTATTGATCCTCTCTCTCAGTGATTTGATGATAATCTCTTTTTTCTTTCACGTTGTATTTGTGTTTCTGTATTTTTAGTTCCAACGATCATCACTGAGTATGTTCAGTGATCGTTGRAGAACTTGTATTGTAAATTCATCAGAGACAGCAATATTTCAAGAAGACAACACTCACACCACGGATCCTTCAGCGAACGTCGAAGACTGAAACTGAAGATTAGAGACTGGCAAGTACGTGATCTGAAGCGGTATTCAGTGATTACAAGTCTGTCTACATATGTGTGAAGACTGCTCTAGCTTCAGCGAATGATGATGAGACCTCCAGGTCATTCCAGCATTCAGCGATCAAAGGAAGCTTGCTTAGCACGATTGTTGTTGTCTTGTCCTTATGCACACAAAGGACAAACCCATACCCTTGCAAAAGTTAGTACGGTACGGAGCCGATTAGTCGACTCTTTGTCCACCAACTTTAGGTAAGGATGTCTATTCAGAAAATAGTGCTTTTGTACTATTCACTGTAGCAAAGGACAAGCCTTCCCCTTAAGGCTTGACACGCACTCTAAAGCTACCATATTGCATTAAATGAACATTTGCTCGTCCAAATTTATGTCGATGATATTATTTTTGGTTCCACTAATCCCTTTTTATGTTTTCGTTTTGCTGAACGCATGAAGAAAGAATATCAGATGAGCATGATGGAAGAACTAACTTTCTTTTTAGGTCTTCAGATCAAACAAACTGATAAATGAATCTTTATAAACCAAAGTAAGTATGTTCGCGACATGCTGAAGAATTTTGATCTATCCAACAGTTCATCTATGAAAACTCCTATGGTTCCTCCTCTTACTCTTAATAAGGATCCAAACGGAAAGCCTGTAAATATGACTGTTTACAGAGGAATGATCGGCTC
>NC_037532.1:15374958-15378086 GCF_001531365.2 Cynara cardunculus var. scolymus
GGTCAACGAAGTTCACCAAGAGATGCCCCGCGAAGGCGATCTTGATGCGAACTTCCTAGCCCTCCAGGCGGACGTTCAAGAAGTTTAGAGTCAGCTCCAGACTCTCCAAGAAGTTGTTCACGCCAACAACGATGCTATTGCTGTTCTTCACAGCAGGGCTGACGATGCTCAGGCGATTGCTGATAAGCAGCTTGGACTTCTTCCGCAAATCCTGGATGTTGTCCGTCAACCAGCTCCAGTGAGTGCACCCTGTTTTTCTACCGATGATCACGCCCAGCTCCATGAGACACGTGAGACAACGATAACTCTAGCCAATGCTTTGCAAAGGCTGGAGGATTCCATGGTTCTCCAGCGACAGCGCTTAGACGAACTCTCTGGCCAATTCTCTCAAGTCTTAGCCAGAGAGGGGGAGATGAGGTCCAACGCTGGTGGATCATCAGATGCTGCTCCTATAGCTTCTCAGGCTGTTGGTCCAATATCAGCTTCAGTTGCAGTTGAAGCCGAGGCTATTGAAGCTGAAGCAGTTGCTGCTCCTGTAATCACGTCCACCGAAGCTGCTCTAGCAAAGGTTGACGAAGCAATCCCTAGGGATGATGTCCATACCGTCACTGCTGCTGGTGATGATGATTATGTTGATGAGGATGAAGATGATGATGATGAAGACGATGATGAACCTGTCATTCCAGACACTGGAGATGATTTAGATGGTGACGATGACGATGATGATGAAGATGACTTTACCATCAAGTTCCAGAAACCATCAACCGTCACCACAGGTGTTGCCCTCGGGGAAGCTCAATCCCAGGGGGAGCAAAGACAAGGCGAATCAACTCCATCAGAGCATCAGGACCCCAAGTCGAAAGGCAAGGCGGTTGCTGAAAAAGGTAACTTGAAGGTACTTTTCCCATGCCCTCAACAAACCTTATTTGAAAACTCTACCAATTAGGTAGTGATCACTTCAGAGTATCAACTTCATATCCCTTCAACAACCTGCGGTCGACTTGAGTGGGTATCTGATCAACCCAGCTCTTATGCTCCAACAGACCAGCAGATGTCTCAGCTTAAGGAGTCGCTCGACCAGACTAGAGTAAAAATTCCTCTTTCGTACCTCTAGTGGTGGTGAGTTTGACTTCCTTTATGAAGCTGAAAGACTCGAGGCAGTAAGGGCTAAAGAAGAGCTAGAGCTTCAGAAGAAGCAGACTAAAGACCGCTTAAAGCTGGCCAAGTCACTAGCTGCTAAAGTCCTTGCCAAGAAAAAGTCCAAGAAAACGGTGAGTGCTGTCCAAGCCCAAGCTAAAATTCTTTCTATGACAGAAGCTGAACGCAAGAAGAAGCTGATGCTAGCGGACAAGGATAAGCAATGGAGCGAAGCAAAGCTGAAAAAGAGACTAAGTCTCCGCCCAATCATCAGCATCATCATCAGCAGACAATCTAAAGACGGTGGAACACTGGTCTCAATGCTCATCACCAGGGACAATCTTGATGCCGTTACCGAGTACCCTTCCTACCTTGGCCACTATGGATACATCGAATGGATGGAGATCAGACAAGCCATTCAGCAATCCAAGTCGAGACACAGACACTTATCGACGACACCATCAATGAGCTCATCAAAAGGATGTCCAGGTATGTCAAGGTCCCTGACAGGCCAACTCTGAAGAAAGGYGGGAAGAAGAAAATAAAGCTCTCTGATCCTAATGAAGGACCGTCCCTAAGGAACGAACATGAAACAACGTTCTCCTTAGATGAAGTCCTGAAGGGTCATATGAGTGTCGATATTTCTATGCTGAATCTTGACTTGCCAGATAAGGGTCTCTATACACCCAACTCTGTGCATTTTAAACCTGAGTTAGGAGTTATATTCCTTGACTATGAAGGTGAAGTCAGATTTCAGAGAATGTYARAGCTACGTCTATGYCCAATGGATCACTTGGTATATCTTTTGCTCTGGATAGATGATAGCATGCCTGGAAGAGTCGTCGATCTGAAGATACGAAGGGAATTCCTACGTCGAATAAACCTTGGTGAAAATGTACCTGATTACATAGATCTAAGTGTTCTAGAATAAGGTTCTCTTTGTAACTATAATCCAATTTTCCTTGTAAATCTTTTTCTATATCTTCTTTCATTGAYTGTATTTACATTCTGTAAATTCTGAACATGTACTGTAATACTTGTATTATTTCTAATGATTAATAAAATGAGTATTCCATGTACTTCACTGAAAAAGATCCCTGAAAAAAGTAATAGGGACACAAGTCTATGAGTTCCGATGTTACTTTTTCCATTCACTGACAGTCTTTAACTCAGTGAATAAGCTTTCAATTTTAGTTTCCGTACTTGTAATTTTCTTAGATATAACTTAAGAAAACTTCTCAAGCTGAGACTATCTAAACTGAGAAAGATCCCAAAATAGTAAAAAGGGACATGTACTTTATATGTAACTTTTCCTTACTATTTATATTTAACTTTTCCTTACTATTATTTGATAAGATAACTTTCTTTATGTTATCTTGTTATCATCAAATAGGGGGAGATTGTTGATCCTCTCTCTCAGTGATTTGATGACAATCCCTTTTTCCTTTCACGTTGTATTTATGTTTCGGTATTTTCAGTTTCAGCGATCATCACTGAGTATGTTCAGTGATCGCTGAAGAACTTGTATTGTAAATTTATTAGAGACAACAATACTTCAAGAAGACAACACTCACACCACAGATCCTTCAGCGAACATCGAAGACTAAAATTGAAGATTAGAGACTGGCAAGTACGTGATCTGAAGCGGTATTCAGTGATTACAAGCATGTTTACATATGTGTGAAGACTGCTCTAGCTTCAGCGAATGATGATGAGACCTCCAGGTCATTCCAGCATTCAGCGATCAAAGGAAGCTTGCTTAGCACGATTGTTGTTGTCTTGTCCTTATGCACACAAAGGACAAACCCATACCCTTGCAAAAGTTAGTACGGTACGGAGCCGATTAGTCGACTCTTTGTCCACCAACTTTAGGTAAGGATGTCTATTCAGAAAATAGTGCTTTTGTACTATTCACTGTAGCAAAGGACAAGCCTTCCCCTTAAGGCTTGACACGCACTCTAAAGCTACCATATTGCATTAAATGAACATTT
>NC_037532.1:15378243-15386253 GCF_001531365.2 Cynara cardunculus var. scolymus
TTACCTTATCTTTCCCAAACAGTCTTGTAAAATCTGTATTGATCTTCTCTATCAATATATATTTTAAATTTGAAAATACTGTGTTTGTATTCATCCCCCCCTTCCACAAACTGTTTCTATTCTTGTAGACCCTTACGAGACCAACATATTTTTCTTATCTTATAAGAAATCTTATTTTGTCTTTTAGTGCAACCAATTTCACTATAAATATCAACCTCCTACTTTATTATTTTTCACACATCCTCTTTCATTTCTCTTCTCATTTATTCTACTCTCACAACCCTTAACCCTTCAACACAATAAACGATCACAATCCTTAACCCATTAAACACAATCAACCATCATAAAACATGAAATTACGTCAAAGTGATGATGTGTTTGTGTATCTTCGAAGTGGCGGTTTATTCCAAGAAATAAATGGTGTGTTAGAGTACCTTCCGATAAGCTCCCCCACATGTGTAATACGTTTATCTTCACCAATAACATATCCTGGGGTCGTCAAACGTGTGACGAAAAAGTTAAGTTTACGTGGTTCTTTCAATTTATTTTATAAAACGAATACGTTATATCAGTTAATGGATGATGATGATGTGGTAATCTTCCACAACACCATTCGTCAAAGTTTACCAGAAATGTTGACATTATTTATGGTCGACGATGGAGGTTATGGAGGAAATCCATCAAGTGCAAACCCGGACGGTCCAAACACTTTTTACCCCGGTACTGTAAGTTGTGGAAATCCAAGTACACTCTTCTCCGACGTTAGCGGTGCAAGCCCATATGGTCCAAGCACACTCTTCCCTACCAGTTGTGCTCGTGGTGTAAATCAAAGCACTTTCTTCTCTAGTGAAGGGAGTGGTGAAAATCCAAGCACCTTCTTCTCTTATGATGCCGCTGGAAATTCATATTTTGAACAAAAAGTTATCGTTCAACCGGACAGTTATTTTGTTCAAGATTTGAACATGTCTCCAATGCAGTCTCCCAACCCGTATCCGATCCTGTCTCCTGAACAGTCAAAACCTTTGTGGGAGGTAGATATGGCCGAAGATGTTTCTGTTGCTGCCGAAATTTTGAACATACCCGAAGACGACGATAACTCTGATGATGTAGAAATCCAACCGCTAAGGAATAGTTTTTGGGGTATTGATAAGTGTTAATTTATTAACCTTATTACATCATTTTCTTAATTATTTTCACTTGTTTTATTTGCCTATTAGTGTCTTAAGTGAGTCTTTTTATGACATTTTCATATATTAGTGGTAATATAACATATCTAATGTTAATTCCCTGTTTATGCAGGTTTTTGATGATTTTCGGGCCAAATCCTGCAGCAGTCCTGTAGGACCAGGTGTGGCAGAATCCTGTAGTACCTGTCCGTAAGCTGCACTTTTGCCTGGACCGAGAATTCTTGGGCTGCTCCTTAGTAGCTGTTGGGTCAACGACCTTGGGTATGGTCAAAGCCCATTTTTGAAGCACCTTTTGTCTTATTAGGTGGCTCCTATTGTGCAAACTCTTTAGCCTATAAATAGAGGCTTAAGGCTTTGTTTTTCATACACTTTCTTATGCTTTCTACCATTTAATCTTTGTATTAAATACTCTCTAGATTATTGTTTTCGGTTCATGCTTTCGGTTTTCTTGCTTCCAATCAAGAACTGATTTTTGTGAAGTGAAGTTGTGATTACATTCTCATGTTTTAATTCAAGTGCTCGTATTTAATCTTAATCTCATTTCTGTTTTTATTTCCAAGATACAATATGTTTTCTGACTTTTGTTACAAGTTACGAATTAGTCGATCGCTGCTGCTTTGTGGCTCACGACTAATTTACGTAGACTAAATAATCTGTTTTTAAGAGTTTGCAAGTAACCTTTTCGGTCTTAGTAACGAAACTTGTGTTGCAAGTTTTGTTACTTGTTTTGCAAGCTTCCTCAAAGTCAAACTTCCCTTCTTTCAAGGCTTTCATTTGTCATTTCTCCATATCATCAAGTACTTGTTTTACATCATTACCTAGATTAATGTTATTTAATAATATTTAGTTATTAATAATTTAATTTCAGTCATTTACATTTCAGTCTTTATATTTCAGTCTTTTATATTTCAGTCTTTACTTTTCTGCATTTACTTTACTGCAATTTACCTTTCTGTCATTTAATTTCCAGCAATTTACTTTCAGTCATTTATATTTCTGTCATTTAATTTCCAGYACTTTAAATTCSAGTATTTTCATTTCTTATAATTTACTTTCTACAATTTACTTTTCCGTGTCAGTTATTTATTTTTTAGTCCTTGCATCCATTGAGAGAAGAAACGGAGCGATGATGGGCTAACGCCTTAGCTTGGGGTGTAACGGGAAATTAAGACCAAAGCCGATGTGAAAATACAAAGGTGTCTTATTAGCATTATAGTCTACTATTTGTTTTAGGTGCTTAATATTTCATTTGATGATTACATTAAAATTAATTGACAACTAATTTTATGTATAAAAATGTATTGACTTTCAAAATCTGAGGTAATAGGAGAAGACTATAAATAGCTTTAGTGTCTGACAAACGCTATACTCCTACGGTGTAGGATGGTAACACTGTGTTGTGCTAGGATTCACGATGTCTAACATAAATGATATCATATCGATAGCACGTTGACCGGTGTGTGCTCTTGGGAGGCCGTCTGACCCGATAGTTGATACTGTCATAGTTATATTAAATCATTTATTGATTTTAGATAATTGTGACATGAATGCTATGTCACCTTTTTGCTGAATCATTTGTTTAATGTCTTAATCAACTGTTGCACCATGTGCTTCTTTTTAAGATTGATATTTTCCTAGTTGTTAATCAAACCTCCCAATTTAGATAAATCAAATCCCTCATTTCGCCATCTGAAATTAATTTTTATAAACTGGACTTTTGAAGAATTTTACAAGCTATCTCTGTGGGAACACTTATACCATTATTACTTGTTACGAGACGATAGTAGTTCAAGGTGTACACTTGCGCCGAGTTCTATTTTTGTGTTGAAATCTAAGGTTGAATAAACCGATGAGCAGGTATGCTCGACCCAACACCTTGTCCAGACCCAGTTATCAAAAGTAGACAAGGAAACATTTCCTACCAGCCTACATCCCATGTCAAAGTTCTCCAAACCTTTGACTCAAGGGAAGCACTAAAGCTTGCAGTAGGATTAAAGTGCGCTATGAAAACTTTCAGATCAAGGTATAGAAATCATCCAAACACTGGTACGAGGTGGTGTGTCACTCTGATTCGAACTGTGATTGGCGTTTAATGGTTGTCTCCATCGATGGTACTAGTATGTTTCAGGTACGGAAGCTCCACGATAAACACACATGTTCAAGGTCCCAAGTGCACCCAAACCACCGTAATACGAATAAAAAGGTTTTGGGTCATATATTGGCAGGGAGTTTAAATGATTGTAGAAGAGTGTACCGTGGTAAAGAAATCATGGAAGATGTGAACCAACGGTTCAATATTAGCATCTCCTACAACCAAGCATGACGAGCAAAGATGTATGCCTTGCAACTGTTGAGGGGGATCCCTGAATCTTCGTTTAACCTACTCCCGGTTTATTGTCATAATTTGAAGCAAGCAAATCCGAAGACTGTGATAGAGATCGTTGTTGATGGACTTGGATGGTTTGACATGTTTGTCGCACTCGGTTGTTCGGTAATAATTTTTGTCATATTTTTTAATTATTTTCATAATTTTATGTTCTAAAGTTTAGATTTTTAATCTCGTTCATCTGCAGATTCGATCGTTTCTAGGACACATGAGACCGCTTCTTATAATGGACGGTGCCTATCTGGAGGGGCCATACGTTGGCATCATGTTCTTAGCGATTGGCATGGATGGAAACAATGGGATCGTACCCATTGCAATAGGAGTGGGGAAGATCGAAAGTGGCCCGTCATGGACATGGTTTTTACGTTGTATCGGTTATGTGCCCAATCTATCCTTCATAACCGATAGGGCTGCCTCTATCGACCTGGCCATACGAACTGTATTTCCTAATGCGCACCACATACTTTGTTGTCGGCATCTGAGCCAGAACCCCACCTAACCTCCAATAAAGACAAAAGGAAACGATGGATGTTTTGGGAGGCATGCAAAGCTTACAGGTTGTCGAACTTTGAAGCTACTATGGATTTGATGTGGCATAGTCTACCTAGAGCCGCCCAATATCTTGAGAAAGTTGGCTACGCTAGATGGGCACGATCGCACTTCCCTGGATAGAGTTGTACATGCATGCAATGGCAACTTTCTGGAATGACTTGCGATCATGTGATATCTGTTGTTCGAAGTTTAGATATTCAAGACTGCAGTCAATTCTGTTCTGTTTGGTTTAATTCCGAGTCTTATCGTGCAACATACAAGGAGAAAGTCATTCCCCTTCCGCCAGAAGTTGAATATGTGTTGCCCAACGAACGTGTGACCGTCCTACTGTCTCCCTTGGACATACAAAATTCAGGCAGGCCACGTAACCGCTATCGTATCCCGTCACGAGACGAGGAACCAATAGTGAAAACTTGCAGTCGATGCGGCCAGAGTGGACATTTTCGA
Source organism: Cynara cardunculus var. scolymus (assembly GCF_001531365.2). Lineage (NCBI taxonomy): Eukaryota > Viridiplantae > Streptophyta > Magnoliopsida > Asterales > Asteraceae > Cynara > Cynara cardunculus. The sequence goes on from NC_037532.1 coordinate 15,382,816, forward strand.
TATAATTGTCCGAGTCCGATGCGAGCTCCTAGGCCGACGCACGGAAGTTCAAGTAGTCGTCGAAGATCAATTAGTCGTCCAAGCGATTGTGGTTCGTCTGAACCTGATACTACACAAGACTATGTATTTGATACTTACGATTTAAGTAAGTAAATGTACGATTTTAAAGTGTAGCTTTGTTATTTTAATAGGAAATGGCAGTTTGATTTAGAAATGCATGAACATTAATCATCAATACATAGACGAATCAACTGAAACAACAACATTTAGACGTAACATTAAAATGAAAAACATCAACGACAACAAAAAACATTAATACATAATATTCTTGTTAGTTTCCTTCTGGGTAAATTTGTTTGCAAGATTCAATCCAGTACTGTTTTTCATTGATCATTTCTTGCATCACGGGTACCCATTTGCGATGTCCTTCACAATTTTTTCCTCAGCTCGAATCTCTTTTTGCAATTGCTTGATAGCTTTTTTCTTCTCTTCAATCGCTTCTTCGTGCTTATTTTGTCTCTCCTTGTTAGCCAACCAATCATCGATCTTCTTTATCTCCGCTTCGACCTTTTCAATCGAAGCCTTCATCCCGGTAGGCATTGTTTGAGAATACGATGGGTTTGATGATGATGGGTTTGCAACCATTTCTTTCAATAAGTGCACAAGTACTTGTATAAGATTTAATATGAAGTTGTGATATTTTATTTCACAAGGCATCCTTTTTATACACTATCGACCCTTACGATTGAATAAAGTTGGTCTAATAGCTGGCATGGTGTTATCAAATTCGTTCATGAACCTGACATGACTTGGTAAATCGTCCTTGACATAAAGCTTACAAGATTCATCTTGAAACCCTAACCCATAAACCTACCAATGCACTGTCGCAGCCTACGAGTTAATAGCTAGCATGGTGTTGTCAAATCCGGTCATGAACCTGCCAGGACTTGTTAAAATCGTCTGTGGCATTAATCATCAGTAAAGCTTACAAGATTCGTCCTGGAAAACCCTGACCTATAACCCTATCAATGTACGATCGCCCCCACTTTTTGCCTCGATTTTGGTGAATCTACCGTCAGGGGCTATCCACGTCACCCGAGGGCGATCCAAATTTTTTTTTTCCGATTATGGACTTATTTTTACTGTTTAGTATATTGAAGTATGTTTATATCATGTAAATTTAACGAATCATGGGAGCTGGATCATAAAATGTAGTCGGTAATTCTAACATTGAATTTTACCGATAATGCAACTCCTGTACTTTGACAGTGTATAACTCACAAACTGTAAGTCGGAATAAGCCCGTACTTTGCAGTTATAAAAATATTACTTTTCACTACAACTTTTATGAACGGTCGAAAATCCAATTATGATTCTAAGTGGCTCGACCCGGTCTGTTTTTTAGGCTGTTTGCACTCTTTTCGTTATTAATATGCAGTTTTGTAAAATTCATATAAAATAGTGGATGATCCAAATGAGACGATTCCAAAACTAATATACTCGTGTAGTACCAACCTACAACTTTGATTTAGAAAATATAATCTGGATTGGTCTCTAAGAAGGAAAGAAAATGCTTAGAAAATGCATAAAGTACAAAAAATTATTACAAAATGCAGTCATGAACCTGCCAGGACTTGTTAAATCGTCTATGAGTTGTTAAATCGTCACTGACATAAAGCTTACAAGATTCGTCCTGAAACCCTGACCCATAACCCTACCAATGTACTATCGCCACCCCTTTTGCCTAGACTTTGGTGAATCTACTTTCAGGGGTGATCCATTTTTTAATTTGTTTTGACATTATTTTGCAAAAAAAATATTCACTTCTTTTTTGGTGTCAAATGTTCCTATTTAATGGGTTGACGTTAGAAGACATATTACTTGCTACATTTTCCTGTTTTATTTATAACAATGGACGGAAGCTCGCCCAGTTCCAATTTTAAACGTCCAACGACGAATGAGGAGTGGGAGAGGCTGGGAGAAGAATGGTGGAGAAGTCAACTACCACAAAAAATGCCCGATGATGCGAGAGAGGCTATCAAGGACTACCAACTTAAATTGGATATACTACATGAACAACGTGCAAACCTTGGTTCAAAAAAGGAGAATATTGAACATGAGATGAACGAGCGAATGAGATGGATTGCTGATGCAAAACAACAGATTAAGCAACAACAGTGCTGGATTGCTGATACAAGAAAGAAAATCAAAGAGGCGGAAAAACTGAACCACGATGCATGGTTCGATCTTGCATGCGAGGAGAGTGGAAGAAACATTAGGTGGAATGAAGAGGACATTGAAAAAAACATGAAAGGAATAGAAAGAATTAAATCACTCTATCCGCATGATAAAGTTTAGTAGTATCGGGGCAAAAACTTATTGCTGTCAAAGTTCCTGGTTCGATCTTTTAAAATATATTGTACTTAAATGATGCTGATGTGACAAGTCCCATTATGTTTTCCGTATAAATAACCTTGTTTTCCATTACAAACTCACTCCACCATCAATTATTCATTGCCTCTCTACTCAGTAGATAAAAAATGGTGAGACATTGCAACTGTGGCGTTGATGCAATCATCAGAACGTCATGGACCGATCACAACCCAGGCCGTTGATTCTTTTGTTGTTCATTACCTGTGAGTGTTTGCGTATATATGACCTTCATATATAACAACTTGTAGTTATATATATATATATATATATATATATATATATATTCCTTATTTTTTTGTAGGGAAGAAACTGTGGGTTTATTGATTGGCTTGATCTACTCATGTGTCCAAGATCCGTACTAATTATTTCAAGGTTATTAAGATCGAAAAATAATCTTGAAGCGTCACTTTTTTGAAGTTGTTTTACAAGCTCGCCGGTTAAGGACGATGTTGGCAATAAGTTGGATTTTCTTTTTAGTGATTGCAATGGTTTTGTTCATGAAGACGATTATAGGATAATTGTGATTTACGGTTTAATATTAGCGAAGACCATTTCAAAAAATAGTGCAAACAATGTCTTTTACAAGAAATAAACTTTTTATTGCACCTAAGTTAAACGTGTTGAATACAATATAGATGACATACGTGAATGAAACATTATCATATGAAGGTCGGTAGACGTATCACAATTGACCTCTAGTCCTTGGGACAACTACTCAACAAACATGCAATAGAACACCCCACAATCGCCGAGCGCTCCACACTGTCGAGGCGGGTTTTCTGAAAAAAATACTTTTATCTTCAACGATGCAATTTCCTTCATGACCCCTAGATAATATCTTATTTCTAATATGAATTCGGGGAGGAACTTCTTCAACACAAGGGTGATTTCATTGATTTGTTGCCTGAACATCTCCGGCGGACAAGTATCGTATATAGGGCTGTAAATGAACCGAACGTTCAGCGAACCGTTCGTGAACCGTTCGGCGGGAAGTTCGTTTATGTT
>NC_037532.1:15386538-15388654 GCF_001531365.2 Cynara cardunculus var. scolymus
TTTTAAAACATTTTTATTTATTGGGCTTTTAAAAGAGTTTAGGCTTTTTAATATTTGGGCTTTTTGTAGGGTTTTGTTGGTGACTTACTGACTTGGTGTGGTCGATTAGGGCAGAAGCGAAGGGGAGAAGGGAGAAGGGAGAAGGGAGAAGCGAGAAGCGAGAAGCGAAGCGAAGGGTGTGGTCCGTGTGGAGTGTGGTCGTCGATTAGGACAGAAGCGAAGGAGACCGTGTCAATCGCCAATCGTGAAGCAGTATCTAGGTATGTAACCGTATGTAGCCATCTCTTCTTCGCCTCTTCGGTAATGGTATGTAACCATATGTAGACTCTGTTGTTCCTGATAATGCTGTTGTTCTTGATTTTGCTGATTCTCTGCCTAGACTCCATTCATTTTCTGAATCAAATGCCTGATTTTGTCTATCCACATATGATTGCAACAACTGGTTCAATCTTACACCAAAATCACTTTGAATGCATAACTCCCACCAAAATAGAATCTTGCACCAAGTTCTCCTAGTTCAAATCTGCTGCCATTATCATCATCGGACAAATAGAATGCATAACTCCCACCAAAATTTTAAATAACAACAAATTGCTGCTGGCAAAGCTGCTGGCTGTTCTTGCTGCTGATTTTGCTGTCGGTAACGAGCGCGGAAGACAGCAGCTCTTGCTGCTGTTTGCTGTCGGCTGCTGTCGGACCGAACGAAGAAAACGCAGCAGTGCTGCCTGCTGCTGTCACTAGCTGCTGCTGTCCAAAACGGCACGACAAAGCCTGCTGTTTGCTGCGCGCGAGGAGAACGAAAGGCACGGCAGTGCTGTTGCTGCCCGAACGAAGGACGCAGCAGCTTGCTGCTTGCTGCTGGTTGCTGCTTGACAGACGGCACGAAGGAGGAACGGCAGCGGTGTTCCTGGTGCTGCTGCTGCAGGTCACGCGAAGGAACAACAAAAACGCAGCACTTGCTGCTGCGGGTTCCTCGTTGCTGTTGTTGCACGCTCGACAGCAGTCTGCTGCTGCTGCTCGTCAGCACCCGGTACTTTCGTTGCTGCACGGGAAAGGGATCGACAGTCCCTGTGGCTTCTGCTGCTGCTCGACAGCACACGGCGCTTCTGTTGCTGCACGAAAAAGGGATCGACAGTCCATGTGGCTTCTGTTGGTGCTTTGCTGACGCACGGTGATCGGGACGAAAGAAAGGAGCACAGCAGAACTGCTGTTAGAGTGGTCGAGAGTTAAGACAGCACAACAAGACCGTTGTTTGCTGCTGCTGCCCGAGGATGAGATGGTTTCCCCCTCCCCCTTTTTCCTTTCTTGCTTAGGTACAAGCTCCCCTTACCTCTGTCCTCCTTTCACACTCCACCCCAGCCCTATGTCAGTATTCTCGGCCCTTCCCAAGGTGAGGAGAAACCCAAGTTTCCAACCTTCCTTTTCTTTTCTTATCTCTTTTCCTTTTCCCCACGGTTTTTCACTCAATATATGGAGGTTAATGACTTAAGTGGAAGAAGAATTCACAAGGCAAGGATGTGATGGAAAGGGTTGGTCAGAGTAGCTGTCAAACACCTTGCCTCTTTTTYTCTAGTTAAAAGGAAAGAAAGAAAAAAAAAATCAAACAATAATATATAAGTACATATATTATTATGCAACTACACACAATTTAACTTTACAAAAGAAGGGAAAATCCGGGTGTTACACTGTTGCTGCTGCGTTTTCTGTCTTTCTTTCTCGCCAAACTCATTTTTATTGCATTAGCAATTTGCTGGCTAAAACTCATTTTTATTTAAAATGTTTTTTTGCATTTTGTAGATGTCTGATGTCTCCTGTAGCGGTCCACATTTCTTTCATGATGATTTATATTTAGATCGGATGCAATCGCCTCAAGAACTTGAATCAACGGAAATTGAATCAAGTGCAAACACATCAAGAATGAAAAGTACTCCCGAAGTGGTTGTTATCGGATCGAATGATGGAGACGACGTTGTAGCAGCCGTTGATGGTGGTATAGTCAACAATGAAGAATCTACTCCATATGCTAAAAGGAAAAGAAAGAAGACTTCAGGAGTTTGGGAACATTTTCGCTTGGTGAAGTTGGCTACTGGAACTGAAGTTTGTGAGTGCATCCATT
>NC_037532.1:15390884-15393899 GCF_001531365.2 Cynara cardunculus var. scolymus
TGTTCGTTTATGTTCGTTTATGTTCGTTTAGGCATGTTCGTTTATGTTCGTTAAGACTGTTCGTTTACGTTCGTTTAACTTGTTAACGAACGAACATAAACGAACACGAACACATCGTATTTCTAAACGAACGAACATAAACGAACACGAACACATCGTATTTCTAAACGAACGAACACGAACACAATTATTTTCGTTCGTTTACCATTCGTGTTCGTTCGTTTGTTCGGTTAAGTTAAACGAACGAACACGAACAAGCCTCCGTTCGTGTTCGTTCGGTTCGTTTACAGCCCTAATCGTATATGGTCAAATGCCATGACCTTAGTTCGAGCTCCCTAGTCACCCAATGAACATTCGATATGTTTATTGGGATGAATACCTGGAAAAATAAGTTGCGAATAAAAATTGATAAATAAAATATTTTCTATATGTAACATAATTGTTGCGTGATTCTACCGACCCGATCGACGTTTCACCATGACGGAAATGGCTCGCGTGTAACATCGCCGAACACCTTCTGATCCGCAAGCCCAAGCCTTGGGTTGGCTAAACTTGGTATCCAACAAGGCCGCATGATGGTCCAACGGTCTGTTGGTTGCCTCTGACGGAGAAGATACGTGGTCCATGCATCAAGATGCTAAAAATATCAAACAATGGATCAATTGTAATTAAATGAGTAAAAAATGTAATTTTTCAACTTATTTAGTAAATAGTGTAATTCTCATACATCGTTTCCCAAATACCTTGAACCAAGTCTGCTCAACAGTTGGCCTCAAAACTCCTTGTCAGGTTTCAGATACTTTAGCGTCGATAGCCATATCGGGGTTAACAGAACAGGGTCATACAACTGAGCAACGTCTAGAACGAACGTATCAGGCATCGATGAGGGCACTTGTTCAACAACCTTCTTGTCCTTCTTTTTGGCCTTTAGCATTGTAAAAGGAGATGAGATCCACCGCGATTTTCTGCTCACTCGTTTCCCAGGAACATCGGGCAAACAAACATCTACTTTCGTATCGGCTAATGGGACACGCATGGTGTAGATGCCGCAACATCCATCGCAGGTTGTTGCTGCGGCATAGATTTTGTATGCACAAGCCAAGATAAATTAAAAAGTTCATCTAATTTAATTATTAACTTCATAAATAAAAACATTATAAACTTTAACATATTTACCGTATCCGGATCGGTGTAGGGCGCCGGTATGTACTGTTTACACACAATCCAATAATTTTTTTTGAATATACTTGTTAACTATTAAATTAAAATCAATAAAACCTTAAACATATTTACCGCATCCATGTATGAAAACTCATCCGTCCAAGTTGTGGCTGCATGCGTCATCGGAGGCTGATACTGCAACATCCAATATAAATTTACTGTTTACATAATTGTTAACTTGCAAATTAAAACATCAACAAAAATACACGCTCTTACATAGACGTCATGCGGATTATTGTATCGTGGAGGATCAGCCGTATTTTGCCACACACTTCATTAGAAAAACTCGTTTCTAGTGAAACGAGCCTCGCATCGACCTTAGCACAATGTTGGAGCCATTCATCACGAAATTGTGTATGTAGCTGATGAATGGCGATGTTGTTGCTCGTATGTAGGTCTTTGAGAAGTGTGCGCTGCAAACGACTGACGTGGTCCCGATGGTTGGAAGTCCTCGTCAGCACGATATATAGGTACAAAAATTGAAACTTTACATATAGGTAATATCTCTATATATATGTACGTATTTATACGTATATATATGTATATATATGTACGTATTTTCTGTACCTATATATATACGTATATATGTGTACGTATTTACACACGCACGCATATTTACGTATCTTTATGTATGTATGTACGTATTTTTATACGTATATATATACATGTATTTTCAAACAACACATATATATAGGTACAAAAATTTGAAACATTACATATATACATATATATGTGTACGTATTTACATACGTATGCATATTTTACATATCTTTACGTATGTATGTACGTATTTTTATACGTATTTATATATGTATATATATATACATACATACATTTCGATAACATTTCGAGAATAAATTGTGCTAACATTTATATATATAGAGATACAATACGTAAAAACAACACATATATATAGGTACAAAAATTGAAACTTTACGTACATACGTACACATGTTTATGTATCTTTACGCATGTATATATGTACATATATATACGTATATATACATACATACATACATTTAGATAACATTTCGAGAATAAATTGCGCTAACATTTATATATATATATATACATACATTACGTAAAAACAACACACATATATATATGTACAAAAATTGAAACTTTACATATATACGTATATATCTCTATATATATGTACATATTTTTTGTACCTATATATATACGTATATATGTGTACATATTTACATACGCACGCATATTTACGTATCTTTACATATGTATGTACGTATTTTTATACGTATATATACATGTATTTTCAAACAACACACATAGATATAGGTACAAAAATTAAAAACTTTACATATATACGTATATATGTGTACTTATTTACATACGTACGCATATTTACGTATCTTTACGTATGTATGTACGTATTTTTATACGTATTTACATATGTATATATACATACATACATTTCGATAACAAATCAAGAATAAATAGCGCTAACATTTATATATAGAGAGATACATTACGTAAAAACAACACATATATATAGGTACAAAAATTGAAACTTTACATATATATGTATATATGTGTACGTATTTACATACGTATGCATATTTTACGTATCTTTACGTATGTATGTACGTATTTTTATACGTATATATATATACGTATATATATACATACATACATTTCGATAACATTTCGAGAATATATTGCGCTAACATTTATATATATAGAGATACATTACGTAAAAACAACACACATATATAGGTACAAAAATTGAAACTTTACATATATACGTATATATCTCTATATATATGTACGTAT
>NC_037532.1:15393979-15421932 GCF_001531365.2 Cynara cardunculus var. scolymus
ATATAGAGATAGATACACACATATATATATATATATATAGATAGATACATATATATATAGAGATACATACAAAACCAAGTAGTCTAGATACATACATATATACATATATAGATAGATAGAATATTTACCGGTGTTTCCATTGTGGCGGCGGATGGTGGTCGATGCGGCGGACGGTGGTCGGTGGCGGTGGAAGGTGGTCAGTGGTTGCGGTTCACGGTAGTCGGTGGCGGCGGAAGGTGGTCGATGTCGTGAAACGATGATGGATGACGGTATATCGAAGAATAATGGTCGTTTTTGGTCGGGATGGTCGGTGGGGATGGTCTAAGCTCGGTTTTTCTAGAGAAAACGAGCGGTTCACGGTGGGGATGGTGAAATTATGGTCCCCCCCACCACCGCCTATTTATATAAAACGTTAAGTAATAAGACAAAATACATCGTCAAATCGGTGTCAAATCGGCGTCATAGACATGAAAAGACGAAAAACGCGGTCAAACTACGTAAATCAGATATAATATTTGATTTTTTCCCCAAAATTCAGGTAAAAATAATTTTTTCGTCACCACAATTATCATCGTTTTATTTTATAACAAAAAATCATGAAATTTTTACTTAAATAGGTTAAAAAACACAGTTTAAGTATTGTTTTATTTTTATTAAAAACACCCCTTAATTGTCACATCGTCGTCAAATCAAAAACACTAAAAGACGAAATAGCGGTCAAACTTCGTAAATCATATATAATATCTTATTTACGTCCCCTAAATCAGATAAAAATAGTTTTTGCGTCTTCATAATTATCATGGTTTATTTTTAAACCTCTAACCATGAAATTTGGTTCTAAAAAAGTTAAAAAATACAATTTAAATAGCATATCAGTTTAATTAACATACCGCAAAAAAAATTAAAAAAAAAGGTTTATGGGTTGGATCGCCCCCGGGGGGTGCTGACGTGGATCACCCTGGGGGGTTGTTTGTTGACGTGGCTCGCCCCCTAGGGGAACGGGAACGGGAACGCGAATCGAGGGTGAATAGTAATATCTTCATTTTTAGGTAACATGTAGGACCCACCTAAATTATTTTTTAATTTTTTTTACTTTTCTTAAGAAATTTAAAAGGCATCACCCCCCAGTGTATGGATTGCCCTCCGGGGGCGACTCGTGTGTCCATTTTTGCAAACCCTCCTCAAAATGGTTATTTTCTTAATGAAGATGATATAAATTGGTTATTTTGGTGAATAACCTGGAAATTAAATGCCACTAAGTACTAAGAACTCTAATGAGAGAATGAGGAGTAAATGTTGAGCTCCAGATAATATCTTGCTACTAGATTGATTGATTTTGAAATGGCTCCCCAAGGCTCCTTTTATTGTAAAACTTGAAGTAAAAGCATGATGGTAACATTACATTAAACGCACCTTTTAGATAGAATGTTGAAATTTCTGTCAACTTTGAAATATCTTTCTTTTTCCTCCATTTCTTTCATGAAAGCTCATTTTCTGCTTTTTTTAAACTTCAAACATCATATTTTCTTAAATGACACAAGCTCTTTTTAGTGAATCTGCTCGACATCGCGACAGATAAAGTGGCCACTTTGTTGCATAAAATCTTAGGAAAAATTGATATTTGAACCCTTGCAACTCCATCATGATTTCAGAACAAACTAGACCAAATGAACATGGAGGAAGACAAAATGGGCTAGAAAGTAACAAAAATAAATACGAAAAAAATAGGAAATAACACTAAAAATCAAGAGTTATCAATTTCTCAGCCTCTTGCGCTCGAAGGATTTCTCTATGCTAAATATGGAGAAGGATTCATCCATATTTATATTTTATTGAGCATATTGCCCTAGAATGCCCAAGAGCTCATTGTATTACTCCATTATAGGCCTTGAGTCAATCATTTTGTAATTATAAACTTTTGAGGAGATTCTAGCTAGAAGCATCATCGACCATATACTTTGGACTCAAAAGAGTCCAATAGCTCCATGCCAGACTTGACATTTTGATAAATGTCAAAGAGAGAGTTACACATACTTCGTAAGATGTGGCCACACTAGATATAGTCATCGTTCTCCCATTTTTCCTAACGCTGAATGATCTCTACCGTCTCATTTTCTATCACCTCCGACTTCTGAGTGCACAAAACGTGAAGCACTTTTAGAGTGGTTAGCATAAAATGCATCTTCTTCTGTCATCATCTGAAAATCATGCCCTTGAACTTCTACAATTTGGTGAACGTGGTCGTCATGTCGCTCATGGGTTGATCACTCGACATTTCCTCACAAGCTAGAAAATTTCACTTAATATTACTGGGGAATTCATGAACATATATCAAGAAACTAATGAGTGTAGATGTTGTGAGATTTATATAAAACAAATCTCTCAGACTATCAACAAATAAAGACTCACAGAAGTATACACTTGTCTGTCCATTATCGTCTTAAACAAGTAACAAAATAGTAAAATACCGAGTATCGAGCCGTAGGAACTGGAAAATCCAAACTTTCTTAAGTCAAACCAAAAGACAATTCCAAATGGAGAAATTGAAGAAATATTTTTGAGTGGGCTTCTAACAACCACTTGATGATAATTAACTTCTTTAGAGAGGAGCAATGGTGTAAGGATCCATTAAGACTTTTAAACAAATAAATCAAATGATACGTTGTAATTAACTTATCCAACCATTTTCTTTTCTAAGGCACTCTTTCGAGGTTGAAAAAGACGCACATCCATAGACTAACTCTAATGTTTCCAAACTAGAGTAAAGTCTAGGTAATGGCACAATCTATCCATTGTATAAGCCATATGGAATTAAAACAAGTTTCCTCGTATCTAAATAACTCTCTCGAGTATACCCTTATATCATTCAAGTTGATGTGTTCAAGTCAGCTTATCTGTAAATGCATTACACTTTAACATTTTCAACAATGATCCACTTGTCAAGAAATAATCTAATAAATATAACCTTGAATAAATGGTTGGAAAGAACTATTAATTAATAACTTCCACTGTCAAAAATCGGTTTTGGTCTTAAAATAAAGTAGAAGGGAAGAAAACTAATATAGGGGCATGTTTAAACGGGAAGACGATCAATTTGCGAGAAGACTGAAAAACAATTTAGACCACATAACTTATAAGAAAAATAACATAAATAGAAAATGAAAATATTTTTGGAAATTAGGATACTTATCATTTTTAATGAAATAAAAATTCTATTAAGGTAGAATTGGAACAAAAAGTTATTTAAAACCATGATAATCTTGTTATATCCATTACATTGGGTATAACAAATTATTCAAATTTTATTTTCAAATGAGAACCTGAAAATTTAGTATTTTTTTCATTGACCACCATCAAAAATGACTTTTTTTGTTCTTATCCTAACAAAAAAAGAGTTTGGAAAGAGATATTAAATATTTTTTTATTATAGATTAAATATTTTAATATTATTATTCCTGCTAAAAAAATAACTTAAAATGATTAACTTAAATTTTGATTATGAAGATGCTAATTAAAACTAGGGAAATTAATAAAAAGCCATTTTCAGCCATGAGTTTCACCTCTTAGCCATGTTCTCTTTGTATTTACCAAAATAGTCATAGGTTCGCAAAACACTATGCGGACCTAGCTAAACGACAAAAAGAGTTACATTTTGGCCCCTGTCCGCAATATACTACATCAGCAATTGCAGACCTTCCCTCTGAAGTTTCAATATTTACACTTTCTACCCAGGTCCGCAATATAAACCCTAATTGCAAACTTGTTGTTTTGCGGACCTACACGTGTAGGCCACCTATAAACCCTAATCGAATCATATCTCGAGAAGAAGCCGTTTTTTGAATTTTTTTGACCCTACCAGGTCCGCGACCAGATTAAGAACCCATCCTCTTCCCCTTCTTATTCTTATATAAATAAAAAGAAGTGGGTACCAAAAGTACACAAGAGAAGCTCTCTTCGTTAAAACGCATATGATTCTTTGACGATTTTCCACGTCAATAACCCTGTATTTTCCACAATGGCTCGTGAGGTAATTTTTTCTTTCCCTTGTATGTACATAAACTGTTTTTTTTAAAGATTGTAGATGATTTGTAGTTTCTTTGTGCTTTTTTATCTAGTGATTTTGTAGTTTTAGCATATTATTATAGGTTTTCCATACCAATTTTTACGTGAAAATGAGTTTTTTGGACGAAAATGGAAAAAAGAATTCTGGGTGGACCAAGAGTAGGTCCGCAAAAATTGCGAATTGGTCCACAAAAATTGCAAAATGGTCCACCCGGATTTTTTTTTCATTTTGGTCCCTACACTTAAGGTAATTACATATTAGGCCCCTATAGTTAGTGTACTTACAGAATTAGTGTACAACTTAAAATATTTACAGATTAGGTCCCTACATTTAGAATATTTACATATTAGGTCTATTCACTTAGAATATTTACAGATTTGGTCCATGTATTTAAAATATTTATAGATTTGGTCCCTAAACTTACAATATTTACATATTAGGTCTCTGTAATTATTATAACAACAACTTTGGTCCTTGAACTCAAAAGAGTTACATATTCGGTTCTTGGATTTATAATATTTACAAATTTGGTCCTTGAACTTACAATATTTACAAATTAGGTCCCTACAATTACAAATAGTTACAATTTAGGTCCCTAAAGTTAAAAGAGCTACAAAATATTTACAAATTAGGTCCCTGTAATTAAAATAACAACAACTTTGGTTCTTGAACTCAAAAGAGTTACATATTCGTCCTTAGATTTACAATATTTACAAATTTGGTTCTTGAACTTATAATATTTATGAATTAGGTCCCTACAATTATATATAATTACAACAATGACCTAAGCTGTACTATCTCTGTATTCATTTTCAGCGATTTATCACTGAGTCTGTTCAGCGATCACTGAACATGTATTGTAATTCATTCAAAGACAAGTATCCTTCAAGAAGACAAAACTCACACCATAGATCCTTCAGCAGCATCACAAATAAGAGCTGAAGATAGAGGCTAGCAAGTTTGTGATCTGAAGAGGTTTTCAGTGATAACAAGATCGTCTACACAAGTGCAAACTCTACACAAGATTCAACAAACACTGATGAGACATCCAGCGTCATTTCAGTACCAGCGATCAAATGAATCTTGTTGAACAAGATTAGTTTTTGTCTTGTCCTTCTGCACACAAAGGATAAAACCTATGCCTTTCAAAGTAAAGTACAGTATGGAGTTACTCTATTGTCTCCAAGCATGCTTACCTACTTTATGAAAGAAGACTATTCATATACTGTCAAAATACTGTATATTTGCAACAAAGGACAAGCTTACCTTTTAAATCTTGCCACATAATTTGTACCTTCTGGATTGCATTTAATGCAATGGGTATAAATATCTGAGTAGTTCTATCTTCTCAGTTATCTTTTCGAATCTCATATCTAAGCATCCTTGCTTTGAAGATCTTACCCAAGAAAATACTCTTCCCTCTAACTCTCTATCTAAGAGAAAGACTTCCACTTTAACTAGTGAAGAGCAGAATACTTCTTAACCTATTTCTTGTAGAAAGTCCTTTCTTTATTCCTATTTGTAATCTGACTAAGATTGAGAAAATCTTAAGGATCCGTTCATTGTAAACCAAACCATTAGCATCGAACGTGAGCAGGCTATCGCTGAGCGTGAGCAAGTAATTACTGAACTCAAAGATGAGAAGGCTACCATTGAAGATGGTTCAAAGCCTCTATCAAGGCCATTGAGATCAACACTTAGATCCCCGCCAAGATAGTTATTCGTCTAGGATTCTTCTATGATCAGGAAGATTGTGTTACTAACAAATCCATGCTTGGGATGGCTTCGATGCAGAAATCATCATTATCGTCATCATCATCGTTACCACCAAGATCAGTGCCAACATCTGGAAGTTGAGGTTCAGAGTCCTCCTCCTCGTCATCATCATCATACTCATCACCAGCATTTGGCAATGTATAAGTGGAAGGATGAAGGTCTGCATGGTTAGCAGCAACATCAATAATCACGATATCATCATCATCGTCATCGTCATCGTCATTGATGGCATCAGAGATAGATTATCTAGCATCCTCAGCATGAGGGTTCAAAGCATTTTCATTCAAAGCATCTTCAACAGTCTCCTCATTATTTTCCCCTTCTGTATCTTTCTCCTCCTCTTTGTCATCATCAAGATTATAACCTGGGAAAGAAAGGCGAGAGGTAAGGTCTTCCAGCTTGTGCTCGATGGAGGATATAGCTTCAACTTGAAGAAGGTTGAATACAGCGACCTGGTCCAGCTATTAACGATCAACATCTCTGAAGGCAGGTTTAGGGACAGGTGTTGGTTGCTGAAGGAGTTGAAAGATTTGTTGAAGGAGCTCACCAGATATAACTTCATCAGCTCTGCTGGAGAGTGCAGCGATAGCTTCATAATTTTTCAGGACTTCCATCTTTATGACCTTCAACATATCTTTGACGTCATGCACCTCATCTTGGACAAGAGAGGCCGTGATTCAGATCTTCCTTGCAGGGCATTGCTTGGTGCGCTTCTTCCATCATGTCGAGGATAGTGGAGACCGTAGGTAGCAACAACTTGACATCCTCAGCCATGTCATGGGTTCAACCTCCATGACTGGGGGTTAATTCTCTATTGGACCTATAGAGAGAGAATAGCTTTGAGCATAAGAAGGCTCAGGGTTAGTAACAAGAAAAGAAAGGGAGGTTTGGTGTATACCTGAGGGGTCATCAACAATATCTGAAAGATTACCAATAGGCATCTCAAATATGTTGTCTTGAGGGTCACCAACATGTATATGAGGTGCTTCGAGAGGATCAACCTCAGGTCCTCTGGTGATGGCTTCACCGGTAGTAGGGACAACCATTATGGGATCATCAGCACTTGTAATCGAGACCAATGAAGGAGGGGAAGAGAGAATGGATAAGAAAATTTATGGAAGATCAACAGTAGCTATGATGGTATTCTTACATTCTATGATTTGAGTCATTGAAGTGGTTGGGGTATGAGCCATGAGTACGATAACATCTGAAGATATTGCTGAAGAGCTTGGGACGGTTTCAGTAGGTGCCTTGGGAGTAAGGATTTTTTCAATAGTTGAGACTTGTTGAGAGGTCTCAGCTAGTATGGTTGGCTTCCTCTTTTTGGCTTTCTTAGCCCTCTTTGAGGGACTAAGAGGGGATTCAGATGGTGTCCTCTTACGAGAGGATGAGGTTGTAGTGGTCGGGATAGACTGGGGGTATTTGCCACAGTCATATCCACTGAAGAAGTAGAAGAAGAAGGAAGAGGGCGAGCATTGGCTATTCTCAGCATTGGAGAGAATAGGCCAATGTCTGAAGGCTTGGTCTTATGATCAATAATCCTTGATCCAAGCCGACGGATAGGGAGGTCACCTTCAGTGCAGTACCTGGTAGAAAGGATCCTGGCAAGAATTTGACTGAGGAACCTGGTGTAGGGGACCACCTTCTCACATTGACGCTTGTTCAGCTTTAACACTAGATCATCGACACTCAGCTTGGCGAAGTTGACGTTGATTTCTCTGATCACTGAACAGCCAACGTTTAGCGCCACCCTTGAAGCTTGGTCTTGTCCTCCAGTCTTTTCCACCAAGCACTAAATAAAGTGCAAAAACAGGTATTGCCATACAGTGGACATCATGTTCTTCTCAATCTTAGTCAATGACTTGTTGAAGTCAGAAGTAGAGTCTTTCTTCAGAGACTAGTTATAGCCAACATCGTCCAAAATCTTGACGATATGCCTAATGTTTGGGTCTCTAGCATAGGGAATAGACTTGGGTAGTCTGAGAGTAGTCTGTACGTTTGAGAAGCCAAAACATACAGTCAACTGGTTGATCTCATGCACCATCTTTGCTTCAACGGTGTACTAGAACTACTTCAGAAGGTCCTCTACCATCACTGGTTCAAAGGTAAGAGCATATCCAAGTATAGAGTTCTTCAAGAACTTAGCAGCATCTACAATTGTGGTTTGTTTACAGGAATCTCCAAGAGTGCTACATGGTTGTTTGGCTCATTATGTCTTCCAAAACAAAGTTCACGTTTTCTGCAACAACCATTTCTATGCACAGATTAATGTAAGAAAGCACTTTAGGACAAAGTCTGAAAGAAAAACTTTCTTTTGGAAAACCAGAAGAAGATTAGGGTTTTAGAAATAGGTTAAATCAAGAAAAAGAATGATTTTTAATCTGTCGTTTGTATTTGAAAGGAAGAAAGAAATCTTCTAAATAACAAACAATGTTTCTTAAAGATTAACAACCAAACAAGAAGTTACAAACCTGTTTCAGGAAAGAAAGGAAGAAACAGGTTTGAAGGAGGTTTTCTGGGAGTTTTTGTTTGCACAAAGTTCTTGAGAGAGAGAGAGAGTATTTGTGTAAGCGTAAAGATAAATATGAGAGGCTAAGTCTGATATTTATAGGCGAGATGAGAGAGAAAGAGGAGAGAGGAAAATGACGCTTTGAAAAGATGTACAATGATGAATTTCTTTGCACGTCATTTTACGGTAATTGGTTAGAAGAGAACATGGACTGCATGTACCAGAAGAACTCACGTGATACCATAATATTTTTAATGACATCATAAACATATGACAGTTCATCATCCTTTTTCTTTTAAAACAAAGGATCACTGAATAAGAAATTTCAGTGATAGTTTTAAGTTTCTTTTAAAGAAAAGATCATTGAATAAGAAAAGTTCAGTGATAGTTTTAAGAAAAGAAAATTATATCTTTAAAAGTAAGATACATTTACTGAAGAGTTCAGTGACAGAAAGAAAACACTGAATCATTTCACCTTTAAAACATTTCAATCACCAAAAGAAAAGATTCAGCGATAGGTTTGTTTTAAGATAGAAAAGTAGATATACCTTAGAGATAATATTTACTCAAAAGTTCAGTGATATAAGGAAACACTGAATCATCTCTTTTAAAACATTTTGATCACTAAATAAGAAAAGATTCAATGATAGTTTTAAGTTTTTAGAAAAGAAGATATGTATACAAACCTTAGAGAGAAAGATATATTTACTCAAGAGTTTAGTGATAGAATAAGAACACTGAATCATTTCACTTATGTATCACTGAGTGTTGCTTAGAGCTGAAGGAGCTAATCCTCAACGTTCAGCATTCCAAGTTCACTGACTAAAACATTAAATCTTGTTTTACCAAGAGGCTTTGTAAACAGATTAGCGAGTTGGTACTCAGTAGGTACGAAGTGAAGTTAAATATTATCATTCATAACATGATCTCTGATAAAATGATTGTTGGTTCCAGTCGGATCTACAAGAGTTTATAAGTAAGAGTTTGTAAAAGGGGGGGATGAATACAAATTTTTTTAAAAATATATATTGATAAAGAAGATCAATACAAATTTTTACAAACTGTTTGCGGAAGAAATAGGATATATAACTTATGTAAACAATCAAAGATACACACAAACTTACAAATAGCAATAAGAAAAGGCTTGATATGAGAAATAAAATAAGAAGAAATGTGATATTCACTTGTTAAAGTGGGTCTTTCTCTTAGATGGAGAGTAGAGAGAGAAGTATCTTCTTGGGTAAGATAAAATAAGAAAGATGTAACTAAGAAGAGATAACTACTCAACTATTTATACCTATTGCATTAAATACAATTTAGAAGGTACAAAGTACATGGAAAGCTCTTAGAGGAGAGTTTGTCCTTTGTTGTACGTATATAGTCTTTTGGCCGTATATGAATAGTCTTTTTTTCATAAAGTAGGTAAGCATGCTTGGAGACAATAGAGTGACTTCGTACTATAGTTTACTTTAGAAAGGTATGGGTTTGTCCTTTGTGCGCAAAAGGACAAGACAAAAACTAATCTTGTTTAACAAGATTCATTTGATCGCTGAACATTGGAATGACGCTGGAGGTCTCATTAGTGTTTGCTGAATCTTGTGTATATTTCACACTTGTGTAGACGAGCTTGTCACGAACTTGCTGGTCTCTAATCTTCAACTTCTGTCTTCGACATCGCTTAAGGATCTGCGGTGTGAGTTTTGTTGTCTTGAAGGATATTGGTCTCTAAATTAATTACAATACATGTTCAGCGATCACTGAACAGACTCAGTGATGATCTCTGAAACTGAATACAAATATAGTACACTTCGTAGGGTAAAAGGGATCATGATAAATCATTGAGAAAGAGGATCAACAATCTTCCCCTATTTGATGATGATAAAACAACATAAAGAAAATTGCTTAAGTTACATCAATAAGGAAAAGGTACTGGTAAAATACTTGTCCCTTTTAACTGTTTTGGGATATTTTCCAGTGATATAGTTTACTACGTAAAATTACATAAGTTGTAAAGGATTACAAGGAAAGAATAAATTTGCACAATATTAATAACTGAAACTAAAAGCATTTACTCTTTTCAGAATAAATTTGCACAATATTAGTAACTGAAACTAAAAGCATTTACTCTTTTCAAGGATCTTTTTTAGTGAACTGATAATTTGATTGAATATTTTTCAAGGAAAAATATTACAAGTTATTATAATCAGCATTGGTAGACCTCATGTATAAATGCTATACATTGAAAGAAAAGAAAAGGAAATAAGATTACAAGATTGAAAGGACACCTAATCTAAGTTGCTGAAGTTGATGTACTCAGGGATATCTTCTCCAAGCTTCTAGCGTCTTAGTTTTTTCTTTCTGATCTTGCCCTCCATCATCTCTCCAAATAGATCATCATTTAGCCAAGTCCTTAGATATTCTAAGTGGCCTATAGGTAGTTATGGAACTCAGATACTCGCTGAAACCTATACTGACCATCATAGTCAATGAACATAAGTTCATACCCAGGTTTCATGTTTATTGTGTTGGGTATATAAGGACCCTTCGTAGGTAGTGACAAGTTCAGCATTGAGATATCCGGCTTCTTTCGATCCTTGAGAAGTTCATCCACTGAGAATTTTGTCTCGTGCTCGTTCTTGTGGGATAGACCATCTTCAGGTTCTGAAAGGGATCTTCTTCGAGAGGGCGACTTCTTTGGCAGAGGAGGAACCTCTATGATCTTCGATACCTTCTTGAATAAATCATTTAAAATATCTTCAATCAGAGGCATGTGCTTGGATTTTGATCTCTAGATAGCCCTCGAATCTCCAGCCACTCGTAGAAGCCATACTGGTCGAGGTATGAAGAATACTCAGACACATCATCTCAATTCTCTCGAAAAATGACCATTGAAATTAGGATGCCACCATCCTTCATTCGTCCATTGATGATGACGTTTGAGATCTTGTAGGGACTTATCCTTGTCTCGATCCTTTTTCAGCACCATTTCAGATCTCTATCTTTTAGCTGCAACGCCCATTGATGTTGTCATTCAGCTTTTGATAATAGTTGGGCCTGAGCTTTTAGAGGATCTTTCTTCTTGAGCTTCCCTTTAGCTAGAGCTTTGGAAGCTAGAGTCTTGACTAACTCTAGATTGTCTTTTAGTTGTTTCAAGTGTAGCTTCAGTTCTTCTTCAGCTTTCAGGGACTCTTCTCATTTAACTTTAGTAAGGAAATCAAACTCACCACAACCAGAGGTATAAAGAGGGATTTTTACTCTGGTTTGGTCGAGCTGATTTATTAGCTGAATCCTCCTCTGGTCTTGATCAGCTTCTAAACACTTCGGTTGTCTAGGCGACTCCCTGAGTGTTGGAATTTCTGCTTCACCTTCATCTGTGCTTTCACAAGATATGAGATGTGTTGATGGACCAAGTGGGTTTGTTGGTGCATAGAGAAGAAGAGGAATAGGGTTCAACATTTCAGTATCTGAGGTGATAGGCACAAACGTGGAGGATTCGACGACCTAAGATGGACTGATTTCCCTAAGTACGATGACAAGGCTGTCTTCATCCACTTTTTTGACCTTATCTTTGGAGTACTGGTTCCCTGAAGCTGAAGGTCTCTCCCCTTGGGAAGCCAGTTCCCAGATAGAGATTCCGTTTAGTGTTGGTTGTCTTGGGATGACTTGGATGCAGAAGTCATCATCATCGTCGTCATCTTCATCATTATCACCAAGATCATTGTCGACATCAAGGATTTGAGGTTCAACATCCTCATCTTCATGATCATCTTCATCATCATCCTCATCACTAGCATTTGGCCATGTTCAGATGTGGAAGGATGGTCTTCATGATTAGCAGGAGCGATCACAACATCATCTTCATCAATAGCATCCTCAGCAGCAGGGATTAGAGCATCTACATGAGGGATCAAAGCAGCAACATCATCAACATTTCCTCGTCTGCAACAATTTTCTCTTCCTATTTATCTTTCTCTCCTCTTTGTCATTATCAAGATTAGAGGATAGGTCATTAATATGAGAGGAGAGGTTTTCTAGCTTGTGCTCTAGAGAGGAAATAGCTTCAGCATGGAGAATGTTGAAAACAACTACCATTTCCTGCTGTTGACGATCCATTTCACTGAATGATGGTTTAGGGAATAGCACCGGTAGCTAGAGGAGTTGGAAGATTTGTTGAAGAGCATGGTGAGCTGAGCCTAGACTTCATTAGCTTTGCTGGATAGAACAGCTACAGCTTCAGCGTTGGCTTGGACTTCAGTCTTCACCGCCATCCGTGACTCCTTGATGTCACAAACCTCATCTTTGACAACAAAGAGGCCGTTTGTCAGTTCTTCCTTGAAGGGCATTGCTTTGTGAACCTCACACATTTTATCAAAGATTGTGGCGACAACGGGCAACAGTAGCTTGACGTCCTCACCCATGTCATAGGCTACAGCCTCGATGACTGGGGGTTGATTTCCTGAAGGACCTGTAGAGTCAAGAGATAGTTGAGCATAAGAGGGTTTAAAGTTAGTATGAGGGAAGTGAAGGCTTGGTGTTTACATGAGGGGTCCTCAGCGTCATCTAAAGGATTGACACTAGTCATTTCACATGCGGCCTCTTGAGGGTTGGTTGCAAGTGTCTAAGGAGCCTTGAGAGGAGCAACCTTAGGTCCTGTGGTGATGGATTCAAAAATGGTGGGGACAACCACAATGGGATCATCAGCGTGTGTGATCAAGACCAAGAAGGGAGGAGAGGAGATGATGGCTGAGAAAGACTGTGAGTGATCAGCAGTGGCGATGCTGGTATTCACATATTCAGCGATTTGAGTCACTGAAGTGGTTGGGAGAGTAGCCATGTGTACGACAGTATCTAAAGAGATAACTGAAGAGCTGGAGAGGCTTGCAAGAAGCACCTCGGGGGGTAAGGCTTTTTTTAATAGTTGAGACCTTTTAAGAGGTCATAGCTAGATTGCTTGGTATCCCCATTTTGTCTTTCTTATCCTTCTTTGAAGGACTAAGATGGGCTTCATATTGTGTCCACTTTTTAGAGGATAAGGATGTAGTGGTCGGGATAGACTAAGGGAGGTTTGCCTTATTCTTAACCACTTGCAAAAGAGAAGAGCAAGAAGAAGGAAGGGTGCAAGAAGCATTGGCTATCCTCAACATAGGGGGGAATATACCAATGTGTGACGGCTTGGTCTTGTGGTCGAGAATTCTGAGACCAAGCTGACAGATGGAGAGGTTACCTTCAGTGGGGTAGTTTGTTGCGAAGATCTTGGAGAGTATCCCACTGAGAAACCTTGTGTAGGGAGACACCTTCTCATGCTGATGTTTGTTCAACTTTAGCACCAGGTCTTCGAAGATCAGCTGCGTGTAATTCACATTGATGTCCCTGATCACTGAAGTGCTGATGTTTAGTGCCACTGATGAGGCTTGGTCTTGTCCTCCAGTCTTGTTGCCCATGCACTGGATAAAGTACGATTAAAGATATTGCCAGACGGCAGACATACGATTCTTCTCGATGTTCATCAGTGATTTGTTCAGCTCAGTGCTTGAGTCCTTCTTCAACGACCAATTGTAATCGATATCGTCCAAGGTCTTGACGATGTGTTCAATGTGAGGTTCTCTAGCGAAGGGGACAATATTTGGAAGACGAATAGCAGTCCTGGCGGTAGGAACGCTGAAACTGATAGTCATGTTGTTGTAAGTGAAGAAGATCTTTTTAGCTGTGTTTACACCTTTGTCAATAACCTCATTTGCCTCAGCGGTGTACCAGAATTATTGAAGTAGGTCCTTCACCATTATTGGTTCAAAGGAGAGAGCATATCCTAGTACCGAGTTCTTTAAGAACTTGGCAACATCTGCAAATTGTGACTTATTTACATGAATGTCGAGAAGAGCGACATGATTGTTTGGTTTGAAAGAGATTTCCTCCAAATCGAAGTTAACACTTTGTGCAACCATTTCTGTAAAAAGAAAAGATGAACAGAAAGGAGTAGGGCACAAATTAACGTTAGAACTCTCTTTCAGGGAAAAGTTTTGAAAGAAAAAACTTTCTTTTGAAAAACAAAAGAATAATAGGATTTTTAAGAAGATTTAGGGTTTTGAAACTTGGTTAAAATCAAGAAGAAGAATGATTTGTATCCTGTTGGTTTGTATTTAAAAGAAATAAAAACGTTTTTAAATAACAAACAAAGTTTCTTGAGGAATAACAATAAAAAAAATAAGAAGAACAAACCTATTTTGTTATAGAAGGAAGGAAACTGGTTCGAAGGAAGTTTTTGAAGGTTGTTGTTTGCAAAAATTCTTGAGAGACAAAGTTCTTTAGAGAGTTATATAAGCGTAAGAAAAAATATGAGAGGGTAACTCTTATAATTATAGGTGAGAGGAGAAAGACAGAAGAGTGAGTAAAACAACGCTTCAAAAAGATGTGCAATGATGAAAAACTTTGCACGTCATCATCCTGTGATTCGGTGGAAGAGTAATGGACCACGTGTGTCAGAAGGATGCGCTTGTAAAGAGAGTCCATTATTTTAAAAAATTTAATGACGTCATAAAAGTAAGGCCTTTCATTATCACTTTCCTTTTAAATGATCACTGAATAAGTAAAGAGTTCAGTGATGATTTAAGATTTCTTTTAAAACAAATGATCACTGAATAAGAAAAGTTCAGTGATAGTTTTAAGTTTAGAAAAGAAAAATATATCTTAAGAGTAAGATACAGAAATTGAAGGGTCCAGTGATACAAATAGAATCACATAGTCATTCCACCTTTAAAACATTTTAATCACTGAATAAGGAAAGATTCAGCATCAGATTTGTTTTAAGAAAAGACAAGTAGATATACCTTAGAGGTATACTTACTCAAGAGTTCAGTGATAGAAGGAAACATCGAAACATCTCTTTTAAACATTTTGATGATTGAATGAGAAAAGATTCAGTAATGGTTTTAAGTTTTTTAGAAAAGAAGATAGTTATATATACATTAGAGAGAGATATACATTTATTCAAGAGTTCAGTGATAGAATAAGAACAATGAATCATTTCACTATGTATCACTGCGTATTGCTTAGAGCTGAAGGAATTAATCCTCAGCGTTTAGCATTCCAAGTTCGCTGATTAAGATGTTAAATCTTGTCTCATCAAGAGGCTTTCTAAAAAGGTCATCGAGTTGGTACTCAGTAGGTATGAAGTGAAGTTACAATATAACCATTCATAACATGGTCTATGATAAAATGATATCTGATCTCAATATGTTTGGTCTTGGAGTGAAGAATAGGGTTATTTGCAATTGCACTAGTGCTATCGCAGTAGATAGGGATCTTTGAGAGCTGAAGATCATAGTCGTTGAGTTGGTTTATCATCCAAAGGATTTGAGCACAACAACTTCCAGTGGCAACATATTAGCCTCAACAGTTGATGTGGATACTGAGTTTTGCTTCTTATTTGTCTAGCTCACCAACTTTCCACCTAGAAGTTGACAACCTCTAGTGGTGCTTTTCCATCAATTTTGCAACCTGCAAAACCACTATCCTCATAACCAATTAGGTCAAAACCTGAGTCTTTGGGATACCAAAGGCCCAGATTAGGAGTTCCCTTAAGATATCTGAATATGCTTTCTACAACAATCAAATTGGATTCCTTAGGTTCATATTGATATCGTGCACATAGATGAATTGTTGGTTAATATCAAATTTCTTCAACATATCCCTGACATACTTACTCTGATTTATAAAGATACCTTTATCAGTTTGATTTGAAGACTTAGAAAGTAAGTTACTTATTCCATAATGCTCATCTAATATTCTTTCTTCCTGCGTTCAGCAAACTGAAAAAACAAAATGGGATCAGTGGAACCAAATATAATATTATTGACATAAATTTGGACTAAAATGATATGACCCTTGACCTTCCTAAGGTGGTGTTTGGTTCGCAGATTCTGAAGGAATCTGATAGAATTGGAATGTTGAATTTCATTGACCAAATTCCATTATCTCGTTTGTTTCATTCTTTTTCACGAAAGGAATCTTCAAAATCCTACTAATTCCACAAATAAAGGAATTTAACATTCCTTAGCAACTACATGGTATTTTGATGGAATGGAATCTCTATCTTCATTATACCAAATATGCCCTTAACCGAATATACTCTGATCTCATAAAACCTAATATGACCATCGTTGACCACTATTGATGTGAACCACCGCCGACCACCTCCACCGATTTGAACCACCGCCGACCACCACCACCGACTATCACTGATCTGAACCACCGCCAACCACCCCCATCGATATGAATCACCACCGACCACCACCATCGATTACCATGATCTGAACCACCGCCGACCACCACCACCGATCTAAAGCACCGTCGACCACCACCACCGACCACCACCACTGATTACCACGGATCTGAACCACCACCAATCTGAACCACAGCCGACCACCACCACCGATCTGAACCACCGCCGACAATCACCACCGACTACCACCGATATGAACCACCGACTACCACCAATTTGAATCGCCGCCACCGCCTATCTGAACCGCCACTAACCACCTCCATCTGAACCACTGCGGACCACCATCAATTTGAATCATTGCGAACCACCACCATCTGAACCACTGTGGACCACATCCGACCACCGTCGATTTAGTAACGTCGTTTGGCTTACGATTATATTTGGGTTGTGTATTTTATATTTTTTACATATTAAATAATTATTTTATTAAAATACTTTTAGTTTTAAAAAAATAAAAATTTTCAAAAAAGTGCATTTTGGTCATTTATCAATATTTTATTCCAATTCTAAAGCTACATTATGTGAACCAAACAGACAGATTCCAATTCCTTAATATATTCCATTCCAATGTCTGCCAACCAAACAGGTGGTCAAGCCTGACAACATTCCATTCCAATTCCTTCAAAATCAAATTCCTTTAACAAATTCCATTACATCCAAAAACAATCTGCGAACCAAATGCCACCTAGGAAATAGGATCTGGTCAATCTTTCCACGGACAAATTTCTCAAATATGAGAAATGAAGAAAGGGTGTCATGCGAGGCACGAGGGGCTTGTTTTAACCCATAAAAAGCTTTATCCAATCGATAAACAAGATTAAGATATTTTAGGTCAAGAAACCCTGGAGGTTGTTCAACATAAACTTCCTTCTAAAATTTTCCATTTAGAAAAACGCTCTTTACATCCATTTGGTAGACTTTAAAGTCCCTATGGGCAACACAGGCTAGGAAGAGTCAAATAGTTTATAGTCTAGCCACTGGTGCGAAGGTTTCGTCATAATCGATTCCTTCTTCTTGTCTGTATCCTTGAGCAAAAAGACGAGCCTTGTTATGGGATAAAATTCCTTGTTCATCTAACTTATTATGATAAACCGATTTGGTGTCTATGATAGTTCTGTCAGATGGATGTGGAAAAAAGTACCAGGCTTTGTTCCTATCAAACTCAACGCTTTCTTTTTGCATAGTGGTGACCTAGCTTGGGTCAGTGATAACCTCATTGATTTTATTGGGATCAACTAGAGAATGAATGTTTACAAAGAGATAAATATTACCTAGACCGCGACGCATTTGAGTACCTTCACTTGGATCACCAAGAAGTTGATCAATAGGATGGTATTTCGTCCATCACTAAGCTGGTTGAAGATAATCTTCTGAGACTAGAGGCTCATGTATAGAAGATGATGCTTCGGCAAGAGAGTCTTCAACAACAGGTTAGATTGCCAAAGGATCCTTAGAGAGCAATTCATTTACTGATAGAGGTTCAGTGACTGAAGGAGATTCAGCGACTGAAGGGTCAGAATTTGAAGTAGAAGGGGCAAGTAAGTAATAGGAACAGTAGCAATCCTTGATGAGGATTCAACT
The DNA here is from genome assembly GCF_001531365.2 of Cynara cardunculus var. scolymus. Classification (NCBI taxonomy): domain Eukaryota; kingdom Viridiplantae; phylum Streptophyta; class Magnoliopsida; order Asterales; family Asteraceae; genus Cynara; species Cynara cardunculus. The sequence continues at coordinate 15,412,187 of NC_037532.1, forward strand.
CTGTTATTTGTTGCTTCTAGAATGATGAATGGATCATCATCAACTTCAAGAAGGTCAGCACTTGGTTGATTGCTGAAAGAAGCTTTAGGTTCTCCATAGTAAGATATCATCTAGTTGTCTAACTCTTCATCATCTTCAGAGATGGGTTTATATTTAGGTGATTAAGACTCATCAAAGGTGACGTGAATAGATTCCTCTATTGTTTGTCGTCTTTTGTTGAATACTCTAGAGTCTTTGGACACTTAAGAATATCCAAGAAAGATTCCTTCATCAGCTTTAGAATCAAATTGGTCCCTGTTGTTAAGGATATAATATGTACAACCAAAGATATGAAAAAAGCTGAGAGAAGGCTTTCTGCTATGGAAGAGTTCGTAAGCTGTCTTCTAGAATCTCTCGACGATCAACGATCGGTTCTCAGTAAAACAAGCAGTGCTGACAACTTCTGCCTAGAATTGAATACTAAGAGAAAGAGGTGTCAGGAATAGAAGAGACAAAAGTACCAAACTTCAGCATGGACTTGTCAGTGACACAATCTTCCTAATCATAGGAGAACCCTAGACCACTCTTTATCTTGGCAAGGATCTGAGCGTCGAAGATCTTAGAGGCCTTGATAGAGGCTATGCACCAACCTTCAATGGTAGCCTTATCAGCCTTAAGTTTAGCAATTGCTTGCTCACTCTCAATGATAGCCTGTTTGCATTCGATGCTAATGGTTTGGTTTACAATGACCTGATTATTAAGATTTTCCTTAATCTTGGTCAGCTCTTTGATCTTTGAATGACATTTCTCTAATTGTTCTTTATGCTCAAATTTAAGCTTTTCATCTTTGGTTTTGACATTCAGGGTATTGTAAAGGTCAACCCTCAGCGTATCTAGTGCACATAGGCTATCAGAAGAAGAAGAAGGTTCATTCAGGTTACATAGCTGAGCAGAGGTTGATGACGAGGGATCACTGGAGGATGATGTCTCAGATGGTTTATCTTTGACATCCTCGGCCATGAGACAGAGGTAGGTCGTGTCTTCCTCGTTAAAGGATGATTCTTCAGAAGAATCAGCCTAGTCATGCTCTACAACAACAAGACCTTTGCCTTTACGTTGAACATTTTACATCTTCTTGTTGTTTTCCTTCAGTTTCAGGTACTTGTCCTTTTGAGGCCTGAAGAAGGATGGGAGGTTGGAAGATGGCATCACAACTCTCTTCGACCTGCATTCACTAGCAAAGTGACCTTTGTGTTGACAGTTGTAGCAACTAGCTGAATCCTTGTCAATGGGGATTGACTTTGGCTTTTCAGCTATGATTAACGAAGGAGATCTACGGTAACTGCTTTTTCTGGTGAACCTCCTGAAAGAGTTAGTTAGAAGGGTCAGCGACTCGTCAAACTCTGAAAGATCAGCGTATGTCAAGTCCTCAGAGTTAGAAGAATTTAACTCAGTGATAGAAACAGAAGAAGAGGGAGTAGAAGATATAAAAGGGTCAACTGAAGGGCTAACAAAGATCAAAGCTAACGGAGAGCTTTTCATTTCCCTGGAGTCTTTTAGAAAATTCTTCTTCAGCTGACGGGATTGCTCATGATTAAGAAATATCCCATAAAGAGAACTGAGAGAAAGGGATGACATGTCTTTGGACATCTTGAGACACATGGTATAATTATACCATGATTCTGGCAAAAATTCAAGGAATTTTAGCAGTGTCTCTGAGATAGAATATTCTTTTCCAACGGTCCTCAAATCAATAAGAAGACAATTAAATCGTTCATGTATTTCAGACAAAGATTCTGATTTTCCACAAAGAAAACTTTCATATTGTCTTACTAGATTTATCTTCCTCGATTGTTGTACTTTAGAAGTACCTTCATAGAGAACACGAAGAGTGTCCCACATGGTTTTCGAGGTTTTAAGCTTCATCACAGAGTGATAAACCTCGTGAGAAAGATCCATGGCTATTATAGATCTCGTACGAGTATCTAAAACCATCTTCTTCTTGTCTTCATCACTCCACTAATAAGGGAGCTTTGGAAATTGTCCTTAAGAAATCGTGCCAGTCGTAGCAGTTGCAAAAGCTGCTGGACAGATTGTGAACGGAACAAAAGGTCCATTCTCAATGTAGTATGGAATCTCATGATCCACACCTTCCAAGAAGAGAGGCATCTGGTTTTTCCAGAGACTCAAGTTATCTCTGATAAACCGGGGAGGTTTGGCAAGAGACCATTATCATTAAAGTTTGTGCTAGTGTTCTGCAAAGCCATTTTGAAAGGAATAAATTATCTAGAAAAGAAGAGATAATAGAACACCAATAAAAGAACAATACAATATAAAAACAAAAACTGCTCTAATACCACTTGTTGGTCCCAACCGGATCTATAAGAGTTTATAGGTAATAGTTGTAGAAGGGGGGATAAAAACGAATAGAACAACTTTCACTTTTAAAAAATATATATTGATAAAGAAGATCAATACATATTTTTATAGATTATTTGAAGAAGAGATAGGATATAGAACCTATCTAAAAAAATCAAAGATACACACAAAATTACAAATAACAATAAGAAAATACTTGCTACAAGAAATAAGATAAGAAGAAATGTGCTCTTCACTTGTTAAAGTGGGTCTTTCTCATAGACAGACAGTACAGAGAGAAGTATCTTCCTGGGTAAGATAAGACGAGGAAGATGAAACTGAGAAGAGAGAACTACTCAACTATTTATACCCATTGCATTAAATGCAATTTAGAAAGTACAAAGCACGTAACAAGCTCTTAGAGAAGAGCTTGTCCTTTGTTGCGGGTATACGGTCTTTTGGCCATATATGAACAGTCTTCTTTCATAAAGAAGGTAAGCATGCTTGGAGACAATAGAGCGACCTCGTACTGTACTTTAATTTAGAAAGGTATCAGTTTGTCCTTTGTGTGCAGAAGGACAAGGAAAAAACTAATCTTGTTCAACAAGATTCATTTGATCGTTGAACACTGTAATGACTTTGAAGGTTTCATCAGTGTTCGCTGAATCTTGTGCAGATTTCACACTTGTGTAAACGAGTTTGTTATCACTGAAAACCGCTTCAGATCACAAACTTGCTGGTCTTTAATCCTCAGCTTCTGTCTTCGACATCGCTGAAGGATCTGTGGTGTGACTTTTGTCTTCTTGTAGAATACTGGTTTCTGAACGAATACATGTCTGGTCTCAATATGTTTGGTCTTGGAGTGAAGTACAAGGTTGTTTGCAATTGCAATGGCACCAGTGCTATCACAGTAGATAGGGATCTTTCAGAGCTAAATATCATAATCGATGAGATGGTTTTTCATCCAAAGGATTTGGCACAACAGCTTGTAGCGGAAACATATTCATCCTCAGCAATTGATGTGAACACTTGCTTCTTACTTGTCTAATTCACCAACTTTCCACCTAGAAGCTGACAGCTCCAATAGTGTTTTTTCCTATCAATCGTGCAACCTGCAAAATCACTATCCGCAAAACCAATTAGGTTGAAACCTGAGTCTTTGGGATACCAAAGGCCCATATGAGAAGTACCCATAAGATATCTGAATATGTGTTTTACAGCAATCAAATGAGACTCCTTAGGTTCAGACTGATATCTTGCACAAAGACAAGTAGAATATATGATATCAGGTCAGCTAGCTGTGTGATACAGCAATGAGCAAATTGTTTCTCTATAAATAGTAATGTTTACAAGCTTTCCATTTGGATCCTTGTTCAACGAGAGAGGAGGAGCCATTGGAGTCTTCATAGATGAACTGTTGGTTAAGTCGAATTTCTTCAACATATCCCTGATATACTTACTCAGATTGATAAAGATGCCTTTATCATATTGTTTAATCTGAAGACCTAGAAAATAAGCCAGTTCTCCCATCATGCTCATATGATATTCTTTCTTTATACGTTCAACGAACCGAAAACACAAAGAGGGATTAGTGGAACCATTTATAATATCATTGACATAAATTTGGACTAGAATGATATGACCCTTGACTTTCCTGAGAAATAGGGTCTTATCAATCTTTTCACAAACAAATTTCTCAAAGATGAGAAAAGAAGAAAGGGTGTCAAACCAGGCACGATGGGCCTTTTTTAACCCATAAAGAGCTTTATCCAATTGATAAACATGATTAGGTTATTTTGGGTCAAGAAACCCTGGAGCTTGTTCAACATAAACTTTCTCCTGAAGTTTTTCGTTCAGAAAAGTGCTCTTTACATCCATTTGGTAGACTTTAAAGTCTGTTTGGGCAGCATATGCTAGGAAGAGTCAAATAGCTTCGAGTGTAGCCACTGATGCGAAGGTCTCATCATAGTCGATTCCTTATTCTTGCCTGTATTCCTAAGCAACAAGACGATCCTTGTTACGAGTTACAATTCCTTGTTCATCTAACTTTTTGCGATAAACCATTTGATGCCTATCACAGTTTTGTCAGATGGACGCGGAACAAGTTACCAACCTTTGTTCCTGTCAAAGTCAATGAGTTCTTCTTGAATAGCAGTGACCCATCATGGTTCAATGATAGCCTCATTTATTTTCTTGGGCTTAACTAGAGAAAGAAAGTTGACAAAGAGATAAATATTACCTAGACCGCGACGAGTCTGAATAACTACACTTGGATCACCAAGAATTTGATGGATGAGACGGTCTTTCGTCCATCACTGAGATGGTTGATGATATAAATTATCACCTTCTGAGATTGGAGTCTCATTTATAGAAGATGAGGCTTCAACAAGAGAGTCTTCAGCAACAACTTGAATTGCCTAAGGAACCTCAGTAAGTGATCCATTTACTGATAGGGGTTCAGTGACTGAAGGAGGTTTAGTGACTGAAGGCTCAGTATTTGAGGTAGAAGGGGGTAAGTGACTATTGGGAACGACAATAATCCCTGAAGAGGATTTAGCTTCATTAGTTGTCACATCTGGAATGATGAATGTCTCATTGTCAGCTTTAGGGAGGTCAACGTTTGTTTGATTGCTGAAGGAAGCTTTAGGTTCTCCATAGTGATATATCATCCAGTTGTCGAACACTTCATCATCTTTTGAAATGGGTTTAGAGTTAGCTAATTGAGATTCATCTAATGTGACATGAATAGATTCTTCTATCATTTGTCGTCTTTTGTTGAATACTCTGAAGGCTTTGGACACTGAAGAATTTTCAAGAAAGATTCATTCATCAGCTTTGAAATCGAACTTCCCAAGGTGATATTTGTTGTTTAAGATATAGCATGTACAACCAAAGAAATGTAGAAAGTTGAGAGAGGGATTTCTTTTATGGAAGAGTTCGTAAGCTGTCTTCTTGAATCTCTTAACGATCAACGACTGGTTCTGAGTAAAATAAGCACTGTTGACAGCTTCTGCCTAGTTTCGAGGAAGGCCAGTGACAATATCTTTTCGAGACAGCTCATTCAACGACTTAAAGTTGAGATAAGAAAGTCGTTTATGCCATAACTAGTTGATATCTTATGAAGCTTTAGAAAGGAAACAACTATTCTCAGTGAAGGGATAATCCATATTGATGACGTACATGTTCTCTAGACGAGAACCTGTAAGAGCAAGGTTGTCATCTTTGTCGTAGACATAACATGACTTCTTTAGAAATTGAACTATGAAATCTTTATCACACAGTTAACTGATGCTGAGAATATTATGCTTCACTCCTTCAACATATGCAACACGTTTGAAGGTGATTGCACCGTTGGTTAATATACCAAAGCCCTTGGTATATCCTTTTCTGTTTCCTCCAAAGGTCACAGAAGGGCCTCTTTCGTCTTTATAGTCTAAGAGCAGGGATTTGTCTCTAGTCATGTGTCTTGAACATCCACTATCAAGATACCAGATGCTTTTGACTTTCTGCAATATAAAATAGATTAAAATTACTTTGGTACCCATTTCAATGGGTCCAGTAGAGTTAGAGGTGACATCTTCCTTTTCTAAGCCTGCAGAAAAGGCTTCAGCGTTAGCAAGAGTCTTCACTGAGCCTAAAAAAGAGGCTTCCATGATTTTCTTCACTTTAGTCGTTTTCACAACTTTGGTGGCTGATTTTTCAGCCTTAGTTACTTTCTTTATCTTAGTTGGCGAACTAGATTTGGTAGTTGAAAGACACTTACTAGCGACATGAGAAGTTTCACCACAGTGACGACACTTTCTATAGCTGAAAGAAGCTTTAGGGACAGAAGAGTTAGAAAGAGAAGAGGGACAAGCTCCAAGAATACCTTTTTCATTTGTTTGAGGAGGAACAGACTAAAGGATTAGATATCTTGGGTGAAATATTCACTTTCAGATTTGGGGAATATCTTTGAGAGCGTTCAGAGACCTTTGTCCCTGAGGAAAAAGGTTTACATGCTGAAGGAAAAGAATTGGGTCTATTTGACTTACGGTGGTCCTTCTTGGGATGAGGAGGAATGTTGACAATGGATATACCTTTGTCTTTGCATCCTAAACTTAGAGAAGTTCCTTCAAGATGAGTTTTAGTAGAAGAGTATTGAGAGGAAGAGGTGTCAGGAATAGAATAGACAAAAGTACCAAACTTAAGCATGAACTTGTCAATGACACAATCAACCTAATCATAGGAAAGTCCTAGACCATAATTTATTTTGGCGGGGATCAGAGCGTTGACGATCTCAGTGTCCTTGATGGAGGCTTTGAAACATCCTTTAATGGTAGCTTTGTTAGCCTTGAGTTCAGCAATTGCTTGTTCACACTCCACGATAGTTTGATCGTGTTCGATGCTAATGGGTTGGTTTACATTGACCTGATCCTTAAGATTTTCTTCAATCTTAGTAAGCTCTTTGATATTTGAAAGGCATCTCTCTAATTACATGCCTATGTAGAGGTTGACGGAGAAGGATCACTGGAGGATGACGTCTAAGATGGTTAACATTTGACATCCTTGGCCCTGAGACAGAGATAGGTCGTGTCTTCCTCGTCCGAGGATGATTCTTCAGAAGAATCAACCTAGTCATGCTCTTTAGTGACAAGACCATTGCCTTTACGCTGAAGATTCTTCATCTTCTTGTACTTCTCCTTCAGTTTTAGGTATTTGTACTTTTGAGGCCTGAAGGAGGATGGGAAATTGGAAGATGGTGTCGCAGCTTTCTTCAACTTGCATTCACTAGCAAAGTGACATTTGCGTTAGCTAGTTGAAGCCTTGTCAATGGGATTTGACTTTGGCTTTTCAACAATGGTCAGGGAAGGAGATATACGATAGTTGATTTTTCTAGCGAACCTCCTGAAAGAGTTAGTAAAAAGGGCCAGCGACTTATCAAACTCTGAAAGATCAGCATCTGCCAAGTCTTCAGAGTTAGAAGGATGTAACTAAGTGATAGAAACATAAGAGGAGGGAATAGAAGAAATAAAAGGGTCAGATGAAGGGCTATCAAAGATCAAAGCTAATAGAGAGCTTTTTATTTCTCTGGAGTCTTTTAAAAGATTCTTCTTCAGCTAACGGGATTGCTCATGATTAATCAATATCCCATGAAAGGAACTGAGAGAAAGGGAGCATATATCATTAGACATCTTGAGACACATGGTATAATTAACCCATGATTCTGGAAAACATTCAAGGAACTTTGTCAGCATATCTGGGTTGGAATATTCTCTTCCAACTGTCCTCAAATCAATAACAAGACCATTAGAGTGTTGATATACTTCAGACAAATATTGAGATTTTTCACAGAGAAAACTTTCATATTGTCTTACTAAATTTATGTTCCTCGAACATTGTACTTTAGAACTACCTTCATATTGAACACAAAGATTTCCCACATGGTTTTCGAAGTTTTAAGCTTCATCACGGAGTGATACACCTCATCAGGTGGAGCCATGACTATTATAGATCTTGCACGAGTATCTAAAGCCATCTTCTTCTTATCTTCATCACTCCACTAATGAGGGAGCTTTAGAATCTACCATTCAGGAATCACGACAGTCATAGCATTAGCATGAACTTCTGGAGAGATTGCGAATGGAACATAAGGTCCATTTTCAATGTAGTATGGAATCTCAGTATCCACACCTTTCAAGAAGAGATACATTCGATTCTTCCAGAGATTGAAGTTGTCTATGATAAACTAGGGAGGTTTGGCAAGAGAACCATTGTCATGAAAGTTTGTGCTCGAGTTTTGCAAATCCATTTGAAAGGTAAAAAAATTATCTGGAAAGAAGAGATCATAAAACACCAATAAAACAACAATACAATACTAAAACAAACATTGCTCTGATACCACTTGTTGGTTCCAGTAGGATCTATAGATTTATAGGTAACAGTTTATAGAAGGGGGTGAATACAAACGCAACAACTTTCACTTTTAAAAAACTTATATTAATAAAAAAGAACAATATAGATTTTTACATATTGTCTATGAAAAAGATAAGATACAAAACTTATTTAAACAATCAAAGATACACACAAATTATAGATAACAAGAAGAAAAGACTTGCTACAAGAAATAGGTTAAGAAGTATTGTGATCTTCACTTGTTAAAGTGGTTGTATTTCTCTTAGATAGAGAGTTAGAGGGAGGAGTATCTTGTTGGGTAACATCTTCAAAGCAAGGAAGCTTGGATATGAGATTCAGATGTCTAACTGAAAAGAACAACTTCTCAGCTATTTATACCCATTGCATTAAATGCAATTCAGAAGGTACAAAGCACCTAGCAAGCTTTAAGAGGTAAGCTTGTCCTTTATTGCAGATATACAATATTTGGCCGTATATAAACATTCTTCTTTCATAAAGTAGGTTAACATGCTTGGAGACAATAAAGTGACTTCGTACTGTACTTTACTTTAGAAGGTATGGGTTTGTCCTTTGTGTGCAGAAGGACAAGACAAGCTAATCTTGTTCAACAAGATTCATTTGATAGCTGAAACTAGAAGGACGCTGGAGGTTTCTTTAATGTTCGCTGAATGTTGCGTAAATTTCACACTTGTGTTGACAAGCTTGTTATCACTGAAAACTGCTTCAGATTACGAACTTGTTAGTCTCTATCTTCAGCTTCTATCTTCGATATCGTTGAAGGATCAGTGGTGTGAGTTTTGTCTTCTTGAAGGATACTGGTCTCTGAAGGAATTACACTACATGTTCAACGATCACTGAACAGACTCAGTCATGATCGCTGAAGCTGAATACATAGATAGTACACTTCATAAGGTTAAAAGGATCATCATCAAATCACTGAGAGAGAGAGAGGATCAACATCTTTGTGTTGACAGTTAAAGTAGTTAGCTGAGGCCTTGTCAATAGTGACTTTCGCTTGTCAGCGATACTTAGAGAATGAGATATGTGGAAATTACTTTTTCTGGAAAACCTTCTGAAAGAGTTTCTAAGGAGGGCCAGTGACTCATCACACTCTGACAAATCAACGTCTATTAAGTCCTCAGAGTTAGAAGGATCTAACTCAGTGATAGAAATAGAAGAAGAAGGAATAGAAAAAAACAGAAGGATCAACTGAAGGGAATTCAAAGATCAAAGCTAAATGAGAGCTTTTCGTTTCTCTTGAATCTTTAGGAAGATTCCTCTTCAGCTGACAAGATTGCTCATGATTAAGGAATATCCCATAAAGAGAGCTGAGGGAAAGGGAGGACGTGTCATTAGACATCTTGAGACACATGGTATAACTATTCCATGATTATGGCAAACATTCTAAGAACTTTTTCAAGGTCTCAGAGTTGGAATATTCTCTTCCAACTGTCCTTAAATCAATAATGTAACAACCCCAAATCCATACATTGCATATAACACATATTTCATACATA
>NC_037532.1:15422032-15423432 GCF_001531365.2 Cynara cardunculus var. scolymus
GAGATGAAATACAGTCAAAAATCCACCAGCAGTCTCCAAACCAAGAGGTCTTGCACTTTCTTGTTGTCTTCTCCACTCAATATATCAGATTTGTACACATGCACACATGCTGTTCCAATGTACAAATAGCAGCAACACTTGCTAATTTGCTTTACAATTCTAAGCCTCCTTACTGCACAAACTGTTTCTTTCTTGCTTCTGCTTGCTGCTGCACACTAAATCTGTTTTAAATCAATACAAACACAGTCAAGACCTGCTGAATGCTAAGACCTGCTATTGTTTCTTCAACCTGTTGCTGCTGTTACAAAACTAAGACCGGCTGTTTCATTAAAGATAAGAAACAGTCCTGCACACTGTTGTTATTTATAACTCTGTTGAACAGTAGCTGCTTAAACTGCTGTTGTTGCTGTTTCAAATCTAGACTTGCTGTCAAGACTTGTACACTGCACACTACAAACTATTCACTGAGTAGCTGCTGATTCAGACTTCTAACAGCAAGAATAATCACAAAATAGGAAACACATCAACATTTGAGCAACTTATGGATAAACTTTGAGCCTGCACATTTGCCTCATCAAAACAGATTAAAAACAGATAACAGAGCAACAGTTAATGCACAGATCATAACCACAAACACAGGTAATACACAGATCAGCAAGAGTCAACAGCACAAATCATTTAAATTCCAACAGCATGTCTAAACCTTTAAACTTGAACAAATTGAAATGAGATTTTAAAACCTGCAATTGAGTATGTTAGCATAGAAATCAAATTTGAATGAAAACTAAACACACATGACAGAATCAAATTTGGACGAAAACTATATCCTGGGTAAATGGGAATAAGCGGATTAGAAGACCGCTCAAAAATAATTCGATGCACAACAAGTCCTAAACCGGTCAAAGCAAAACCTAAACCGGAACTTTGAAATAAAATTGAAAACGATCAAGGTTTACCTTTTCCGCTCAAGTGGTGTGAGGTTTAGAATACTGCTCAAGTAATCACCTACTGAACGAATCAGAACCTTAATCCGGTCAAGTGGTGATCGGTGTAGATGAATACCGATTGAAATCCGGTCAAGCCTTCTCCGGTGTACCTCTTATCCGCTTAAGCTTCACGCGGTTTACCTTTTCTCTATAAACCGCTAACCAGAGAACAATCTTGTTGCATTAAGAACAACCTGTTAAAGCTTATGCGGTGTTCTTATCCGCTCAAGACTATGATGGACCAAAAAAATTGATCTGTTGGGCCTTAAAATGGTTTGGGCTTTAGAAAATTAGGCGGTTTAACAAAAATAAAAACAAATTCAAACTAAAAATCAGATTAAAACTAACAAAAACACAAAAACTAAAAGAAATTTAAGAAAAAATGGATCAAAACACTGATTTACGAAAAAAAAA
>NC_037532.1:15425056-15426000 GCF_001531365.2 Cynara cardunculus var. scolymus
AGCTTGTAATGTTCCAAATAACATGAATCAAGATTATCAATGATCTCTGTGTATAGATCAATTGATTCAGAAGTGTAAGAAGTAGAAACCTCTTGGTTATTTGATTCAGAGGAGTCAGAGTTGATMTTTGCCATTCCACAGAAGAACTCATCCTCTGTGTCTGAGTCTTCCCAAGCAAGAAGACCCTTCTGATCATCTTCGTCAGAGGATTCATTAATTACTAACTCACTAGATTGAGCTAGTAGAGACTTCTGTTGATAGTAGTCAGCCTTCTTTTTGTAGAAGGTTGCATCTCTTGGACCCCTCTGAGGAGCCTTAGGCCCTTTTGACCAACAATCTGCAGCAAAGTGGCCTGGCTTGCCACATTTAAAGCATCCTTCTTTCGTCTCTTCCCTCTTCTGCTCCTCTACCTTCTGTGAAGGCTTCTGCTCCTTCTCACTTGCATCAGATCTACCACCCTCTGTGAAGTTTCTTCTGTTGAAACTCTTGTACTCCTTCTTTTCACCACTCTTTCTATATTCTCTGGTGATCAAAGCCAGAGTCTTCATCATTTCTTTCATCGTGACTTCTTCTTCAGAACTCTCCTCACTCTCTGCTCTCAAGATCTTCTTTTTCTTCTTCTTCTCCTTCTCTTCCTTCTTTGTTTCTCTCCCCTTTCCAGAGCTGCCATCCTCTGCAACCAGAGCAAGCGGACCACCATAGTTCTTCTTCATTTGAAGTACTTGAGGCTCTTGACTTTTAAGAGAACCAAATAAGTCAGCCAAAGTCCATACTTCCAAATCCAAGGTGGCCTTCATTGACATGGTTAGATGCATCCATTCGATTCCAAGACTCTTCAAGAACAGAGAGTTGTTGTCCTCTGCAGTTCTCATCACTCCATACCTCTTGCAATTGCTAATTAAGGTGTTTAATCTGGAGTATGTGTCTGATAGGGATTCACCCTC
>NC_037532.1:15426871-15428206 GCF_001531365.2 Cynara cardunculus var. scolymus
CTTACGGCAAGCTCGAAGTCCTTCTGGCTGTAATATCTTACTTGTGCACGCATGACCTCAAGCAGCCTTCTGAGCGATATTGAGTAGCTTGACCTCCTCTCCATGTAGATGTTGAGAATTTTGTGCATGTAGATGACATCAAACACGCAGAGGTTGTGGAGGTCAGCGTCTGTGAATGAATAAAGGTTGCCATCTTCCGTCCTTACTACATACTGAGCATATAGCACCTTCTTCTTTAGCATAGTCCTTGGAGAAATTGTCTCTAGGGAAGTGATCATGTGCTTTGAGAAGACTTGCTCACGAGGCCTTGTAAGCTTAGAGAACTGGAACTTGGCAGTGGCAGAAGGGATCCCTGTGAGCTCTGGATCATAGGGAGGCTCTATATCTGCTGCAGAGTATCTCCACACTTTAATTTCTTCCAAAGTAGTAACGGCCTCTGTTCTGACTTTTGGCATTGGAATCTTGCTCATAGATTCGAATATTTCAGACACCCTTCCTACCATGGCAGACTCTGGCACCTTGGCTTCTTCTTCTTCCAGAATTGGCCTCTGGGTTGACCCATCTGCAAGGATGGGTTTGACGGTTCCTTGCAGAGTGTCAAACGTACCCGTGGACGTTTCTTGGACTGGTGGGAGTTGTGATGAAGAGCCTTCTCCTGCTCTGTGAGGGATGGGGCCTCTGCCCTTCTTTGCTAGAGCCTCTGCCAAAGATGACTTTAAAGCTTCAAGGAGTGCTGGGTCGTCTCTGTATTCTTCTTCATTTATTGGCTGTGGATTCTCTGTGGTGACTCTACAGCTTTGCCTTTACCTTTGCCTTTACCTTTGCCTTTAGGCTCTAGAGCCTTTTCCTTGCCTTTAGAGAACAAGGCTGTTGTAGAGTCCACAATCTTGATGCCTCTGGCAGGGGTCTTCTTTGGCTCTGGTGCTTTCTTCTCATCCTTCTTCTCCCCCTCATGACGATCATGATCATCACCTTCTTGATCGTCATGGTTCTTTTTGGCTTCTGCCTTGCATGTATCCAGGGGAGCCTTCTCCAACCTCTGCAATATCTTGGTGGCCGCCTTCTTCATCTTTTTAATTGCCTCATTTGCAAGCTCTGAGGCATGATTAATGTCAATCTCTGTCGACCACTTCAGTTTGGAGACTCTTCTGTAGATTTCACTTCTGAGGAGGTCACCCTCTTTCACGAGTTGTGATGTGCAGTCTCTGATCGCTGTATTGGAGGCACGGGCCTCTTTGAGAAGACGGTCTGTATGCTTGCACACGAGATTACCCAGAGCTTCAACCATAGCATCAATCTCTTTGCGGGTAGCTAGGTGATTGATGTTGGCCCTTG
>NC_037532.1:15431344-15432608 GCF_001531365.2 Cynara cardunculus var. scolymus
ATTTCAAAACTCCCCCTATGAGCCAGCTTCCATGGCTCCCCTCAAATAAAAAACCATTTAAAAATCCTTAGAAGAGGTATCAACAGAGAGTCCGTTCACAAAGCCTCTGAGAGAGATCACAGAGGATCTGTGAAAAGACTTCTGTGATTAAAAACATTTTTCTTCTTYAAGAGGTTTTATTACTTTTAAGCACATACTCCCCCTCAAACCTTGCAAGTCTCTGCGAGGTTAAACCTGTTTACTATAAAATCAAGTGAAAGGTTATTCAAGAAATAAAACTATATACAAAATGAGATTTAAAAGTAAAAAATATATTCAATAGAAATACATAAATGAATTATTATTTTTAAAAGTAAAACTTTGTATAAATTAAGAATAAACAATAAAACATACAACAACAGAAACCAACGGCAGAAGCTCCATCTTTCTTATTGTATGCTGACAGAAGCTCCTCTGTGTTTACTAAACCTCCTGCTTCTGCAAATAGAGAATGTTTGATTTGGGTACCCACTTCCAATTGGGTCCCTTGAAATTAGCTTGTTTGTAGTATGCCATGGCATCTTTTGATTTGGTCTTATTTTTCTTAGAAGAAGATTTGCCAATATGTCTATTGTTCACCCCAGATCCATGGTTCTTAGGGTGAGAGACCAGACAGGAAGAATGGTGGATATGATCAGACAGAGTATGCATGATATTTAAACACTTACAGAAGGAGACATTACAAGAAGCTTTATTAAAATTTTCTTTAAAATCATCAAAGAATGGTACAGAATTTTTATTTTTAGAGCCCTTCTTTGGTTTTCTCGCTATAACAGAGACAGAAGCATTATTAGATTAAGGCCATTTTCTCAATTGTTGCCAAGTAAAATTTGGTCTTTGAGTTGCAGAGGATGAGCGTTGAGTTACTTTGTTTTTTAATTTCCTTCTTTATTTTCTCAAGATCAATAACAGTTTCTACAACTTGTGTAGGACTTTCTTCATGATCAGAGGCACATTCATGCTTAGAAGTACTATTTTCAAAAAGCTCTGTGACAAAAACCTTTTCAAAAAGAGACTCATTTACAGAAGGCTCTGTCATGTGTTTTGGAAAGAATTCCAGAGCCTCTGATGATAATTTTCTTTCAAGTGGTTGACCAAAAGCATAGTTTTCTTAAGAATCTGGTTGTCCAAACTTGAAAATTCCTATATGACCCTGTCTCATAAACCTCCTTGGAATGGAATCCTTCTTTGCAGAAGGTGAGAAGGAATCAATATAGTCTTCATA
>NC_037532.1:15435659-15462252 GCF_001531365.2 Cynara cardunculus var. scolymus
TGTCAAGACTTGCAGAATACTTTTTCTATACTTTTACAAGAGATGAAAAATGAAGCTAACATTATTAACCTTATTACATCATTTTATTAACGATTTTCACTTGCTTTATTTGCCCATTAGTGTTTTAGTTGAGTCTTTTTATGTTATTTTCATATATTAGTAGTAATATATCATATCTAATGTTAATTCCATGTTTATGCAGGTTTTTGATGATTTTTGGGCCAAATCCTACAGCAGTCCTGTAGGAGCAAGTGTGGCAGAGTCCTATAGCACCAGCCCGTGAGCTGCACCTTTTGCCTGGGCCGAATTTTCTTGGGCTGCTCCTTTGAAGTTGCTTGGTCAACGGCCTTGGGCCTAGTCAAAGCCCATTTTTGAAGCATCTTTTGTCCTATTAGGTAGCTCCCATTGTGCAAGCTCCCTTAGCCTATAAATAGAGGTTTAAGGTTTTGTTTTAAACACCCACTTACACACTTTTTATACTCAATCTTTGAGTTAGAAACAATTGCTCTCTAATTATTATTGTTTTCGGTTTTATGCTTTCGGTTTTCTTGCTTCCAACCAAGAACCGATTTTTGTGAAGTGAAGTTGCGGTTACATTCTCAAGTTTTAAGTCAAGTGCTCATATTTAAATCTTCATCTCATTTATGTTTTTATTTCCAATTTACGTTACGTTTTCTGGCTTTCGTTACAAGTTACGAATTAGTCGATCTCTATTGCTTTACACTGGATTTCATCCTTTGTGGCTCACGAGTAATTTACGTAGACTAAATAATCTGTTCTTAAGACTTTGCAAGTAACTTTTCGGTCTTTGTAACGAAACTTGTGTTGCAAGTTTTGTTACTTGTCTTGCAAGTTTCTTCAAAGTCAAACTTCTCTTCTTTTCATGCTTTCATTAGTCACATCTAGTACTCAAGTGTTACTTTATGTCTAGTCTCTTACTTTACATCATGTCTTAGATTAATTTTAATTAATAATATTTAGTTATTAGTAATTTAATTTCAGTCTTTTACATTTCAGTCTTTATATTTCAGTATTTATATTTCAGTCTTTTACATTTCAGTCTTTACTTTTCTGCATTTTATTTTACTGCAATTTACTTTTCTGTATTTTAATTTCCAGCAATTTACTTTCAGTCATTTATATTTCTATCATTTAATTTCCAGTACTTTACTTTTCAGTATTTTAATTTCTTGTAATTTAATTTCTGCAATTTACTTTTTTGTATCAGTTATTTATTTTTCAGTCCTTACATCCTTCGAGAGAAGAAACCGAGCGATGATGGGCTAAACGCCTTAGTTTGGGGTGTAACGGGAAATTAAGACCAAAGCCGATGTGAAAATACAAAGGTGTCTTATTAGCATTATAGTCTACTATTTGTTTCAGGTGCTTWATATTTCATTTGATGATTACATTAAAATTAATTGACAACTAATTTTGTGTATAAAAATGTATTGACTTTCAAAACCTGAGGTAATAGGAGAAGGCTATAAATAGCTTTACTGTCTGACAAATGCTATACTCCTATTGTGTAGGATGGTAACATTGTGTTGTGCTAGGATTCACGACGTCTAACATAAATGATATCGTATCGATAGCACGTTGACCGGTGTGTGTTCTTGGGAGGCCGTCTGATCCGATAGTTGATACTGTGACAGTTATATAAAATCATTTATTTATTTTAGATAATTGTGACAGGAATGCTATGTCACCTTTTTGCTGAATCATTTGTTTAGTGTCTTAATCAACCTTTGCACCATGTGCTTCTTTTTAAGACTGATATTTTTTTAGTTGTTAATCAAATCACCTAATTTTAGATAAATCAAATCTCTTGTTTCGTCATCTGAAATTAGTTTTTATAAACTGGACTTTTGAAATAACTTTACAAGTTATCTCTGTGAGAACGATATCTGGTAATTTACCATTATTACTTGTTACGACACGACAGTAGTTCAAGGTGTATACTTGCGTCGAGTTCTATTTTTGTGTTGAAATCTAAGGTTGAATAAACCGACGAGCAGCAATCAACCGGCGCCGACAGCCGTGCACTGGTCTACCTCCCAATCAAGCCAAACAACCACGCCATCGACCTTCGAACCAACCTGTTTGAAGACAGGTTTGCTATCATGATCGAGTATTTTCAAAACTGTATTCTTCAACCAGCCTTGACACTAACTGACAATGGCGTACCCCTCAAGTACGTCCAACAATACTGGCAGACCTGTGAGGTTATCCCCAAAAGTCGTGGAATGATGGAGGATATAGACTCCCCAAACGATATGATCTGCTCCATCAAGATCTCACAGGTAAAAGTCTCAAAAGTCCTTTGCATTCCCACCCGTCAAGAACTCGGCATTGACCACTACGCCGAGCCACCCACAAACACAGACATCCTTCGCTTCATCAGAATGCTAGGTTACAATCTTGACCTACCCAACGCCTCTGACTTCAAGAGGCAGTTCTTGCCTCCAATATGGAACATGTTCTTCTCCATATTGAACAGAGCCCTTACATTCTTCAACTTAACACTAGACTACGCTTTTCTCATCTACAACGAGATCCATGCAGCGGTAGTCAAGAAGTGCAAGCTCAAGGCCTCAGGAAAGCCATTGACATTCATGCTCTTCCCAAGGTTCCTCGCTCTCTTCATCAAAGACGCAATTAAGAGACACGATCTACCGGCCGATGAACCATTCACTCCGCAGTTTCTAATGAATGGTCATCGTCCAACAATCTCAAAGGACGGCTACACCACAGAAAGAATAGTCTCTCGAGCCATGCTCAGCATCATACCAGAGGCGTCTGAGATAAGGCAAAAGTATGAACACTCTCTACTGTCCCAAGAACCGAGGGCAGCTACCCCAGAGCACTTAGAGCTATCCCTAGACACCAACGAGGGAGCACAAGAGTCGTCTTCATCGGATGATGAAGATGATGATGATGACACTCCTGGTGCATCCCCCGGCCCTTCACACACAATTTCCATCCCCACTACCCAAAGGGCAACCACCACTACTACCCCTGACGATCAAGGCCAAAGGAGTATTGAACATGGACGACCCAGTCCAATCCCTCACCCAGCCAGCCATCCAGAGGCCATTCTTCGGGCCTCTGGAGATGATGAAGCCGAGGAACCTCACCATCCATCGCCCCTCTCCCAACAGAGGGACGATGAAGAAATAAGAGCCAATTCGCCTCATGGCTCGCCACTATCCTTCACACACCTAGAAGCATGTGTTGCTTCTGGCATTGTTGATCCTCAAGATCGTTCAGAGTGATCTCCCATTCATGCACAACACACCCATTCGATACTTGATCTAGCGAAGGAGAAACACACTTACTTCTCTTACCCGGCCTCTGAAGCTGAGGAAGAAGAAGAAGTTGTTGCAACATCAAGAGATAGCTCCTCACTAGAGGGCTATCAAGGACAAGATGGAAGTCCTTCATGGCCTATATTTTCACAAGGCAATGAAGGAACCTCTGGAGTTTAGGCTCAACCTGCAGCATCCGTTGCTACAGGGGTTACCAATGTGACTGATCTGGTCACAAAGGCTAAGTTCCAAGCCTTTGTATACTCGATCCAGCGGTCCTTGGAAGACCTAAAACTCATCATATAAAGGATTGTCGAAAACCCTCCATCCATCGATCTCACCCCCTTCGACAGTCCCTTGCAATCCTCGAAACCCAAACCTGAGACAACACAACCAGTCTCCAAATGCTACAACAAACAGTCACCTAACACCATAACACCTCCTCTTTCTTTGCCACCCAAAGAAACCAATTCTTAATGAACTTCATCTCCACTCTCACGGCCCAGGCAACTGCGACCGATGAGACCATAGCCTCCATCACCACCCACATAAACACCATCCTCCAAACCCTCAACACCATTCCAACCACCATAATCTCCCACATCCCTCAACCAACCCCACCACCAACATCATCAATCGATGAAACCCACGCCTCCCTCTCCAATCAAATGACCACCATCCAAAACACCCTCACTACCCTCCCAACTATCATATTAACCCACATACCCCAATCACCTCCTCCCCCACGCCCCTCTGCAGGTCCATCTTTTGATGAAGCCTTTTCTTCCTTCACTACAGAGGTAAGGAATATCATCGCCAACATTCCCGTTCCACAATCCACATCCACCTCCATGCCCCCACCTGCCTCTACCTCCACCATGGAATACGCAACCAGGGCCGATCTAAGGGCCCTGTCGAAGGCACTTGTCTCATCCTTCAATGAGATAAGTATTCAAATGAAACACTTAAATGGTTTCAGAAAGCCATTAAAGACAGGTTGGGCAGACCTCATGTGCCAACAGACAATGGACAGATATTGATACATGAGATATCTACAGTCATCGATTACAGAGGACTACTCATGCGTTTTTGGGATATATCACAGGGGAGACCCTGAATGTAGTCTTATGTTTTACTTTTGTCTTGTAATTTCCATTTCATCGATGTAAGAATTCATCATTTGTTCCAATGAAAAATTTGGCAAAAGATGCTTTTCTTTAGAATAGCCTTTGTTCTTCATTTATACTTTGAATGTTGTTAGAATAGTTAATGTTTGTTCTTTCATTACTTAGGGGGAGATTGTTAGACCCCATAAGTATTATGCATGAAGTAATGAAGACAAACAAGGGATGAAGAACCAGAAGGCTGATGGAAGACTTTAAGTCAAAATGACTTAGTCTGAAGAACAACCAGAGGATCGATGAACTGACCAGAGATGCGATGGAAAGTGCATCTTCATAACCCCTCGGGTACTAACACTTGGAGTTTCCTTCACCAATTCAACCAGAGGCAAGCAATGAAGATATGAAGATATGGTTGAACTCATATCCCATGAAAGACAGCTGGAGATGACTAATCAACAGCTGGAGTCTACAAAGTTTATCTTACTTTAATGTTTATCCTTGTTTTAGATAATCTTTATCGGTTAGTAGAAGATTAGCTAAATAGTCTCACTAGATAATTATCTTCTTATTAGCTTTCTAGTATAAATAGGTGGTTAGGCCTAATGTAATCTGAGACACTTTACGTTTTTCATATCATTGAAATAAAGTGAAACATTTGACACTCAAGTTTATACTCTGAATGTTCATACATTGTTCTTGAGTGTTCATCATTTTATTCATTCAAACACTATAATTTGGTTATTCTTAACTTAATTATTACTGTTATTGAGAGATCTGGGATCAACAAAAGTCTTGTTCCTGAATCTATAAGGGAAAGGACTACTGGCCCAATAATTGTTGAAGATGAGACAGTTTTGAAAACAAATCCAGCGATCCAGCCAATGGTAGAAAAGCCGGCGGACTCCACTGTAGGAACAAGGTTGCTACTAGATTTGTCGGCCAATGTAGGATTCAATGAAGCGTTTGCTACAGAACTGGGTGGAGATCAGGATTTTGGTGAAAACATTGACAACATTGATGAATCATCTGGGATGTATTTTGACTTTGAAGCTGATATCAATGAAGAAGATCATGTCTTCCCATTCCAGGGTGATCATCAGACTTTGCCTGAACCCTCCACTGCAGTTGATCTTGGTGCGTCTGAAACTCTGAGAGCGGCGTTTGATCCAACTGAGATATTTACAAAAAAACTATGTGTCGTTTGCAATTCGTGCCAACGTTCTAGGTTATGATAGAGCAAGGATCAGAGAACCTTATCTGGAAGACGTGTACTTTGGTATCTTCCTCCAGCACCGTAAAGCTCTCAACGCTGACAAGATTCTTGGGATTCATAAAGAAACCCAAGACTATCGTTTAGAGTACAAGCACTTTCTCAAGGAAAAGCGTCTCCCAATCAGCCAAGTTCGGACCAAACATCGAGTCGTCTCTATCAAGAAAATTGATGCCCAAAGACTCCTTGGAGTTTGGTATCAGGTGTTCACTGTTACACGACAAGATAGAAGGTCTGGGTATTTAGCGAAGCTGATTTCTCTAACCTATATTTAGAAGACATGGAGCACATGTACCACGAACTGCGGAACATGACGGTCATAAGAGAAGGAGCACTTGTTGGTCTTAGTGCTATCAAAAGATTTATGCGAAGTCATGTCAAAGTATCAATGGTTCTTGATGTTCAAATGGGTCTTGAAGACAATCAGAGAATTAGTAACTTGAAGAGACCAGATCAAGAGCTAGAAAATATTGAAGGCTATCCTTTGTATATAATCCTTTAAGAACCGGAGTTCGGAGTGGTGTATAGTGCCGAAGGTCAGATAAAGAAGTTTATGAGATTCAGTGAACTGAAAAAATATTTTGATGGCACTATCAGAATGGTGAGACGGGCGCTTGAGACGAGAAAAGCTGATAATGATAGAGCTGCGGAGTCAGAGAGGATGAGTCCTAAAGAGAGGTATTTGCTGATCAATGCCTTGAACCTACTTGATGATAAATTGCAGTATCGGAGTGCACTAAGGAGGCTAAAGACACTGCTCGGACTTAGAAAGACAAGATTTACAATGTCTCGACCTTGAATCCAAAGGGAGAGATTGTTGGGTTCAAGGATGTGCTTAAATGTTGTATTCAAGTTCTTCCATTGTAATTGTTTTGTAATAGTTAGCCTTTACTATTTTCGTAGTATAAATAGTCTTTAGTTTGCTAATTGTAATTAGTTCAGTTCATAATTTCATATTCGTGCTGTTAGTCTCTTCTCTCAAGAAATACAATTTCAATATTGTTGAAAATCTTGATTGTGTTCTTGGATGATAATTGGATTTGTATGATTTTGGGAACATCATGGGTGAGATGAACTTCTTTTTAGGTCTTCAAGTAAAACAATTATCTTCGGGAATTTTTATCTGTCAAACAAAATATATTTTTGATATCCTGAAGAAATTTAATATGGAAAATTGTTCATCTAGCAAAACACCTATGGCTCATAGTACAAAACTACATGTTGATCCATCTGGAAAAGCTGTACATCAGAAAACATACCGAGGCATGATTGGTTCTTTGATGTATTTGACGTCTTGTAGACCAGATATTATGTTTTCGACACATCTTTGTGCCAGATATCAGGCTAATCCAAAGGAGTCCCATTTAAATGCCGTTAAGCGCATTTTCCGTTATCTGAAAGAGACTGCTAATCTTGGACTCTGGTATCCCAAGGGTACTAGTTTTGAACTAACAGCCTACTCAGATGCAGACTATGTAGGTTATATGTTGGACAGGAAGAGTACCTCGGGGAATCTATAATTTTTGGGAGATAAACTAGTCAGCTGGGCTTCAAAGAAACAAAACTGCGTGTCCATATCCACCGCTGAAGCAGAATACATAGCTGCTGCTAGCTGCTGTTCTCAAGTCTTATGGATACAGACACAGCTCAGAGACTACGGGTTTTATTTTAATAAAATTCCCATTTATTGTGATTCCAAGAGTGCAATAGCCATATCTTGTAATCCTGTTCAACACACTAAGACCAAACATATAGATATCCGGTGTCATTTTGTTAAAGATCATGTAGAAAAATGAACTATTGAATTGTATTTTGTAAATACATAATTTCAATTAGCCGACTTATTTACGAAAGCTATAGATGAAAAACGCTTCAGCGTTCTAGTATCTAAGTTAGGCATGCTTAATATGAAAATTTGAATTTTTCTTAAAAACAGTTCAATTTTTTGAACTGTGTTTAATTCAAATTCATTTTTTCAAAACATCTGTATTTTTTTAATACAAATCAGTATTTCATTTTTTATGTGATTTTAAATTATTTGATCGTGGAAATCTATATTTGAGGGGGAGTGTGGAATTTTATCTGTATTTTATCTGATTCATATTTTGAGGGACAGTGAATATATTTGTATATACTAAATGGTTTAAATTTTTCTTAAAGGTTATTGAATAATATCTAATTTTTGAACGATTTAAGAGTTTAGAAGAATAAGTGTTTGGCCGATTTAGACTAATCCGGACAACACTTTGTCCGATTTATTACATATCTGGACAAAGCAGTGTCCGATTTAGGCTACGATAAACTCTTATCCTAATAAGGTTAGATATAATTCCAAGGAGTTGTGCGATTTTCTAAATCGCTTGAGGTTCTTGACCGGATTCTTTAATCGCTTGTTGTTTCATTGTGCGATTTAACTGTAAATCGTTCGTCCTTTGAGCGATTTATGTCCAAATCGTTTATCCTTTGAGCGATTTTCTTGTAAATCGATTGTTTGTTGAGCGGTATTTGTCTAAATCGCTAATGCCTTGAGCTATTTATCATCCGATTTATGTCTTAAATCGATTAACCTTTGAACGATTTATTTTGTAAATCGATCGACTCTTAAGCGATGTTCATCTAAATCGCTTGTGCCTTGAGCGGTTTATTGTCCGGTTTAACTCTTAGTCATTTTGAGTATATTCTAAATCGAACACCTCTTGTCCGATTTATCTTAATCCAGATAAGCTTTGAGCGGTTTAGAAGTTGAAAGGTTTTGTCTTTTCCTATAAATACTCATTCGATTTACTTTTCACTTTTTTACTTTCACCAAAATCGTGCGTTACTGTTCATTATCGTCACCGCTTGGTAAATCGCTCAAAATCTTCACTGTATTCATTCGACTGTGTTCTTAATCTTCATCTTCATTCTCTAAAGGTTTATACCTATTCATTTGGATTCGATTGTTCATATTTGGACTATTTCATGGACATAATAAGTAATCGACATAAAATCAGAATCAAAAATCGATTTGGACTTAAAAGACGATTTTATAAATGTGGAAATTGATTTCAAATAAATCGTTTATCATCGTAATAAGTTTTTTGTTTTAGTTTCTTAATAATCGTTTTTAGATTAGTTTAGCCGATTTAGGGTTTTTAAGTTGATTTAGTTTTAATTGGATTCTCACCGGAGAAGATGACCGTAGTGTATTGTCCGATTTAGGGTTGAGTCTTAGAATTTTTTTTTGTTTTTTTTTGTTTTGACTGGATATCTAATCCGGGTAGTTTGATTTTATTTTTTTTAACTTTTTTTAGTTTAAATTTGTTTTAGATTAGAATTTTTTTTTGGTTAATATTTTTTTTAAGAATTTTAGTTTTACTTTTTATTTTTTAGGAATAAATTTTTTTTAGATTTTTTTTAGATTAGAATTTCTTTTAGATTTTTTTAGTTAGTTAAATTATTTTTAGTTTGTTAAAAAAAATTTAAGTTTTTTTAGTTTGATATTTTTAGTATTTTTTTTTTAATTTTTTTAAGTTTTTTTCAAAAATTTTAGAATTTTTTTGTTTTGATTTTTAGATATTAGCATTGCATTTTTAATCTGGATCTAACATTTCTGTTTTTTACAGGTTAAAATGGCTGAACAACACAATCAGTCTGACGAGGAATTTCATATTCCTTCCGTCAGGTTTGACAATTTAAACAACCCACCCCAGCCATCAAATCATCCAATTCCAGAAGAAACCTTACTATCACAAAGCCTTTATCTTGAAATCAAACCTAATAACCATTCCTTCAACTTTGAAATGCCCTCCGAATACCAAATAATACAAGAAATTCTTCGTGGACACACAATTTCATATGCCCTGTCAGCTTACGCTTGTGTCCCGATGATTTACATACAACAATTTTGTAATACACTAACCCTTGCCAAAGATGGTGATACCTATTATTTTGAAGGAAGCGTAGACGAATACGTAAGTCGTTTGATTCTAAAACGACTCCGAAGAATACTACGTCTACCGAGACCGGGCTCGACAGGTTTTAAACCATTAGTCATCGACGACGAACTTTACAGAGATATCAAGCGATTAGGATGTAACAAACCACACTTAATACTAACAAATAACAAAATAACAACCACATCTGATAACCAAACGTTATATTGTTTACAAAACATGGGCTAACAAAAACTTTGTTTAATACATTTATGTGTATCTAAACATCATCATTCAAACTTTTTCCCTTGCCTTTATCTTGCGATGTATGATGACCTGCAAAACAGGTTAGTCCAACAACTGAGCATTAGACCCAAAAGGTCTAGTGAGTGTACAAATCTCATATAAATAACTTACATTCCAAACTATCAGTTTGAAATCAAACCTNTATTTTTTTTAGTTTTTTAGTTTAGATTTTTTTTTGTTTTTTGTTAAGTTTTTAGTTTGATTTTTTTAGTGAATTTTTTTTAGTTAAATTTTTTTAGTATTATTTTTTTAGTCTTTAAATATTTTTTAAAAATTTTTCAATTTCTTTTAGAAATATTTTGTTTTGATTTCTGGATATTAGCTTTGTTTCTTTAATCAGGATCTAACATTCTAGCAATTTTTACAGGTATAAATGGTTGACCAACATAATCAATCTGACGAGGAATCTCATATTCCTTCGGTCAGATATGATAATATTAACAATCCGAACCAGCCCACAAATACTCCTATCCTAGAAGAATCTCTTTTACCTCAAAGCCTTTATCTTGAGATCAAACCTAATAACCACCACTTCAACTTTGAAATGCCTTCTGAATACCGTATTATCCCCAAAATTCTTCGTGGACACACAATTTCATATGCCCTTTCAGCTTACACTTGTGTCCCGATGATTTACCTACAACAATTTTGGAATACACTAACCCTTGCCAAAGATGGTGATACCTATTACTTTGAAGGAAGCGTAGACGAATACGTAAGTCGTTTGACTCTAAAACGACTCCGAAGAATACTACGTCTATAGGGACCGGGCTCGACAGGCTTTGAACCACTTGTAACTGATGACGAGCTCTGCAGAGATATTAAAAGATTAGGATACTCGCAAGAGTTGACTAATCCGTCGTAGTTCAAACGCCGATTCCTTCCGTCGATATGGCATCTTCTATTTTCAATCCTCAACCGATGCCTAACGTCAAAAACTGCCGGAATCGATACCTGCAGCAGTCCATTTCTAAAGTTCTTCCATGGATTTGTATACACGCGCAAGTATGATTACGCGCTGATTATATGGAACGAATTAGTCGAGCTAATTAATGCCAAATGGTGGATTATGGGAGTGTGTGACTTGAACTATTGATTGGTCTGTGCAGATCCGTCCAAAGCAAGGAAGTTTGTGTCATTTCAAAGATTCTTGCAACTGATAATTAAAGCCATAATGAACGCTAACGATGACATCCCGGCCAGGGAAAACAGTGAAGTTGGGCCTTCGTTCATCATGACGCGTATTCGGCAACACACAGAAGTTGAAGATCTAGATTCTATTATGAAAATTTCACCAGAGCTTTTTGCCTTCGCTGATCAGAGGGCTCAGTGTGTTATAGACTATAGAAGAGTGATAGATCCTAGCTCAACCAGAACCGGTTGAACTTACCCTGGGATCAACCCATGCCTTAGCTAAGGGAGAGGGTCTAGCTTTAGCTGAGAGCGTTTAGGAACAAGGGTTACCTAAACAGGGTTGTGAGCAGAGGGAAAATGAAAATGAGAGGGGTATTATGGAGCGGGGAGCCTCTGATCAGCACGGTACTTCAACTGAAAGTACTTCCACAACTTTTTCAAGTTCAGAAGATACTTTATCTGATAATCAAGGCAATGATAATGATGGCAATGATGATTAGAATGATGATGCTAACAATCCTACTCAACCGGTGCTTTCTCAGAATATTCAACTCGGAGCAGTGATTGAGAACATTGATGATATCTTTCCCGAGATAGAAGCTCCACAGACTTGACTTGCCCAAGTCTACAATCTTTATCGTTCAATGTTGATGAATTTGGTGGAGCATACGATGAATTTGATCGTTTAATGAAAGACATTCCAGTAGAAAGTGATGAGGGAGCTCAAGTAAAAAATATTGAGAGGATAAGTGTAAGGGACGGAGAAAAGATGGTGAGAGTGAGATTGGAGCACAAAATGAAGAACAAGCTCCTATCCCAGCCAAAACAGTTAGTCGGGCACCCACATCTACTATCGACATTCATTCGTTGAATGTTGGTATTGAAGAAGACATAGCTAGCCCAGCTATGCAATTGCACATCCCTCCCGGCCACTCAACTGATTCTCAACAACCAGTTGTTTCAATTCTTCATGGGGATTTAACACATACTCTATCTACTTCTCATTTGGAGAATGTAGATATTGAAAACAGTAGGCCACTACCCCAGCCTATGACTTCAATTCTGTGCACCTCGAGTATAGAGCCCATACATATAGGTACACAAGAGTCAAGAGCATCTGTTGCTCCAATTCTGGTTCTTAGCGAACCTGCCGGAACAACCAGAGTGGTGCCTATTGACCTACCACGAGGACAGGTTGGAAGTCCTACCAGTGCTAACGTCATGCCAACACTGAACGTAGGCACAACAGTTTATTCAACTGTTGTCTCAACTGGTAATCTATGTGATCCAAGTGTGATCTTACCCGACTTTGTATCAAGGGAATATCTAGACGGCACCCTAAAGGCTGTTCAAGATCATATGGAAGCGCAAATCCTAAGTCTCAAACGGATGATGAACTGGAAGGAGCCAGTAATCGAAGATCAACCATTTGGGCCGTCACCACCGCCTGTGCCCGAGCCTCCGAGGGTACAAGAGCAATCGGTGGATGAACTTAAATCTCTGTTGTACGCAAAGCTGATATCAACTCAAAATCCTGATGCGACTGATGCAGACCTGGTTGGGCTCCTCCGACAACTTGTTGACAATGATCCCACTGTTAGAGCCTCAAAGTTTTTGGCCTTTCAAGATGTAGTTGCTTCTAACTTCTCAAAAGTTAGTAAGTTAATTACATCAAACACTCAAGCCTTAATAAGTTCAATTGATGCCTTATTTGAAAGGGTATCCATTCTAGAAGATACGTGCCGAGCTCAAGCCGCCTCATTAAAAAGAAGACATGATGATCTGGACGATCCTGATCATCATGAGGGGGAGAGAAAGAGACAAAGGCTGGCTGAGTCATCTGTTCGTGCTCAAAGTGTTGAAAGGGAGCCAGATTCTCAAGCTGTTAACGTTGAAAGTCTTGTCCCAGAATCAACAAGGGAAAGGACTACTGGCCAGATAATAATTGAAGATGAGATGGTCTTGGAGACAAATCCAGTGATCGAGCCAATGGTTGAAAAGCCGACGGACTCCACTGTAGGAACAAGGTTGCTTCTGGATTTGTCGGCCAATGTGGGATTCAATGAAGCGTTTGCTAAAGAACTGGGTGGAGATCAGGATTTTGGTGAAGACATCGACAACATTGATGAATCATCCGGAATGTATTTTGACTTTGAAGCAGATATCAATGAAGAAGATTTTGTCTTCCCATTCCAGGGTGATCATCAGACTCCGTCTGAACCCTCCACTGCAGTTGATCTTGGTGCATCTGAAACTCCGAGAGCGGCGTTTGATCCTACTGAGAGTTTTACTAAAAATTATGTGTCGTTTGCAATTCGTGCTAACGTTCCAGTTTATGATAGAGCAAGGATCAAAGAACCTTATCTAGAAGACGTTTACTTCGGTATCTTCCTCCGGCACCATAAAGCTCTCAATGCTGACATGATTCTTGGGATTCACAAATGAAACCCGAGATTATCGGTTAGAGTACAAGCATTTTCTGAAGGCAAAGCATCTCCCAATCAGCCAAATTCGGACCAAAAATCGAGTCGTCTCAATCAAACAAATTGATGCCCAAAGACTCCTTAGAGTTTGGTATCCTGTATTCACTGTTACACGACAAGATGGAAAGGTCTGGGTATTTAGTGAAGCTGATTTCTCTAACCTGTATTTAGAAGACTTGGAGCACATGTACCACAAACTACAGAATATGAATGTCCGAAGAGAAGGAGCACTTGTTGGTCTTAATGCAATCAATTGATTTATGCGAAGTCATGTCAAAGTATCAATGGTTCTTCATGTCCAAATGGGTCTTGAAGACAATCAGAGAATCATTAACTTGAAGAGACCAGATCAAGAGCTAGAAGATATTGAAGGTTATCCTTTGTATATAATCCTTGAAGAACTGGAGTTCGGTGTGGTATATAGTGCTGAAGGTCGGATAAAGAAGTTCATGAGATTCAGTGAGCTGAATAAATACTGTGATGGCACTATAAGGATGGTGAGACGGGCGCTTGAAACGAGAAAAGCTGACAACGATAGAGTTGCGGAGTCGGAGATAATAAGTCCTAAAGAGAGGTATCTTCTGATAAATGCCTTGAACCTGCTTGATGATAAATTGCAGTATCGGAGGGCGCTAAGGAGGCTAGAGACACTACTTGGGCTTAGAAAGACAAGATTTACAATGTCTCGACCTTGAATCCAAAGGGGGAGATTGTTGGGTTCAAGAATGTGCTTAAAAATTTGTATTCAAGTTCTCTCATTGTAATTGTTTTGTAATAGTTAGTCTTTACTATTTTCTTAGTATAAATAGTCTTTAGTTTGCTAATTGTAATTAGTTCAGTTAATTCTAGATTAATTGATGTTAATCACTTGCAGAAATTCTCTCAAGAAATATTACATTCAACTTTGGTGATAAATCTCTCTCTACTCATCTTGATTCAAGTTCTTGAAGATTTAATTTGATTTGTATGATTTTGGGAACATCAGGTTGAAAATGGTTAACAAAGTTAACACAATACTTTGGCTTAACATTTGAACCAATCGCTCTCTCTCTATATATATTGACAAAAATTGAAAGATGTTATTTTACGTAAAATAACAAAATTAAGTACATTATATAAAATGAACGTAAATTAAAGTATGTTATCACTTACTTCATTTAAAATTAACAATTAGTCTACAATACATTAACACTGGGATACAATCAAATGAAAACCACAAAAAGATTGAGAATTATAAAATCACCTTTCATGCGTCGTTTCATATTGTAAAACAATAGTATGTGAAAATATATTATTGTTTCACAGCGTATAACAAAAAATATTAAAAATAGACATTACAAATAATCACATTGTGAACCAACATTCTATTTTTGCATTCATTGTTTTATAATATGAAACGACATATAAAAATTGATTTCCACAGTTCTCAATCTTTTTTATTGCCCTCATTTGATCAATCCCCTACATCATATATATATATATATATATATATATATAGAGAGAGAGAGAGAGAGAAAGAGAGAGAGAGGGAGAGAGAGGGTGGGGGGAGGGAGATTGAAACGAGAACAGTAACTAAATAAGAGAACACAAAAACAACCAATCACTTACAAAATCACATGTAACCTGATACACTTTCTCCATATCTACAACCCTTAAATAAAAAAAAAGTTAGTAACTTTTTATAAATTGGTCTTTTAGGTAGTGTTTGGTACGCAGACTGAACAGAACTGAACAGGACAGGACAGGACATGACAAGAGGGTAGGACTGGACAAGATTGGATGGGACTGGACTGAACAAAACAAGTGTATGTCTAGTGTTTGGTACAACTAGGACTAGACGCGACAGAACTAGACAAGTTACCCCAAAAGTTATTTGATGATTTTAAATATTATATAATAGTTATAACTAACGCGAATAAAGTAAATAATTAAATAGTCTAATTTATAAATGTTTTTACACAATTTTCATATAAATGAATATATACATATATAATAGTACTGAATTTGAATAAAAAATTTGATAATATTGATAGTAGTAATAATAGTGGTCTGAGAATGGATCAGACCGTGCTAATGTCAATCCGCTTTCTTACATTTATTCCTATTCCAAGGCGGTGGAGGTAGTGGTGGTGGTGTAGGTGGTTTTGGTTATGGTAGAGATGGTGGTGGCCGACGGTAGTAGTGGCGATGGGTGGTGGTGGTCGGTGGCGATTGACAACGGTAGAGGAGGTAGTTATAGATGATGTAGTGAAGATAGTGGTGGTGGTGGTTATGGTGGACGTCACTTTAAAGGCGCTAAGCTAAGAAAGAGGCTTAAGTCATCGCTTAAAATTCGAGAAGTAATTTGCTTGGAATAAACCAAGGTTTCAACTCCTTTACGGGCTCCGTAACAAGAAACAATATATTCTGTGAGGGGGCAATGGATGGTGGTGATCGATGGTCGACGATGGTTGTGGAGGTCATGAGGAGGTTGTTACATTAGAGAAGGAGTTGGAGGTGGAGGTGGCCAGTGGTGGTAAGTGGTGGTGACAATGGATGGTGGTGGTCGGTGGCTGATGGTGATTCTAGAGGTGGTAATGGACAGTGGTGGTTGGTGGTCAACAGTGATTGTAGAGGTCATGTAGAAGGTTGTTGCGGTATTGGAGTGGAGGTGGCCAACGGTGGTAGTGTTGGTGGTAACGGGTGGTGGTGATCGGTGGCCGATGGTGGTTGTAAAGGTGGTGATCGGTGGCTGATGGAGGTTGTAAAGGTGGCAATGGACAGTGGTAGTCGGTGGTCGACGGTGGTTGTGGAGGTGGTGAAGGAGGTTGTTGTAGTAGAGGAAAAGTTGGAGGTGGCGAACGGCAGTAGTGGTTGGTGGTCGACTATGGTAGAGGTGACGATGGACAATGGTGGATGGTGGTTGTGGAGGCGATAGAGGATGTTGTTGTAGTGGAAGAGGAGGTGGAGGTGGCCGCCGGTGATGGTTGCGGCCGAAACTAGCAGTGATAACCATTAAAAGAAATATCATATTAAGGTTATATATCTTAATAATATTTTAGTTATGTCTCATTTTCGTCTGATCTTGTTCCACATATTTTGGTGGAACAAGAAAAAACATATTTTGTCCCATTTTATTTCAGGTCTTGTCCTTGTCCCATGTCACACCAAACTTGAGACAATGAGTTTTTGTTCTGTCTCATGCTGCGTCAAACATGAGACAATAAGTTTTATTCTATCTTGTCTCGTCCCATATACCAAACGCAGCCTTACAAATCTAAAAATATAAAACAGGTTGGCTTAATCCATCAATTTCTGTTAACTATTTTTAATTAACATATTAAATATGATTACAAAAACGAACGGTTTTGTACAACCTTTTTAACTGCATCTCTTTCCAAAACTATAGAGAAATAACATACAATATGCAATCCTCTAGAAAAAAACTTAGGGTAAATGAAAAAAAAAATATGTTTTACGAGTATTTTCGCGTTCTATTCTTTATGCCGTGCGTTAAAATGCTTGGAAGCTTGGCCTTATCCTTGGTGGCCTTATCCTTGGTGAACGCTCTCTGAACGTCTTCTTTGAGCTCAATAAAGCGAGTTCGCTTGATGATTTGCTCCTCTGGCGTACCGTTCTCAAGGTAAACTAGATCCGGAAAATCGTCCAACATGAACTTGTCGAGAACTTCTGAACAATGAGGGAAAAACCGTCGACCCATCTCCACTGCATCCACGAACTTGGTTATTATACGTCTAGTTGATTTTCTCATTTATAACTATTATTAAAGATGCACAAGAAACGGGCCTTCCAAGCCCGTTTTCAGTGAGCAATGCCCGGCCGGGCTCTGGGTTGAAAAAGAGTCCGATTGGGCTTTTCCGGGTCGGGCCTAAGCTCGGGGCCTGTCACCAATATTTCGTTCTGAAACTCGACCTGGTTTGGACATTTTTGTGCATCTCTAACTATAATAGCATACTTCCTCCGTCCCAAAATAAATTTCCACAATGAAAGACACAATTTTAAAAATGTAAAATTATTACAGTTTTTAATTAACTAAATAACAATTTTAGTAATTTAACTTTTAACAGAGATGGAAATTCTCCCCTTAATCCATCTCATAATTAAGGGTAGAATATGAAAATAGACATTTAATTTTGGGCGTGGACATTTATTTTGGTAGAAACTAAAGAGAAATGTCTTGACATCTATTTTAGGATGGAATATAGAAGATTTTTGAACATCATTTGAGGGGCAATCTGGTCATTTTAACGTTTTTATCTTGTTTTGTCGAGCTTACCAAGCAATATTGTTTGGTCATGTGGTAGTCGTACCAAAAACGAGACACCAGTCATATGTGCATGGAAACACAACAAAAAGAGAATTCGGAAGTGAAAAGCCGACAACCTACCTGTTTTCGAAAGCGCTTCTATTTTCGATACGAGTCTTTTGTTCTGCATTGACGGTGTATCATTCAGATCCATCTCAATCAAGTTCCCACTCGGACCTTTGGTCCCGGATGTTGTATTTGCATTTGCGATCTCCATAGCTAGTTTGGCTTCTGTCGGAAACAATAATCGCGCAAACGCCACTACACAAACGAAAACCAACAGAAATGACCAAAAGGGTATAAAAGTAATTCACACCAATGAACACCCGGATGGGTAATAAACGTAAATTCACACCAGTGAACACCCGAAAGGGTGGAAACGTTAGATTCACAGGAATGAACACCCGAAAGGGTGAAAACGTAAACACAGGAACATCAAAAGATCTGAAGACGACAAACCATACCTCTGTTTTCCAAATGCAGCAACTTCATCTGCAAATCATCGGCGATAGCCGAAGATGACACTGGTACGTCTCCCCCCATCGAATTCCGCATAATTTCCCGTTCCAAAAGATCGATGCATAACCGATCCTTGTTTGCTTCTTGCCCGTGTTCTGTTTTCATGTTATAATCCTTCGGCCGTGTCAACCGTTTGCAAATCCCAACCGCACTCTGCCCGTCTCGTGTCATCTCGAGAACCGATGCTTGTTTGCTCAAAAGCGAAACAATGATCGACGGTTCCTTACGCATCGCCGCAATATGAAGCACGGTATACCCTCGAGAATTCCGACGATTTACGTCCGCCAGATCCAAACCGAGCACCTCTTTCACGATTTTTTGATCGCAATATGAAACCGCATAATGTAACGCGTTGGCTTCGTCTAACGTAATGTTTGATTCCGTTAAGAGAAGTTTCACGAGTTCCACATCATCCGAGTCCAACGCTTTGTGTATTTGTTTAATCCGCTTTTCACGCAACGCTTGCTCCTCGGATTTTACCGAAACGGGCTTGTTCTCGTCTTGAGATTTGTAGCGAAGCGACTTTACGTCACGGGAAACTTCGACTGGGAGCTCTTTCTCGAGCGAGACATCATCGAGGTCCGATCGGGCGACTCGGTGGACACATTGAGTCAAGATGTGAGTTAACTCGCAGTGGAACGCAACCAACAGTATCGGGATCATGTCTTCAACGAGAGCCTTGTCAACAAAGTTGAGAAGTCGCCGCTACAATTCATACATCAAGTTAACCAAATGAGTTGGTTTTTAACATCAACGTTGTGTTCTAGAAACCTTTTTACGAAGGAAAAGAAGGGGAGGGAAAAGGGAGGAAAGGAAAAGAAGCTCATGCTCACGATACTTTTTTAGGAGAGAAAGAAAAGGAGACAGAAAAAGAAATATTCATAAGTTTCCTACCAAAACTTTCTTTCCAAAAGTGGGAGTGAAGGTAACGAAATAAATTAAAACCCTTTTAAAAAGATTATTAAAATTTTTACCCAAGTCCCAAACTTTTTTTTAAAGGGTATACTTGTAAAAATGACATCTTTCTTTCCCATCCCTTTCTTTTCTTCCCAAATTCGAGAAACGTAACAAGGGTAGGAGAACAATAAATATTTGAGAACCTGGAACCAGTTATTTCATAAATGATTCATTAGTCCTAATATTCATTAAGAATATCCATGCATTTTCATTAGTCCTAATATTCATTAAGAATATCCATCATAATGAATAATGTTCATCATGAATATTATGCATTTCCATTAATCATCATTGATATCATGCATTTTCATTATTCCCAGCATTCATAATGAATAATCCACTAAATAGGTTCACATGGTTCGCAAAATATTTATAATTCTCGTTTCAACCTTCCCCACAAAACCAAACGAGTTGCATTTTAACATCAAAATTAACCAAATGAGTTGTGCTTTTTACCATCAAGATTAACCAAATAAGTTGCTTTTTAACATCAAGATAAACCAAAAATTGCTTTTTAACATCAAAACTAACCAAATGAGTTGCTTTTTACCATCGAAATTTACCAAATGAGTTGCTTTTTAACATCAAAATCAATAAGAACGGTGTCGATCACAAAAAAGAAGCTAAAAAGCAATCAAATTCATCGAAATCTTGATGAATTCAAACAATAATGCAAACTATAAAAAGGAACACACATACCTGAAAAAGTGAAACCAACTCGGGCACCTGAAAAATGACTGAAGCATACATCAATTCAACGGCAAACACAATAGCCGGCCTACAAGCATCATGGGGGCATCCCTCATGAACACAATTCGAAACCTCTAGTGGTGCCGATTTCATTTTTCCGGTATACAAATAGTTCAAGAACACAAGAAAAGCATCATATCCCACATTCCCAAATGGCAAAATTTCACTCATTTTGTACTTAATTTTACCATCTTTTTCTCCACAATCTTTACTTCCTTCAAACAAATCGCAGAAAAATTTACTTCTAGCGGCTAAAATACACCTGTGGATGCACACATGGCTGCCTTCCACCATGACCACTGCATCGCTGTAATTCGAATCTGATTCAATCAAGAGTTTTCCTAAGTTGCTACTGAGCTTATTTAGGCTGATGATTTCAAGATTCGATCGTGCTTCGGTGATCGAAGAGGAAGATATATTATAGCCATTAGAGCCATTGGATATATGAGAAGGTGAAGTAAAGCTAATGGATGATGACGGTTCAGAATAATTTGCCATTGATCAAACTCAAAATTTTTGAAATTTGACACAGATTTTAGAAACCCAATTACAAGAAATGAATTGGGATTCAGGAATCAGGAATTAAGGATATACATATATAAGATTAGGGACACGAAGTCTTCTTGGAAAAGTCAACTTTAGAAGACCATCTGATCATCAAAATACAAGAAGCTGAAGCAAACAACTAAAAGGAGGAGATGAATCAAGCCATTAAAGATTCACATTCTTGTTAATATCTCCAAATCCCTTTTCAATATCGGCAAATATAACCTATGCAGAATCCTGTTATAATGACTTGTACCTTATGCTATGAAAGTTGTACAGTACCAATTTTCAAAAAGGGAAGAACAAGAATGAATTGGAAGTCCGAAACCCCCAAATGGGTTCAAGTTTTTCTAGAGAAAAATTGTAACACAGAACATGGAATTGATCATCAAACACTCTACTTGATTTCAACTGCAATCCATAACATCAAATCCTTCATCAAGAGCCTAAAACAAACCCTAAATGACGAACACCCAGATCGAGAAATCAATCATATAACAAAACACAGATGAATTCAGACTTCAAAGAAACAAAGAATCAATCATAGAGCAAAACCCAGATCAATTCAGATTTAACTAAAAACCCATCATCATACGCCTAAAACAAACCCAAAATGACCAACGCCCAGATAAACGAACTCAATCACGTAACAGAACCCAGATGAAATCAGTTCCAAGTCGCAGCTCAAGACGTCAAATCAATCTTCAAAAGTCTAAAACAAACTCAAAATGACGAACATCCAGAATTAGAAATAGATGATAAACCAAAATTACAGAGAAAACCGACAATATTTGCTGTAGTTGATGAATCAATGGGAGTCGCTAGGGTGTGGGAAAGCAGGAAACTTCCTAGGGGTTTCGTTTACGAACTGTTGTCGGATTGTTAAGAGAGAGAGAGATGAGGATGAAGTAGTTGAGGTGACGCAGCTAATGACGCCATGGTAGCTTGCTGGGTTTTGCCTACGCAGTCAACGTCGTCACGCTTAGCTTGTAAGTATCGATGAGGTCAAGTTGTTTCCATATTTATATTTTTACGTCGAGTCCCTCAATAATTACTTAATTACAATCTTGGTACTCCCGTATCATCATAAATTTCAGCGCATAGATTTAAATAAAAATGTTAAATATTATTACAAAATAGGAAACGTTGGTAAGGATTTATGCATGAATCCTTTGAAAAAATCTATTTAGAGTCGTATATATAAATTACCGTTATACATTATTCATATGGGTTTATATATGTATCTTTAAATTGATTTCCAATATTTACTTATGAATTTTCAATTTCTTATCTTCTCACAATATTTAGTTTTCTTATTTAAACATTCATTTAGTCGTTATAGTAGTAAATAATTGTAACTTGTAGTCCTTAATCTCACAATTCTACAATATCTTTCTTGCTCCTAATTTCCGTCATAAAAAAATGAGGATAATTTGTAAGATCATACGTTATTTTGATGAAACTAATTTCAAAATTTTATTTTAAGGAACGTATTATGTCTTTCGTAAAATCAAATAAACGTATTATATCGTTAATGCAATAAAGAAAAATATTATAAATTTATAAATAAATAAGAACATATAATAAATTGATAACCAAAAACTCAATCTTGATATGTCTTGCTAAATCTTTTTGTTTGAGATTTTTCTTTTTGTTGACACCATAATTAAATATAGAAAGTGTTAATGGCACTCCTTAACAGGGGTGTTGAATGTCTTAGTAATTATAATTGTTTTAAGTACATCAAATGTCAAACTCAAACAATAATATATATTTTATTATTATTATTATCTATACTATATTATAAAGTATTTGACAAAAACTCTTAAAAACCATTTTTTATGCATGAAGTACTGTATATTGATGCATATTTCTTAAAATTCAAAATTACAAGTAAATTGTACATTAGTACAATTTATTAAAGTTGTATGTTTGAATTCGTGTAACTAACTGTGAATAACATAATCAAATAGAAGATAAACATTTTATTTTAAAATATAAAAAAATCTAAATTATAATTAAGATAATTATTGAGTTCTAACATAATACTTAATTATTATCTTTATAAAAGAAATTTTATTAAATCTAAATTAAGTTACTTCGTTACGTTAAATTAAATTATAATAAAAAAAATTGAATTAAAAAAAATAAACAAACAAAAACTTTTAAATAGTTAATTTGATACTAATATTTATATTTTTTTGCAAATTTTATATGATATTTTTAAATTTATATTTTATTCAAAAATAGAAACATTATCGTTTTTTAAAACAAAATAAAATCATATTATATCGACATGGATAAAAAATAAAACGAAATATTGAAATGAAAATGTATCTCGATGCATTACACGAGTACGCTTCTAGTTATATATATACATACATACACACACACACACACACACACACACACATATATATATATATATATATATATCCATTGCATATTATTATGATTTTAAGTTATTGTTGATCCTCTCTCTCAGTGATTTGATGATAATCCTTTTTCTCTTTTACGTTGTATTTGTGTTTCTGTATTTTCAGTTCCAGCGATCTTCACTGAGTATGTTCAGTGATCGCTGAAGAACTTGCATTGTAAATCTATCAGAGACAGCAATACTTCAAGAAGACAACACTCACACCAAAGAACCTTCAGCAAACGTCGAAGACTGAAACTGAAGATTAGAGACCGGCGAGTAAGTGATCTGAAGCGGTATTCAATGATTACAAGTCTGTCTACATATGTGTGAAGACTGCTCTAGCTTCAGCGAATGATGATGAGATCTTCAGGTCATTCCAGCATTCAGCGATCAAAGGAAGCTTACTTAGCACGATTGTTGTTGTCTTGTCCTTATGCACACAAAGGACAAAACCCATACCCTTACAAAAGTTAGTACGGTACGGAGCCGACTAGTCGACTCTTTGTCCACCAACTTTAGGTAAGGATGTTTGCTCAGAAATAGTGTTTTTGTACTATTCACTGTAGCAAAGGACAAACCTTCCTCTTAAGGCTTGATACGCACTCTAAACCTACCATATTGCATTGAATGAACATTTAATGCACTAGGTATAAATAGAAGTGTTTCTTCTCCATGCAGAGAGCGCGCATCTCTCTCTAACCTTATTCTTACTTCAAGCATGTTCTAACTTAAGTAAAGGATCTTTCTTTTAGCAATTTCTTTTCTTGTAATTGCTAAAGCTTTGTGTGTAACCAAAGATTGTTTAGATAGGTTTTTATTACCTTATCTTTCCGCAAACAATCTTGTAAAATCTGTATTGATCTTCTCTATCAATATATATTTTAGATTTGAAAATAATGTGTTTGTATTCATCATCCCCTTCTACAAATTGTTTCTCTTCTTGTAGACCCTTACGGGACCAACAGTTATATTATGTAACTATTATATACATAGCCAATTATATATATATATGTGTGTGTGTGTGTAGGGGTACATAGTTTTCATTTATACTTTTATATTTTTATTATATATATATATATGTGTGTGTGTGTGTGTGTGTGTGTGCGCGCACGCATTGGTATTAGAATTGTATCCTAGTTATTTAAATATTTTTAACAATGTCAATTTAAAAGTGATTTTTTATGAATTTAATATAAATACAAGTTTCGATTAAATTTAAATTGTTTTCAGTAATTGTGATATTATATTCAAAATAATGCTAAAAATATAGTGATTTAAAAAATGTAATCATTTTTACAATAACTATTATTTCAAATCTCTTAGACCTTGGGCAGATAATATTTCTAAATAGATGTTATATATCTTTTTTCATAACATTTTAATCTATAAATTAATACACACACACACACAAATATATATATATATATATATATTATCATTTACATATTATCATACCTTACTTCATTTCCAACACTAATATCATTTATATCATTTTCCCCTCCTCCTCCTCCTCCTTCAAGAAAGCGTTAAGAGACCCTCTTGACCCAACCCTAGACACTATGATTCTTGATTTAATTACTCCCATTTCGTTTTACAGTTTACAGATGTGGGTTGGCTTCCAAACTTCTACTTAACAGAGAGTGTACATTGATAGAAAAAAGAAAGAATGGGAGCAAAGAAAAACATTAGAGAGTAAGAAAGAAAAAACAGGTAAGACCATTTATCATCTTTTTATGTTTTTGAATACACACACAAAACCATGGTAAGAGTTATCACCCTCACTTAACGGTAAGACTCTCGGTCCTTACCTTCACTCTTACCGGGTAAGATTCTTGTTACTTGTCATATTTATCCGGTAAGGTAATGTGACTTAGTAAATGTTTATCCAGGTACACTCGAATATATTATAAATAAAAATATTGATAGGTTTAACAATTACTATTCATGAAATTGAAATAATTTTTGTTCAATTTTCAGCTGTTTTTGCTTATCTGAATGACACATGGCTCATACCATACAAAGAAATGTTTGTATTCGTTTGGACTGACAAATTATCTCCACTTCGGAAATCGAACAAGTAACAGAGTGGAGAGACAATATTCCAAGTTGAAAAGTTACTTGGATTCTATGCAATCAAGTCTACCGACAATTTATGAGCAACATCAATCAACTCATTCAGTCCCAAGATATAGATGTGAGAGCAAGTATTGAAGAGAGCAGATGTGTCACGAAACATCTTCATCGCATACCACACTTCCAACAATTGTATGGTTTTGTTTCACTTTATGCACTAGACATAATACTCCAGGAATATCGGCATGCTCAATTTGTTGGCTTATTCTTTGGAAATTGTAATTGTCTACTACATACAAGTTATGGGTTTCCATGTCCGCATGAACAAATGCTATATTCCAATAAAGACCATCCTATCCCATTTGATTCGATTGATGTATTTTGGACGAAGCTTGATTTATCATCGTGTCAATCTTTACAACAAGATGATATTGGTTGTGAAGATGAAGTCCAAATGTTTATCGAGGAATTTAAAAAACAATCGAGATATGGTAAGTTTAGTTTTCTAAGGAAGATAAAAGAGATAACCAATGCATCAAAAACATGGGTTCGTGAACCAATTGTTAACAAGACTACTCGTGGACGTCCCTCGTTGAAGAATAAACTTTTCAGAAAACCTCATGTTGATCTGTCTTTTACAACTTATGTTGATCCGTCTTTACAGTTGAAAGACCCCTTAGACGTAGTTGTTCGAACGCGTCATCATTTGTTGACTTGAATGAAATAAGTTACAAGGAACCAACGAGACATAGTTCTTTCTTCAACAATAATTATAATACACATCCATATATTAATCAGTTTTTTGAACTGTTTCACCCTTACATCAGACAGGTACATGATGTGAGAGGTGCTGGAATTTGTGGATTCCGAGCAATAGCTGTCCACCTTGGTCTTCATGAATATGCATGACCAACAATTCATTTTAACTTGATACAAGAGTTAGATGCATACAAGACAGAATACCTCAACATATTTAGAAGTCAATATTGGAATATAGTTTACAATATTTTAAACTTCTTTAAATCAGATCGAGGTGCTCCGGTTGAACATTGGATGACAATGTCTGAAATTGGTGTCCTGTTGCTTCAAAGTATAATGTGATCTTACACGTTATAGACATTACAGGTTTATAACCAACATACTTACCGCTTATGTCTACTCCGCCACCGTGGTATCAACATGTAAGTTTTGCATTTGGGTATGTTAATCGTAGCCATTATGTGAAACTAAACTTGACAGAAGGATACCCGATCCCTACTATTACTCTACATTTTTTCATTTCTGCTATCCGTGTGTTGCTGCATGGGCTACTCCATATTTAGATCGAATAAATAAGTACCAACAACTTTTATGTGTTAATTGTACTAAAGATAATGTTATTTTAAAATAAGTGAAAATGTAATATAAGTTACGTTACGTCTTATTTATATATCAAATTCATTTTTTTATGTTTTATTTTTATAATTATATAATTATTTAAAAAA
>NC_037532.1:15462553-15470682 GCF_001531365.2 Cynara cardunculus var. scolymus
ATAAAAGAAATATATATTTATTAATAATTTAAACTAATTTAAATAAGAAAATAAAATAGGAATTAATTAATAAATTTGTGTTAATTAAATCAATAAATATATATATATATATATGAAAAAAAAAACGTAAAAAACAACAAAAAAAAAAAAWAATGGGGACAGGGATTAGGGTTGTCATTAATACACCTTAGAGGTGCCATTAGCCTTGTCCATAAATATTTTGAAAGTAATTTTGTTGCAAACTAATAATTAAATGTATATTAAAATACAAAGTAGAAGAAGCAGAAAAGATTATTATAAGTATCAACATATGTTATTTTTATTTCGATCGTCTGATTTTTAATAAACTAAATAAACATATCTTAACTGAATGTTGAGTCTAAAGAGCGTTAGATGTACGTAGACAAGACCTCCACCGAAAAGGTAGAATGATTGTTCCAATGAAGCCTCATTGCTAATGCATAGTGTGCAAAAAAGAGATACAAATTAGAACCTATAAAATAATAAATCATCCAATAATGGAAAATAGTATAGCGTTTACAATCTCAAATATAAAGAAAATAAATAACAACCTACTAAAAACTATTCTAAGTCTAGATTATAGACGTATGTCTCTATCTTCTTTTCAAAAGAATTCTTTTCAACTCGTAAGTACCACCAAAAGTGCCACTATTGGCAACAATCGCTCCGCTCAAGACTTAGGTGTCCCGTCGCTAAGAGAACCTGATATATACATGTCATTTAAGAAAAAAGTACTTAAGCCTAGTAAAAACAAACAATTATTAATAAAGTTCTATAACATTAAAAACTGAAAAAAGTCTTTTTAATCGGTTATTTGTACAACTTACTCACACTTACCCTTGGAGGGCATAAAACATCCGAAGATGACGAGGAGACCCGATTTACCATAATTGTGACAGAACACATAAGTAAGCAACAAACTAATATAATTAGAGCATCACTTATCGGCATAAAGCCATTGACATCAACCAAAACCAGTCTAATAGTCAATTATGATCATAAGCTTGTTCACTCGGAAAATACATAATAATCACAATGTCTATTTCCGAGTTATGAATGAATTGAAAATTACATAATAATTACAATATATATTTCCAGTTTATAAATAAGAGCTTTACTCCTTCACATTTCATAAGAACCGACTCTATGCCTATCGATCCATTGCATTCTAACCATATATATATATATATATATATATATATAGATATATCAAGATTTACCCATTATAGAAACACTTGTATATATAATCTCATTAAATAGGCAAAGTCCCATTTTATCACAAAATCTTGAACACAAGGACATCATAATTTTGAGTCCCAAATTCTTCAATACTTTAAAATAAATGCTCCCCAAGTACTTAAAACCATTCCTTCACACTTGTTTCAACAAAATATATAAAATCCCCAAATTCCCAAATTTGGCCTAAATGGACGAAAATCAACCAAATGCAAAAACACTTGAAATGAAAACTTAGAGAAAGTAAAAGACATCATTTTAACATGTACATGTTTTTACAAAAGCAAAGAATGAACTCATAATACTAAATTTTGATGAAAACCTTGAAAATCATGAAATGTTTGGAGATGGGGAAGAACACTTGAATCTTAAACTTGAGATTTGGATCTTTAGCCTAGATGAGGCTTAAATGATCTTGGATGGGTAGAAATATGGAATAAATACTAAGGAAATCACATTTTGTAAAACCGAGTTTTAAAAACATTCTCGTTAGCTTACCTAAATTTTACCGAACTTAAATAACGCTCAGTAATTATTAAGAAATTAAAATCGCCAAACTCCTAAACTCTTAATAATTATATATATATATATATATATATATATATATATATTAAAAAAACAAACATGAATTGTCTGCTTCTTCTTCACCGTCTCTTCTCTCTCTACAAACTTTCGTCTTCTCTCTAAAATATTTCTCAACTCATTGAATAAATCAATGTAACAGTTATATGTTCGGAATCCACTCTCCAAACCTTTCTTAAAGGTATATATATCATTCACTTTTATTAGAGTGTTTATGTTAGTATTTTTTAAACCTGTTTTTATAAATCTTGTTATGTCTAAGTTTACGGATTGATATTATTAAAAGTATGATATATTTCATGTTTAGAATGCTATGAATGGTTAAATTGATATAGAAATTAAAAGGGTAGATTATGTTTCAATAGGTTAGATTGTGGGTATGTGTTTAACCGCACACCAATTATTCGATATAATGCCGAAAAGAGTAAATTTGCATGATTAAGCTTAGGTTAGCGACCATTGGACTTGTTTTACTGTTTAGTATGTTGAAGTATGTTTATAGCACGTAAATGTAGCGAATCACGAAATTTGGATCATAAAAGTTAGTTGGGAAGTTTAAAATCGGATTTTACCGGCTATGCAGGTCCGTGATTTGACAATGTATAACTCACAAAACGTAAGTCAGAATAAACTTATGTTTTACAATTAGAAAGCCCTTAGTGTATACTACAACTTTTATGAAGAGTCGAAAATCTACTTATGATTTTAAGTGGCTCGAAATAGTGTGTTTTCGGGATTAATCTGTTGTTTTGTAAAATTCGTATAAAATAGATGCATAATCCAAATGAGGTGATTCCAAAACTAGTAGTTTCATCACATATTATACTACAATTTTCATTTAGATAGTATCTTCTGTATTGACCTCTAACTAGGGTAAAAATGCTCATGAAAATGAGGGTCAAAAGCTGTTAAA
The DNA here is from genome assembly GCF_001531365.2 of Cynara cardunculus var. scolymus. NCBI lineage: Eukaryota > Viridiplantae > Streptophyta > Magnoliopsida > Asterales > Asteraceae > Cynara > Cynara cardunculus. The sequence continues at coordinate 15,465,306 of NC_037532.1, forward strand.
AGTTGAAACGGAATTATATAAATCTAAGTGTTGAGTCGATTTCTTAATGCGTATTTGGTTGTCTTATTTGAAGTTTAAGTTGTTTATAAACATGTAGAACCTAAGTATTTTATTAGTAGAATTAGGATATGATTTTACGTCGTTTAAGTAATAACCGATTTGCACATTCGTTAGACACGCGAGCAAGTCGAACTTTATTGTGAATCTCATTTGATCATACTTTACTTCTCTATTCCGCCTAAGGTACAGATTTCATTTTCTTTGACTTTTGAGCAACTAGTTGTTGTAGTTAACCCTTCGTAACGGTGGTATACCACTTTGTAATTGATTGTTTAAAAGTGGTTAATAAATTACACACATATATATATGAACTCTTGAAACTTTATCGTAAACTCTTGAATTTTTATCGTGAACACTTTAGTTTAGTCTGTTAAATTGTATGTTTGAATCTTTCAAGTTTATTAAATTGATTCTCATATTTTGAAGTAGTTTCGAGTTTTATGAAGTACTTTGAAGCTTGACTTTTTATGAACGCCATCCATGTAGTGGCACATGTTTAGTTCTATTGGTTTGTAGGAAATATTGCAGGCACTCAAGTCCAACAAGCTGACAAATTTAAATAGACTTTGAAGTCGAGGTATATAGATCGTCTACTGAATCATCCTTTCAATATCGTTACTGAAGTGGTCGACGCAGCAAAAAATATTGATCGGTCACAACAACAACGGTTAACTTAGCGCTTTGACAATAAGAAACGCAGATCTGAATCTTCCTTCCGAAGCAACCCTCATTTTGTAAAATCAAAATCGAGCAGCGATACTCAGAAAGGCTCGAATCTATTCATGCCATGGCTTGCAATGTTGTCTAGCAGTGGGAGTTAAAATGTTTCTAGCCCTGTTATTAATTGTGATCGATGCAATCTTTGACATAGACCGGTCGTGCCTAAATATGACCGGTTCATGTTTCAATTGTCGAGAACAGAGGCACATGGCCAAAGATTGTCCTAAAGCTCAGATTCGAACTGACAAAGGGAAAGAGAAACAACCAAGTACCAATGGACGAGTTTTTACATTACCTGGCAGCAAATCTCAAGCGGGTATGATTTCGGGTCATGTTAAATTAATTGATTTATCTGTTGATGCTTTGTTTGATACCGGTGCGACACATTTCGTTATTTATGAATAACTAGAATCTCGATGAAAACCATATGAGCAAACCACCGAATTTTTAGTGGTAATATCTACCCAATGGGTGGTTCAACTTGTGTGTTAACTCGTTTTTCCAACTGCCCATTGTTTATTGGGCACTGCATACGAGAGGTCACTCTGTTTCCTATGCATATGTCCTACTTTGATTTAATATTGGGTATGGACTGGTTGTCACACCACCGGGCAACAATAGACTATAATGCCAAACAAATTCTGTTTGGGGGATATAGACAACCCAGAGGAAATCTTCCAATGAGGTACTCCAAAAAAAGATGTTAGTGCGGTAGTCTCTATTACTGTGAAACAATATACGTGACAAAGCAATGAAAGTTTTCTTGCTGCTCTACAAGATCCCGAACAAGTATTTCCTACTTCTGCATCTATACTTTGTTATTTGTGAATATCTTGATGTGTTTCCCGATGATTTACCGGGTATACCACCGGTACGGGAAGTTGAATTTGCCATCGATCTTGTCCCGGGAGCTTCTCCTATATCCAAGGCTCCCTACCAAATGGCTCCAACTAAAATCAAAGAACTTTAAACTCAAATCGATGATCTATTGAAGAAAGGTTTCGTTCGTCCCAGTGTTTCACCCTAGGGAGCTCCAGTTCTTTTCGTTAAAAAGAAAGACGGTACGATGCGTCTTTGTGTTGATTATCGGGAACTTAATAAAGTAACGATCTGTAACAAGTATCTGTTGCCGAGAATCGCTGATTTGTTCGATCAATTACAAGGGGCACGATACTTTTCCAAAAATGATCTTCGGTCTGGGTACCATCAACTTGTATCCGAGATTGTGATATTTCGAAAACCGCATTTAGAACTCGCTATGGGCACTACGAATTCTTAGTAATGCCTTTCGGGTTAACTAATACTCTAGTGGTCTTTATGGATCTCATGAATCGGGTTTTCAAGGATTATCTCGATGAATTTGTTATCGTGTTTATTGATGACATCTTAATATACTCAAATCAAGAAAGCAACATGATTAGCATCTTCAAATCGTTTTGGAGACTCTTCGAACGAAAGAGTTATATGCAAAATTTTCTAAATGTAAGTTCTTGCTCGATCAAGTGTCATTTCTCGAACACGTAATCTCTGCCGAAGGTGTCAAAGTCGATCCAGAGAAAATTAAAACCATCACTAATTGGTCATGACCTACGAACGTATTTGAAGTTCGTGGTTTTCTAGGTCTGACTGGTCATTACAGACGATTCGTTGAAAGTTTCTCTAAAATATCTTTATCGTTGACTTGATTACTCCGAAAAGGAGTCATATTCAATTGGAGATCTGAACAAAAATCTAGTTTTGAGGAATTGAAGCATCGATTGGTTACCTCACCTATTCTTGTATTGCCGTCTAGCACCGGTGGGTTTCAAGTTTACAGTGATGCTTCGAAGAAAGGTCTTGGTTGCGTTCTTATGCAAAATGGAAAAGTGATCGCATATACTTCTCGTCAATTAGAGCCTTATGAGGTTAATTATTCGACTTGCAACCTCGAATTGGCTGCGGTCATCTTCACACTCAAGATCCGGCGTCATTAATTGTACGGTGAGACCTGTGAAGTTTTCATCGACCATAAAAGCCTCAAATACATCTTTACTCCGAAAGAGTTAAATATGCGTCAACGAAGGTGGCTCGAACTTCTGAGAGATTACGATGTTCGAATACAGTATCATCTAGGCAAAGCTAATGTAGTCACCGAGGCCTTAAGCCGTAAAGATGTGGAACAAGTTTCTTCTTTAATTGTTTCTACTTTGTTGGCTCAGGAGATCGAATGGTTCAGATTAGAAATCTATCTGAGTTTACGAACAGAAATATATCGAATCTAATGGTAGAACCGACTCTAATATCTCGGATCAAATAAGCCCAACAAGATGATAGTGAATTATGGGCAAATTTCCAAAAGGCACAAGAGAATTCTAGTTCAGAGTTCAGAATCGATGATGATCACATGTTGTGGTTTCGGGATCGTCTTTGTGTTCTGAATAACTCGGAGCTTAGAGATCTAATTCTGACCGAAGCTCAAAACTCTATGTTTTTGGTTCATCCTAGCACAACAAAAATGTATCGTGATTTGAGGAACCATTTCTGGTGGATTGGAATAAAGCGAGATATCGCCGACTTGTAGCTCGTTGTCTCACTTGTCAACAAGTTAAAATTGAACATCAACGTCCAGGTGGTGTTCTCTAGTCGCTGAACATTTCGGTATGGAAATGGGAGCACATAACTATGGATTTTGTAGTCGGATTACCCTGTACGATCTTGAAACACGATACAATCTGGGTAGTGGTTGACTGACTGATGAAATCAACTCATTTTCTTCCTGTCTGACAAACTTGGTCAATTGATAAACTGACAAAAATTTTCCAACATGAGATTATGCGTCTTCATGGCACACCTATATCGATTACCTCTGACCGAGACCCACGTTTTACATCTAAATTTTGGGAAGGTTTACATAAAGCTTGGGGCACACATTTGAATTTTAGTACAATCTTTCATCTGCAAAATGATGGGTAATTTGAACGTACAATTCAAACATTGGAGGATATTTTCCGAGAATGTGCGATGGAATGGTATGGAAATTGGGATAACTACTTGTACCTAATCGAGTTCTACAATAATAATACCTGGCAGTCGAGTATCAGCATGGCCTCGTATGAAGCACTTTATGGCCGAAAATGTCGAACGCAACTTGTTGGAGTGAAGTTGGAGAACGTATTCTAGAAGAACCAAAATTAGTACAAGTCACTACCAAGAAGGTCGAAATTGCACGTCAAATGATGAAAGAGGCTCTGGCTCATCAAAAGAGCTATGCCGATAAGCGACAATGACTTATCGAGTTCCAATCGGGTGATAAAGTCTTCTTGAAGATTTCCCTGACTCGTGGTATTAGACATTTTAATCTCAAAGAGAAGCTCAGCCCAAGATATATTGGTCATTTTGAAATTTTGAAAAGGGCTGGAGCTGTGGCCTACAGATTAGCTCTACTACCACAATTGTCCTACGTACATAATGTGTTCCATGTCTCTTCGTTGTGAGGGTATAACTATCATCATTTACACGTCATTGAATATCCCTTGGAGCACATAGATCCTTATCTATCTTATCGCGAGGAGCCTGAGGCAATTCTTGATCGCGATAAGAGAGGTACACGAAAGAGAGTGATCCCTTTTGTAAAAGTTCTTTGGAAGAATCATTCAGAACGTAAAGCGCCGTGGAAAACTGAAGAACATATGCGGCGGGAGTACCCAGAATTCTTAAACTGATGTAAGTTTCCTATCTCTAAATTCAATTTCGGGGACGAAATATCCTTTTAGGAGGGGGGGGGGGAGAATTGTAAGACCCGAGTTTTAAAAACATTCTCGTTAGCTTACCTAAATTGTACCGTACTTAAATAATGGTCAGTAATTATTAAGGGGTTAAAACCACCAAACTCCTAAACTTTAATAATTATATATATATATATATATATATGGGCCTAATCAAATGAGAACTGATTAATTTGTGGTAACTGTGAGATCCATTCTCAGCCAATCATTTTACTATATTAATTATATTACCTTAATTAAGAAAAAGGGTGTATTAGAAATATTAATATATATGTATATATATATATATACACACACACACACCCTAGGCTCCTTTCACGGATGACATTTGAATTGCCTTCCTCATTCACCGACGACGACGATGGTGGAGGTTCTCGTGGAGCATCGCCTAACCAAGATCTTCCCTTGTTGTAACTGCTTGTACCCTCTACCAAATTCTTGTTCATCTTCTTTCTCTCGGCTTTCAAAACAACCCGAAATAGCCTCTTGTCTGTTCGTAGTTTCTTCTATGTCGAGCCTATTTGTTGTCGATTTATTCTGCACTGTTGGTTTCATCTCTGTCTTCTTTCTCTGTTTTCTTAATAGAATCTTGGAATTTTGAAAGGGATGCATTGAGATGGCCAATGGGGTTAGGGTTTCCAATCTTGACGGTATCATCAATCTTACCACGATTGATGAATTCAGAGATCACCAACCATCTTGTTGAAGTTGGTGAGCAAAGTCCTGTTCATCTTCAAGATCCAGTGCTCTAACACAAATGATGCACACCAATTTGCATCATGACAACATATTGTTAGCTCTCATTTCATCTAATGTAAAAGTATGGAAAAAGT
>NC_037532.1:15471632-15472633 GCF_001531365.2 Cynara cardunculus var. scolymus
GCTTAAAAACAATCGATCAATCTGCATCGATGAGTATCATAGCTTCAAGGCAAAAGACGGTGAGTCGCTGTCGGACACATACTCGAGACTGAACACDTTAATCADCAACTGCAAGAGGTATGGTGTCACGAGAACGGCAGAAGAGAATAACTCATTATTCTTGAAAAGCCTTGGGTTGAATGGATGCATCTCACAATGTCCATGAAAGCCACCCTAGACCTGGAATTGTGGACTCTAGCAGATCTGTTTGGCTCTCTTAAGAGCCAAGAGCCACAAGTTCTGCAGATGAAGAAGAACTACGGTGGCTCTCTGGCTCTAGTTGCAGAGGACGGATGCTCTGGGAAGGGAAAGGAGGCACAAAAGGAAGAGAAGGAGAAGAAGAAGAAGAAGAAGAAGAAGAAGAAGAAGAAGAAGAAGAAGAAGAAGAAGAAGAAGAAGAAGAAAGTTTTGATTGCAGAGAGTGATGACAGCTCTGAGGAAGAAGTCTCCATAAAGGAGATGATGAAAACTCTTGCCTTGATCACTAGAGACTTCAGGAAGGGTGGAGAGAGGAAAGAGTTTAAAAGTTTCAATCGAAGAAACTTAACAGAGGGAGAGAGATATGAGAAAAGAGAAAAGGAACAAAAGTCCTTGTAGAGGGTTGAAGAGCAAAGGAAGGAAGAGCCTAAAGATGGTTGCTTCAAATGTGGCAAACCAGGCCACTTTGCTGCAGACTGCTGGTCTAAAGGGCCAAGGGCACCACAGAGGGGTCCTAAAGATGCAGCCTTCTATAAAAAGAAGGCTGAATACTATCAGCAGAAGTCTCTGCTAGCTCAATCGAGTGAGCTAGTAACTGGCGAGTCCTCTGACGAAGATGAACATAAGGGTCTTCTCGCGTGGGAAGACTCGGACACAGAAGACGAGCTCTTCTGTGGGATGGCAGACATCAAGTCAGACTCATCTGACAGGAACGACCAAGAGGTTTCTACTTCCTTCTCTTCTGAATCTATTGATCTTTTCAC
>NC_037532.1:15472733-15473732 GCF_001531365.2 Cynara cardunculus var. scolymus
TTCCAATGCCAAAAGTCAGAACAGAGCCCGCTTCTACTATAGAAGAAATTCTAGTGTGGAGGTATTCTGCAGTAGACACAGAGCCTCCCTACGATCCAGAACTTACAGGGATCCCTTCTGCCGCCGCCAAATTCTAGTTCTCAAAGCTAACAAGGCCTCGTGAGCAAGTCTTCTCAGAGCACATGATCACTTCCCTAGASACRATTTCTCCAAGGACTCTGCTAAAGAAGAAGGTGCTCTATGCTCAGTATGTAGTAAGGAGGGAAGATGGCAACCTGTATACTTTCACAGACGCTGACCTCCATAACCTCTGTATGTTTGATGTTATCTACATGCACAAAATTCTCAACATCTACATGGAGAGGAGGTCAAGCTACTCAATACCGCTCAGAAGGCTGATTGAAGTCATGCGCGCACAAGTAAAATATTACAGCCAGAAGGACTTCGAGCTCGCGGTAAGGTTGGTCCAAAGAGATCTACAGATCTTCCCTCCATACAGCAGGCCTGGTTGGATACTTAGGTATCATCCAAACTCCGTTCTTCACAACCCCACTTTTGGGTTTGTGTACTTGGATATACGGATGAAATCCTAAGGTTCTATGATCCAACAGAATCTCATAAGTACTCTACAGAGATGCTTGAATGGACCTTCAAAAGAGTTGCGACAGAGGTGGAAAGATGACATCTAAGGATGAGCGAAGTATCTCGCATCTTGGAGGCGATCAAAATGCAAATCAACTTCAGAGAATGGATCTTCAACATCTACAGAACGATCAAGGCTGATATGTTATATGCAGTAGATGATTTTCCAGAATCTGTTGTTGAATAAACCTTCAGTACCAATTTTTGGCCTATGTATCACAAGTTCTGTATTTCAGTTTTGTAATTCCTTTCATTATGTAATTCTTTTCAGAGGATGAACTTTTATCTCATCTTGTATTTCTTTCAATTAAGTCATTTCTTGCTTTTAAATTTCCAATTTTACTTTTTCATACTTAG